>NC_080064.1:60416989-60732303 GCF_949987535.1 Balaenoptera acutorostrata
GCAACCCTCAGAATGGGAGAAAATATTTGCAAACGAAGCAACTGACAAAGGATTAATCTAAAAAATATACAAGTAGCTCATGGAGCTCAATATCAAAGAAACAAAAAATCCTGTTAAAAAATGGGCAGAAGACGTAAATAGACATTTCACCAAGGAAGACATACAGATAGCCTAGAGGCACATGAAAAGATGCTCAACATCAGTAATTATTAGAGAAATGCAAATCAAAACTACAATGAGGTACCATCTCACACCGGTCAGAATGGCCATTCAAAAAATCTAGAAACAATAAATGCTGAAAGGGTGTGGTGGAAAGGGAACAGTCCTGCACTGTTAGTGGGAATGTAAATTGATACAACCACTATGGAAAACAGTATGGAGATTCCTTTAAAAACTAAAAATAGAACTACCATATGACCCAGCAATCCCACTACTGGGCATATACCCTGAGAAAACCATAATTCAAAAAGAGTCATGTACCACAATATTCACTGCAGCACTATTTACAATAGCCTGGACATGGAAGCAACCTAAGTGTCCATCGACAAATAGACAAAGAAGATGAGGCACATATATACAATGGAATACTACTCAGCCATAAAAGGAAACAAAATTGAGTTATTTTTAGTGAGGTGGATGGACCTAGAGTCTGTCATACAGAGTGAAGTAAGTTAGAAAGAGAAAAACAAATACAGTATGCTAGCACATATATATGGAATCTAAAAAAAAAAAAAAAAAAAAAAAAAAAAATGGTTCTGAAGTACCTATGGCCAGGACAGGAATAAAGATGCAGACATACATCAAGACATACATGCAAGACATGGACTTGAGGACACGGGGAGGGGGAAGGTGAAGCTGGGACGAAGTGAGAGAATGGCATGAAGATATATACATTACCAAATGTAAAATAGATCGCTAGTGGGAAGCAACTGCATAGCACAGGGAGATCAGCTCGGTGCTTTGTGACCACCTAAGGGGTGGGATAGGGAGGGTGGGAGGGAGACGCAAGAGGGAGGGGATATGGGAATATATGTATACGTATAGCTGATTCACTTTGTTATACAGCAGAAACTAACACAATAATGTAAAGCAATTATACTCCAACAAAGATGTTAAAAATAAAGAGATAAACCTGGAACAGAAGCTGCAGTTGGAGTAACCAGTTGGTTTGGTTTATGACAATGCACATTCTCCAGGATCCATTGGTTTTATTCACAAGTCAAAAAGTAAGTTAAGTGAAAATGTTATAGCAATCACTATCTTGCATCTTTCAAATCTCTGATAGTGGCACTGCTTTCTGAAATGTCCCCGTGGTTGCAGTATTTCATTTGATTTTCTATTTTGGTTATTATTGACATTTCAGTGGCTTCTACTTGGCCCTTCCTAATAATAGACCTTACTGTAAGGGTCAGGAAGTCAATATGGCATTTTACTATGTGCCAAAAAATGTCATTTCAACTGTACCCTCAGGAACGATTATGTATGATAATCACTTACCTTTGAGAAAGTCTAAAACCAAGATTTGATTTAATATCTGACCTGTACAAACCCCTACTTGGACTATTGGACCACACTGTTATTTTAGGTCTCTGAGAATTAGTGTCAATTCTGAGCCATTGTTTAATAATCCTCCCCATGTCTACTTCCCTCTGTTTCCTTTAGTAAACATTTGAAGATTTACAGTATTACTTGTGGCAGTGCAAGAGAACTTGACCTTCCCTTGATTAAAGTGACTCTTGATCTATGAATTGGAAAAAAGCCCTTTGTGGCAATTCAAGTCAAAGTTCTGGCCACCAGACCCAGAATTTTATTTTTATTTTATTTAGATCAAGTAATATTTTAGTAAGCTGTCCATCTCTTCCATTCCAAGGAATAAAGTGATTACTTAACCACTGCTAAAACTCCCTGTGGGTCAAACATTTTGCTTGTCCTCTGGCTTTGCTGCCTATTAACTCTATCCCATCTTGTATCTGGTGTTTTAAGTATTGCCACCAGGCATTCACCACTCCAGCATCGTATTATTGCCCCTTGTTTTCCAACCATTTTTCCTGATCTGTAGAGGAAATTTACTAGAAAACTTTTGATGGATGATGGTGCTCCCTTTACCAAGATTTTGAGAAGTTCCTTGGTGAAAAGAGTACCCTTGACTTGCCTTGGTGATTCTCAAATTATGGCCCCTGGACCACTTGGGAAATTGTTAAAAATGCAAATTCTCTTCCTTCAACCCAGACTTACTAAATCAGAAACTTTGGGAGTGGGATCCAGTAATCCATGTTTTAACAAGCCTTCCAAGTAATTGTCATTTGCACCCCACCCCCACCAAGCACCACCATTCTCCATTATTCCAGGTAAATCCTGGAATAGAATGTTAGTCATCACTGAGTTGAGGTATCAAATGAGTTCAAAGGTTTCACATCATTTAAATGAACTGCCTGATTCACTCCTGGCTTCTGGGGCTAACACATTAAATATGTGAGTCAGTGTTGGCTAGGTTTCTCATAACAAAATACCACAGACAAGGTGGCTTAAACAATAAAACTTGATTTCCTCATAGTTTTGGAGGCCAGAAGTCGAAGATCAAACTATTGACAGATTTGCTTTCTCTTGAGAACTCTCTCCTTGGCTTACAGATGGCCACCTTCTCAATACATCCCTCATATGGTCTTTCCATGTTCATCCTCGTGTCACTCTTTCTTATAAAGACACCAGCCATACTGGCTTACAGCCCAACCCTAATGGCCTCATTTTAACTCAGTCACTTCATTGAAGGCCGTATCTTCAACTGTAGTCACATGGACTAGGATCTAGCCAATGACCTCATATAACTTTACCTCTTTAAAGAGTCTGTTTTCAAATATGGTTATACCATGAGACGCTGGGAGGAGAAGGCCGTTCAGTCCATAATAGTTAGTTAAGTGCAGCCACATCAGTAAAATCATCCCAGTGTAATGTGGTTTCATCTTCCTTGATCTAGCACAACATACATTCTCATACATACAGTAAGTCCCCTACATACGAACAAGTTCCATTCCGAGAGCACGTTTGTAAGTCCACTTTGTTAAGTCCAACAAAGTTAGCCTAGGTACCCAACTAACACAATCGACTATACAGTACTGTACCGTAACAGGTTTATAATACTTTTCACACAAATAATACATAAGAAACAATGAACACACAAAATAAAGGAAACATTTTTAACCTTACAGTATGGTACCTTGAAAAATACAGTAGTACAGTACAACAGCTGGCATCTGGGGGCTGGCATCGAGTGAACAGGCAAGAAGAGTTACTGACTGGAGGAGGGAGAGGAGGTGGGAGATGGTAGAGCTGAAGGATCATCAGCAATAGGAGACAGAGGGCAAGCTGCAATTTCACTCACGCCCGATGTTGATGGAATGCACGTTCGCATCTTTGAAAGTTTGCAACTTGAAGGTTTGTATGTAGGGGATTTACTGTATTTTTCCAGTCTCTGCTGATGTAAATAAAAACCTCACCATACTTATTAGTGGGTAGGTGCCTCCTCCATACTAAGACTTTGTACTTGTTCCACTGGGGTATAGCTGGGGTTTTTGATTTTAGTCATAGAAATGGAGGTTAGTGGAATGGAAATTGAGAAAAATGGACATTGTTAGGCAAGGTCATTGATTTTCTTTAAGCAAGAGTTTCCGAGTTTCCACAAATAGAAAAGAAAGGGCTACATCTATATTCAAGGGAACCTCATGGTAATACAGAGCTTCAAAGTTCTCAGATTCATCCAAATCCACCCAAATGCAACTATTCTCATTCTTAGGGTCTCAGTCATTACATTAATATCAGAAACATGACAAGGCTGAATTCAAATTATGTTGTAACTCTATAACCCATATAAAATTCTTTGACATTCCCAGTGTAGTAGCTATTTAGCCTCTCAAGAAATCCTTCATCACAGCCCCTACTTAAGAAAGTGGGATAAAACACAAAAAGCCTGGCTACCCAAAGTCTAAGATTATTGGTCCTAGATAAAGCATCAAATCAGAGAAACAGAAAGGTTTTTGAAGTAGACAGAAATTTAATTCAGGGTGTTAGATATAAAAATGTTGGAGGGGCTGATGGAACAAAGGGTTTGTGTTATTACCCTTAGGTTAAAAACTATCGGAAGTCATCATCACTCTGCAGGAGCCTAAGAGTTCACACACAGCTGATATTCCTTGAGCTGCCATCTCTGTTATTTAGTAGGAGTGGAGGGAGTGCCTCTCACCTTTGCCACTTCTGGAGCCACTACTTGAAATGGGCATTGCTGGAGCTACTGCTGCTGCCACTTCCAGAAGAATAGCTTCTACATTCTTCCGTCTTCTAATCTCAATTGAGTGCCTCCCACAGTCTCTAGAACTACTCTTCCACGGCATTTATTTTTGTTGATTTGTTTTCCCAACAAATTTCTTCTAATTTAGAAATATGTTGAGGAAGTAGAAGCCTAGAGACTTTCAATACATCCAAGCACAGGCATTTGTTTCAGCGTGGGCTGCATAGATCCTCCTCAACTTCAACAACCAATGAGGGCCAATCCTCACTGCTTCTCTGGACTCAGTGTCTTTGCTGGGCATCCCTCTTCTGTCCATAATTTTTTTGTTTTTGGTAGATAGATCAATATTGATGATTAAGTTACAGTTAAATCCTACCAACCTGGTAGATTTTCTATATTCAAATACAAGTTATCTAATTTTTTTCATCTAACAAATATTGCTTTAAGTGTTTTAAAAATATTAACCCATTAATCCACATACACACTTTATGAAACAGGTACTGCTATTATCTCCATGTTACAGATGAGAACTGAAGAAAATAAAGCTTAAGTAACTTGAAAGCACAGAGATAATAAGTGCTAGAACTGGATTTATTGAACCAGACAGTCTGACTCCAGAAGTCATGCATGCTCTTAACCAAGATGTTGTACTACCTATGAAGTTAAAATTTTATAATTCTCAAATATATGTTATATTTTATAATTCAGTTTGACAGTATGGATTACCAACCACTCTCCAGTCTCTTCTCTCTCTCACCTTGGCTGAACCTCCCCAATATATGTATTCACATGTCCCCACATGTACATGGATGTTCACATGCACACACGTGCACACACACACACACACGCTCTTCAAACTTCAAATATGGAACTGGAGGTTCTTGTAACACTACCCATTGATCATTACTTAAATTCTCTTGCATATGCTTCCTCCCTACCTAGTATGTCCTATCTGACTTTATCACCTTATCAGCTTAGAGAGCACTTTTATATTTTAAACTACCCCCCCCAATTCACATACACACATACTCCCAATAGAATTAATAGCTTCTTTTAATCAATGAAGTCTATGACACTTGTACAGATTTCTATTGTAATTATTGTTACTACATCTGTTTCCATTATTACACTATAAGCACAATGAAGATAAGGTTCAGGTCTCATTTTTTCTTTATATCCCCACTGCCTAGCACAATTCCTGATGCATAGTATGTATACTAGAACTAATTTTCATGTTTAATTAAAATCCATTTTGCCATACTTTTGCTAAAAAAAAACTTCAAAAACTCCCTACCATCTATTTTTTAAACCTAAAATCCCTTAGCCTGCAGTCAGCCCTCCATAATTTTTACCCAGAATTTACTTTTTCAGCTTCAGTTCTCAATAACACACAAAAACTCACACCACTCTGGGTTCCAGCAGAACTAAACTGAGACCACTTGAAGATTCCAGAAGACAATTTCTCTTTGGGCCAAAATTCACCATTCTACAAGCATACCCTGTAGTTTGTTTCTTTTGTGTCGTGGCTCATCTTGTCTTCTCCACCTAGGATGCACTTATCCAAATTTCACATTTCTTTGAAATTCTTCTGAACTTTCAATGCCCCATTAATCCATCTCTTATTCTCTAAGTCAGATCAAATTTACCTTTTTAATCTTCCGTGAGATCATTCACTATATTCAGCTTTCTCTCTTATTTATATACAGCCATGGTTTATTTCATGCAATGCATCTTTAGCTCCATGGGGGCAGACACCTATGTACCTCAGCATGTCCTATTACCAGCTCCCTAGGGTACTTTGCATTGAGCCTTGCCCGAAACAGTTACTATTAGCTACTGCACAGAAAGTAAGATGGTATTCTTGTCCACACACTTCTCATTGCTAAGTAATTATAATACATGTATGTTATGACTCAATAATTATTGGGTATAATCAATAGCAGAATAAATATATTTTACCAGTCACATCCATTAATATGCATGTAGATTCAGAAAATTTGGAAAAATTGGGGGAAAAGCCAGAATGTAATACAAGTAGCTATCATTCACTAAATGCTTACATATGTCAGACACTATATTATCTATTCACCTCGGATGGTAGGTTTTAGTATTCCAATTTTAGAAATAAGGAAACTGAGGTTTAGAAAGTTCAAGAAATGTGCCTAAGATGACATATCTAGAAAACAGAAGAACCCAGACTTAAATCATATTCTGTCTGTCTCCTGTACCTGTACTCATAACAATAGAGTGTATTCCCTACTTATCATATAAAATACACTACCCCAAGCATCTTACAAACATCATATTTGATCCTTAGGATAACCATGTGAGGTATGTATGTTCTCCATTTTACAAATGAGGAAACCGAGACTCCCCATATGAAGTCATTTCCCCAAATTCACACAGCCAGTAAGTGATGAGGTTGAAAGTTGTACCAGGACCATTTGATGCCAGTCTTATCTTAAATTCTAAACTGTCATGTGTATAGGTCTTTCTGTTCTAGCACTTTTTTCCTTTTGACCAGTGGACTATTTGGAATTTTCAGTAGAAGCAGTAACAGAGTCACTAGATATTTAAAATGTTTTCTTCAGGCAAGTTAAAGAATTGAATTGCCCCTAAGTCACAAGGCACTATCCATTTCATACTATGAAACAATCTCTTGTCTTTTCTGAGCCCCAGGGTAGAATAGAGACCATAATTGATTTATTAGTCATCTAGTTCTCTTTTCACAAATCATGCATGGGAGGGATTATTGATTCACATGTAAGCTGATTTTTAATTAGTTTATCTTTTTCTTACAATAGTATTTATGGTTAAATTGATTAACAGGCAGGTAAATAACTCATGGCAGGTACATATGCAGTTAAATTGTCAAGTAGTGCCTGACATTCTCAGCTTTCATAGAAAATCTGTGTTCAGTGATTTGTTGAAATAGTTTTTAATGGGCAGAAGCCCATACTGTCAGGCACCAAGCTGTAAGGCAAACCACATGGATTGTTGCTAATCCCTGGGAAGGGAAGCAGGATGGAAACCCCAGAATGGTCTGGCCCTGAAGCATAGAGCCAGCCCTCATCACACTGCATCTACCCATTAGGACAGATGTCCGATGGAAAAGACAGCTGAATATTTGCTTCCTAACTCATTTTCTTACCAAAATAGTGGTCTTATGATAAAAACAATAATAACAATGATGACAAAAAATACTCTCACAGGCTTTTACAGTTAATAGCATTAAAGTCTTTTTCTTATAGCAACTTTTCTCAGATTACATGGGCATATACAATGGAGATACATAAGTATGAAAGGGGTTGGCAAACCTTCCTAGAAGACCAATTTTATTCTAAGTAATGTGAAACATGATTTCATATTAAGTCAAACATAGGTGTATTATGAAGTAGACTGCAAAAATAAGCATGAAATTTTAAAATAAAACACTAAGTTTCAAAGAAATATTATGCTTGCTTCAGCTAATTTGCACTGTTTCCCGAGAACCCTGAGGGTTTTGACTTCACTGTCTTCAGCCATTGAGGGTATTTGGGAGAAAGTTTGAGATGCACCGATACATCGCATTTTGTTCGAAGCCTATGAATCAGATAAGAAATTTTATTAATTTCACTAAGTGGATCAGGGTGATTTTTATGGTTGTAGGGTAGATTTTAAGGTTTTCAAGCCATATTCTCTATCTCCTGCCTTTCCCACTATCCACTTGTAAAACCTCTCAAAACTCTGGGTACTCCCTGGACCATATGGGAAATGAGTAGGTGCTCTAAGAAGATGAAAACAACCCACCTTACTCCGCTCTTGTGCTATCTGAGAATGTTTCATTAATATTCACTGACTCTTTCTTGTCATTTTTCCTACCTCTTGGACTACCCTGCTTGTCATGATTCTGAACCATTTTGGATGGTGCTTGTGACCAGCTGACATTTTAGATAACCAACGGCACACTCTTTCAGACCTCAGCTCATCAGAGTCAATAGCAGTAGTTCTGCCAGTGTTGTCTGGTTTCTTTCATAACTTGATTGCAGCAATTATGTCCCAAGTGGTACTCAGTCATTCTAGCCTAAATGTTTTATCATACTTCTCATTTGTATCTCCTCTAGTAACACAGACCTTCAGCCTGAAGCTGTTCCCTTCAGTGCATGCAATATGATTCAATGTACTGGGTAAGGTACCATAGAGTGATTTAGAGCATGTCTTCTGAAGTCAGCAGACCTGGGCTTTAATCTCAGCTTTACCAGTGACAAGGAAGTTGATTAACCTTCCTAGAATCCATGCCTTATCAATATAATTAATAAATATACTCATGAGACTGATGTGAGAATTAAATGAAACAGACTAAAAAGTACTGTGTACCTTAACTCAGGAAAATTTGTCAACAAAAGAGAGTCATATTTATTATTGTTGTTGATATTATTGTAGATATAATATTTTAAAATATAATATGAACCCCCCCAAAATCTTTGGCGTACAGCTCCATAAACTGAATGAATACAACCATGTAGACTCCACACAAGTCCAAGATACCAGTACCCACAAACCCTTGCTTAAGCCTCCATCTAGTCATTAACTATCTTAAGGAAACCATATTTTTACTTCTATCCCCATCAACTAGTTTTTGGTTTTGTCGTTTGTGTGTGTGTGTGTGTGTGTGTGTGTGTTTTACATGAATAGAATAACATTATATGTACTCTTCTGGGTTTGGCTTCCTCTTTTCAATATTATATCTGTGATTTCTTCCTGTTTCCGCCTAAAGTAACACTTTGTTCATTCTAATTTCTAGGTTATATTAATATAAAATGATTTTATTCATTCTTTTGTTGATGTTTATTCTATTGTTAAATGTTTTTAACATTTACTTCTGGTTTGGAACTATTTTGAATAATGTTGCTATGAACATTTTTGTATATGTCTGTAGTTCTCATTTTTGTTAGATTTTTACCTAGTCTAGAATTGCAGGACCAAAAGATGCATATTTTCAATTTTAGTAGATATTGCAAAATAATTTTCCAAGTGGTTGAACTAATTTACTCTCCCACTAACAATGCATGAGAGTCGCAGTTGCTCCACATTTGAACCCAAACTGGGTATTATGAATTTTAAACCATTCTAAGTGGAATGGCATATAATTGAGGGTGTAGCTTGCATTATCCTGATGATTGATGACATTTAACACCTTTTAATATGCTTATAGTCAATTTGATATATTCTTTTTGTTCAGATATTTTGCTAATATTTCTGTTGTGCCACCTGTCCCTTTTTTATGGCTTAATACAAATTTTGTACATACTCTGGATATGAGTCCTTTGTAAAAATATCAGTATTTCAAAAATTGTTATCTACTCTGTGGTTGGGGTTTTCACTTTATTAATGGAATATTTGATGAAGAAAAGATTTTTTATTTAGAGGAAGTTTAATTTCTATCTTTTCCTTTATAATAGATGTTCTTTGTTTCCTATTTTTAAAAATATTTGCCAATCTCAAGGCCACAACAATATTCTCTTATGTTATTTTCTAGAAGGTTTATTGTTTTAAATTTCACATTTATATCTACAAAGGAGGTAAAAATTATATTTATATGTGTGAATTAGAGGTTAAGGTGCATCTTTTTCCAATAATTACACCAATAAACACAACATTATTTATTTAAAAGACCATCCTTTCCCAAATGCATTACTATGTCACCTTTGTTGTAAAATGACCACAGAGACGTGGGTTTGTTTTTGGACTTTCAGATTATTTGTCATCAATCTATTTGTTTTCCCTTGCACAAAAACCATACTGTTTCAATTACAGTAACTCTGTAATAAGCTTTTATACCTGGTAGTATAAGTCCACACTCAACTTTGTTCTTCTTTTAATATTGTTTTTGCTATTCTTGACTTTTTAGATTTCCATAAACATTTTTTAAATTGGCTTGTCAGTTTCTACCCCTCCTCCCTGCCCCCAAAAAACAACCAAACAAAAAAAAATCTCTTAGAATTTTAATTGAGATTGTACTGAATCTGTAAATAATTAGGGTAGAAATAACATCTTTACAACATTGACTATACCAATCCATGGATACACAATATTCCATCATTTATTTAGGTTTTTCAGTTTTCTTGGTATTTTGTAGTTTTACCTGTTGAAGTCTTGCATTAGGTTTATTCTCAGTTAAATGAAATTTCATCACCTAGTTTCAAAGGTTATTTTTTCTATTCCATTTTCTAATTTATTGGTAGTGATTAGAATACAAATGATTTTTTTATTTTGACTTTGTATCTGGTGAACTTGCTAAATTCATTCACTAATTCCAATAATTTATTTGTATTTTATTTTGGATTTTCTGTATCCATAATCAAATCTTCTGTGAATAATGAAAATCTACTTATTTCTTTCTAAACTTTATATTTTTATATGTTTCTTACCTTATTGGAATAGCTTGTTTTCCAGGTCAATGTTAAATAAAATTGGTGTTAGTACTTTGTTATCTTATTTTGTTTCTACACACAAGAAACTTGATAACTCATCATTAAATATAATTTTTTGCCAAAGAATTTTTTGTAGATTATTAGGTTAAGAACATTCCCACCTACTCTTAGTGTGCCAATGGTTTTTATTATGAGTTTTGCATCTTATCAAGTGATTTGGGTATATTTACAATCATGTGGTTTTTCTCCTTCATCTTGCTGATATAGTGAATTACTTTTATTGATTGCCTAACGCAAAATCAAACATGCATTCTTGGAAGTAACTCTGCTTAGTCATGATGTGGCATCCTTTTTATGCTGTTAGATTACACTTGTTGATATTATGTTTAGGATTTTGCAATGTTTTGTAATTTATTTTTCTTAGTAATGCCATTTTCAACTCTTGTTCTCAACATAATACTGATCTCATAAAACAGCTTGGAAAGTGTGACCTCTTTTTCTACCCTCTGAAAGAGTTGTGTAAGAGTGTTACATTACAAATGAAAAAATAGATTTCATTCACTGTTGAGGCAATCTGGATCTGGAGTTTTCTTTGTGGTAAAGTTGTAGATAGGGATTAAATTTCTTTAATGAACATAAGGTCATTGAGATTTTTACTCCTTACTTTTGTTAAATATTTTTCTAAAATTTTTCATTTTATTTATATTTTAATTTTGTTGGCTTAGTTTTCATAATATTCTCTCCTAACTTGTATAATATCTCTGGATATGTATGTGATTATGTCTTCCATATTATCCCTGAAATTGTTTTTGTTCTTTCTCTCTCTCTCTCTCTTTTTTTTTTTTTTCAGTCTTGCTAAGGGATAAACAATTTTATTTGCTCTTACAAAGAATCAGCTTTTGGATTTTCTGCCCTTCTCTATTGCATGTCTGTTTTTATTTCATGAAATTCTGCTCATACTGTCACTATTTCCTTTTTCAATATTTTGGAGATAATTTGCTGTTCTTTTTTTGTAGGTTTTTGAGATAGATAATTGTAATTGTTAATTTTTAACCATTTTTACATTTTAATTTATGCACTTATATCTAAACGTGTCTCTTTAGCTGCTCCCCACATTTTGATAAGTAGCATTTTAATAACATTTATTCAAAATATATTCTAATATTCATTTTGAAATAACCCATGGGTTATGTATAAGTGTTGGCTTAACGTCAAGCATTTGGGGATTTTCTAGCTTTTTAAAAAAATATTGAGTATTAGCTTAAATTCTCCGTGGAGGGCAAATCCTCTGAATCACGATGAGGCTGGCTTTATGGCATAATAATTGGTCAATTTTGGTAAATGTTCTATGAGTACTTGAATATAAAATGTTTTCCACATTTGTTGATGCCATGCTTAAACATGTAAATTAGGACATTTTGTTCGTTAATCATGATGTCTAAATCTTCTATTCTTTACTAAATTTTGGTCTTTTTTTTTTTTTTCCTCAGTGACAGAGGTATGATAAAATCTCCAGCTATAATTATAGGTTTTTCTATTTCTCCTATAATCCTGCTAGAATTTTCTATGGATATTTTAGATCTATGATATGAATTATATGAATATCATAAATTATGGAATATTAAGTTTCTGTTGAATTAACCCTTTTATTATTGTGAAAACTTCCTTTTTGTTCCTGGCAATACTTCATGCCTCCAAGTCTGAGTTTATTATTATGTACTTTTCCTGGCTTTCTTTTAGTTACAGTTTTTACAGTGTATCTTTTTTATCATTTACTTTCAATCTCAATCTGTCTTTGTATTTTTTTATTCCAGTTTTAAAACCTTTCTTTTAAACTGTGAATTTAGCTTATACCCATAATGTAAATACTGATTTGAGTTTTATCTACCATATTATTCTTTGCTTTTTGCTTCATCATTTTTTTCTATTCCCTTTCTTGTATTCTATTTGTTGAATCAAGCATGTTTCATGATTCTATTTGTTTCCAATTGAGCTTATTCGTCATATTTTCTTTTACTATTCTTCTAGTACGTTCCTTAGAGATACCAATAAATACCTTTGACTTGGTACATTCTACTTTAAATTGGTACATTTTCCATTTTGTAGATATACTAAAGAGCCTAGGAAAATAACTCTTTCACCTAATTCTCAATTTTATGCTATTATTAACATGCATTGCAATTATACATATTATTAAACCACACAAGACAATATCAGTGAACCAATATCAAGTTATTGTTCTCATCTACAAATCCATCTTTCTTTTCCTGCTTTGTGATACTCAGGCTGTACCCTCTGAACATTTCTTCTGCTCTCTGAAGCAAGGTTAGACTTTGCTAATAGAGGAAACTGTAGTGACAACAGAAGGCAAAGAAGCAGGAAGACACTTTTTTTCTATGTAAAGGTCCTCCATGGTTTATTTAGCAAGGGTGCCCTACAGACCTCACAGACCAGTTTTATCTGCACCCTCAGGCTTTGCTCTCCCTGCCCAGTGGCTATTTCCATGAGCTCTAATTGTGCTTTTTTGGTAGCCCTGGCTGAACCTATTTCTCCCTACCCAATGGCTGCTTCTGAGATGCTCCAGTGGGCTGCTTGCACAGAAGCTCTGGTCACATCCTCAGGGAACTGTTTCCCAACTTAGAGACCTATTTCCTTAAATCAGCTCCAGCCTGCTGACATTTTCCATCTGTGGCCAATCATTTCTAAAGACCATTTCTGGCCTGTGCCTTCTGGAATCTTTCTTCACCCTATGAGGTAGTGTGTTCCTATGGAAGTCATGCCTTCTTAAAAAAAAAAAAAAATATGAATCTCAGTTTTGGGAAGACGCAGGGGGAGAGTAGGGAGGGACAGTCTCTGAGCCTTCAGTTTCTTTATTTTTCATTCTCTCTCTGCCTAGGAATAACAACTGGGTTTTTTTGTTTTTTTGTTTGTTTTGTTTGTGTGTGCTACTTATGTGCTTCTTAGAGTCTTCTTTTGCCCCTTTTAACAGTTAGCTTTCTTTGATTAGTGAACAAATCTTTACATTAAATTTTCTCTGTTCTTTTTTTTTTTTTTTAAAGGATTTTCTTATTTATTTATTTATTTATTTATTTATTTTTGGCTGTGTTGGGTCTTCGGTTCGTGCGAGGGCTCTCTCCAGTTGCGGCAAGCGGGGGCCACTCTTCATCGCGGCGCGGGGACCGCTCTTCATCGCGGTGCGCGGGCCTCTCTCCATCGCGGCCCCTCCCGTCGCGGGGCACAGGCTCCAGACGCGCAGGCTCAGCAATTGTGGCTCACGGGCCCAGCTGCTCCGCGGCACGTGGGATCTTCCCAGACCAGGGCTCGAACCCGTGTCCCCTGCATTAGCAGGCAGACTCTCAACCACTGCGCCACCAGGGAAGCCCAAATTTTCTCTGTTCTAATAATTGGTTTGGTTTCTGTCTCCTTGCTAGATCCTAACAAATATACTCAGATTTCTAGTGGTGTTTTCCATTATTTACCATGTCTGGTGCTCTTCATTCCTTTCTGCATTTCTGTAATTCCATCTGAGATTATTTTCTTTCTGTCTGAAGAGCATCCTTTAGTATTTTTTGAAGTGCATGACTGTTGACAATAAATTATCTCAAACTTTGTCTAAAAATGATTTATTTTTCATTATCTACTAATGAATACTTTTTCTCTGTGTAGAATCTGAGGTTGACAGCTACTTCTTTCAGCACTTTAACAAAGCAATTTGTTGTCTTTGGTTTTATCATTTCTGTTGATGAGTCAGCTCTCAGTCTCACTGATGTTCCCTCGATCTGCCTTTTCTCTGCTTACTCTAAAGGTTTTCAATTTTCCTTTCTTCTTTTTTTTTTTGAAGTAGATTTTATTATTATGTGCCTAGGTGTGTGCCATTTGTTCCTAGGTTCATAGAAATTATTGAATCACACTGACTGATACCTTTAATCAGTTTTAGAAAATTTTCAACTACTATTTTTTCAACTATTGTTTTTACCCCACTCCCTTTTTTCTCCTCCTCTGTAATGCCAATTATATTTGGTATTAAATCTTTTCACCATACCCCTTTCACTCCTTTTGGTATTTTCATCCTTTATTTTTTCTCTTTGTGCACTGATTTGCTCTGTCCTCTAATTTACTATTGTTCTCATTGTAGGTCTAATTTGTTGTTATAACAAATCTATCAAGTTCTTTATCTCCATTAGTATATACATATGATTCATTTTTTTTTTACACAGACCAGTTCTCTCTCTCGACATTTCCCTCTATTTCTATGAACATATCCATAATAATTATTTTATGTCCATGTCCCATTACCCTGGATGATGTGTAGGTCCATTTCTATTGCAAATTTTTGCCATTTGGTCCTGCTTCCTTAAATGTTAATTCTTAATTAAACATCAGAAATTGTGTAGAGTAATTATAGTATCTACCTTGTTTTGCTTTTTATTGTTTAATTTTTACTTTTGAATTAATTTCAAAATAAAGTCTAAATTCTATATCTAAGAAGAATAAAGTTTTGTCTGATATGTGGGGGGGTTTTGGTATGTGTATCTCATTATAAGGTGTAATTCTACAGTTAAGGTGTATAATTAAAGTCACTATTTAAGTCACCATATATTCATTATTGGATTTATTGTTTTATTTTGACATTTTCTAACACCTTCCTATGTAAGAGTGCATGACATGTGTTTGTTGAAACTCTCTACTAAATGAATCTCAAATAAATATCACCTTTATTAAGGAAGTAGGTTGTATTTGGAAGAGATTTGTTTTTGCCCTGAGGCATTCAGGATATAAATATAGAACCAATAATTATTTTTTTAAATCTAACAATTGCTATTAAAATGAAGAAAAATCTTCCAAGCATTTTAAATTTGTATGGACTTTGTTAAGTCAGTAACACATAGGGCAGAGCTAGATATTTAAAGTCTGGGTGTATGGCATCATTACTTATGGTTTTAAAGCCCAAGAATTACATACTGAAAAATATTTATGGAGAAAAATATCCTTAAACAGGTGTGTAAGTACATGACTGTGAAGAGATAGACAGAAGCAGAGAGAGAAGAAAAGGATATATAACAAGATATAATATTTTCAGTGAATTTCATATTCCACCATTGTGGAAGAGTTATATTTATATCAGCCATATCTAAATTTAACAGAACAATTCAGTATGCTGAACACAGGGTATTAAAATAGAAGTGTTTGGGCCTTCTATTGTTAGCAGGCAACAGAGGTAGACTTCATATTTGAGTCTGGAAGAAGGTATTTTCTTCCTATGTTCTGGTTCTATATCTTCACCTCTTGTGGATATAGATGAGCAGCACTTTTCACAAGTAGCACTGTCAGCCTGGGTTGATTCACCTTGGGACCACTTACATGTTTTTGAGAACTACTGTCTCCTTTGGTGCTGTCCCAAAGTCTCAGTTTTTAGACACTGGACATTAATCCATATGGCTTTAAGATATCCAGGGGTCTCCATACTTTTAGTTGCAATACTGTTAATTATACAATGGTATAACATGTCAATAAAATTAATGTTCTGTCTCTTTCTATGTCCCACAAAACAAAGCAGATTTTTTTGACAAAACCTGAGGTTATGTCTGTGATGGTCTAAGTTAACATGATTGGGTGTCAGAGTTTTGATTGCTAACTCTAGGACCTATAAAACTTGAACTTTGGTGAGAGAAAGGAAACTGAATGATTACACAGTAGATACTCAAAGAAGCTTGTTAAAGAAAGCTTTGATGTTGCTTATAGAAATTCAGTATAAAGCACTGAGCACCATGGACTGAAGAAGTTCTTGGATTTGAAGAGACATTTCAGGTGTTAAAAATTATCACACTACAATGAGAGAATTGATCCATTAAAAAATCATTTTTGAATAGAAATTATTTTTTAACTTTAGGAAAACATAGGAAATGACAAATTGAAAACACTTCATTTTAAATACTTCTGTTCAGATCTTCAGAAGTTGTTTTCTACCCATCAACAAGCAGTTTTTTTTTTTCTGTATTTGGTCAACAATAAAGCTGTCCTTGGATTTAAGGGGCATATCTTTTGTATTACAAAAACATTGCAATGTTACTGAAAACAAACCTAAATGGCACTCTCAATGGTCATTCTTACTTGGAATTTTCTTGAAAATCTTGCCATACTAGCTTCATTCCATCCAGAGCTATTCTGTGCAAAGAACTCCGCTAGGTACAGGGGATACAAAGATGAGTAATATAGATTTTCTGCCATTAAGAAATGAGACACAAATTTACAGAAGACTCACTGTATTAGTATTAGTTTGAGTATTAATTTCAGCCTGGTTTTTAGTTTATCTTCCAGCTTCCTAAGGAAGAAATTTTCCAGATATTTGATCAGATTTTGCATGAAAACATAAGAATGAATCAAAGTGAATATAAATACAATTGATTTCCTTCCTTATTTTTCATAATTAAAGGATTTTTGTCTAGTTAGAATCATACAAAATAAACTCTTTTTCATAAAAATAAGAAACTATGTTTCAGAGTTAAAGTAAGTAACCAAAAGAATCTCCAAAATCTTTTCTTCAAAACGTTAGTGGTATGAAATTTTGAGATTTTCTGGACAAAAGGCATTTCATTCAAAATGAGTTTGTAAAATAATTTTTCTTAGATCCATCTGTGAAGAATCCCAGAATATCAGTTTTTTGGAATTTCTGTAATTTAAAATTTCTATTTAAGTTTCTTTAGCCTATCATTTCCCACTTACTTAAGCATAGGTCTTCCCTTATGAAATTCAGACAAAAGATAATGTTTTATGGAAGATAGTGGGATAAGTAGAGTTCACACAGCAAAGAAAACAGTATCTAAATTTTGACTCTCAGATCTGAGTGCTTTCCACTAACCATGCTTGTTTGGCCAATTAGTGATAAGATAGTAAACATTCTCACATGGAGATTGAATCAATGGTCCAGTAAAGCAAAAGGCCAAAAGGTGAGATAGTGACCAGAATGCAAAAAGAAGCTGTATTATAGAGGGCACCAAAAGTTTCTAGAAAGAGCCTATGTAGTGCTTAACAGCAAGGGCTCTGGATCCAGACTCCCTGTGTTCAAGTCAACTCCAATTATTAGCAGTATGATCTTGAAAAATTTGCTTAACCCTGTGTGTCTCAATTTTCCTATATGTAAAACAGAAAGAGTAATAGAGGCTACCATATATATATATATATATATATATATATATATATATATATATAGTGATTTCTAAATTGGTTAATATGGTTAAAGTGCTTAAAACAATGGATACCACATAGGAAACAGCATCTAAGTGTGTAAATAAATAATCTTCACAGTTCTTATCTTTATTTTGTCTCCTACTTGATGAATTGTCTTCTTCCAATTGAGAAATCCATTTTTCTTACAAATGCAAGCTGACTAGGCTGACACTTAACAAATAACATGTTCAGGGAATTTACAAAATGTGTTTATTGAGTGCGTAAAGTAAAAGAAGAAGAGGAATAGTTCTTTATACATGCTGGCAAAAATCTTCAGCCCCTGTTCATATCCAGTATCTTGGGACATGTTCCCTGGAGAAAATCAACTAACCTCATGTAATGAAAACAACAGATTATTTTCCATATTGGTCCCTGTTGTCTCCAAATGTTTGCTTGTGGACTTGGTTATGCAATATTGATAATAACAATGTATTTACTGTGTGCTTACCATATGCCCTGTGCTCTTCTTAGGGATTTGTATATAAGTTTTTCACTGAACTCCTACCACAGTCCTACAAGTTGGATATTATTATCCTCATTTTATAGACAAAGATGAGAAACTAATGGGAAACATCTTCTTGCTACTAAACAAATATAGAGTTTCAAAATATTTTTAAATATTGCAAATATTTTAGGTTCTTTCAGCATAGAAAATAGTCTCTAAACAAGAGTCTTTCTAAGATGAAACTGTTGGGGAGAATAATTCATAGCTTACAGATTTACACATCGAGAGTGGTATATCTTTGGTACTCACCAAAATCCATGAAGTTGCTATAATTGTTCCGTGTTACAAAGAAACAAGCTGAAGTGCAGTGAGGTTAACTCACAGCTCCATGTTCATAATGAAAATGATCCACTTATCTCTTGTCATCCCACCACAAACCCCCCCAGCGTGATTTTTCATTTTTTTGTCATTTAACCTTTGTACTAGCTTATTTAAGTGATTGATCCTCACTCTTTAATATATTTTGTCTTTACTAGTGGGGTTTTCCTTTCCTATAGTTACTTGCTTCTTGTTATAGCCTTTTCCATTTAGAGAAGACTTTTTAATATGTCTTTTACGGTTGATTCAGTTTTTTTTTTTTTCTTTCTTTTTTTAAACATCTTTATTGCAGTATAATTGCTTTACAATGGTGTGTTAATTTCTGCTTTATAACAAAGTGAATCAGTTATACATATACATATGTCTCAATATCTCTTCCCTCTTGCGTCTCCCTCCCTCCCACCCTCCATATCCCACCCTTCTAGGTGGTCACAAAGCACCGAGTTGATCTCCCTGTGCTATGTGGCTGCTTCCCACTAGCTATCTATTTTATGTTTGGTAGTGTATATATGTCAATGCTACTCTCTCACATTGTCCCAGCTTACCCTTCCCCCTCCCCATATCCTCAAGTCCATTCTCTAGTAGGTCTGTGTCTTTATTCCCGTCTTGCCCCTAGGTTCTTCATGGCCTTTTTTTTTTTTTTTTTTTTAGATTCCATATATATGTGTTAGCATATGGTATTTGTTTTCCTTTTCTGACTTACTTCACTCTGTATGACAGACTCTGGGACCATCCACCACACTACAAATAACTCAATTTCATTTCTTTTTATGGCTGAGTAATATTCCATTGTATATATGTGCCACATCTTCTTTATCCATTCATCTGTTGATGGACACTTAGGTTGTTTCCATGTCCTGGCTATTGTAAATAGAGCTGCAATGAACATTTTGGTACATGACTCATTTTGAATTATGGTTTTCTCAGGGTATATGCCCAGCAGTGGGATTGCTGGGTCGTATGGTAGTTCTATTTTTAGTTTTTTAAGGAACCTCCATACTGTTCCCCAAAGTGGCTGTATCAATATACGTTCCCAGCAACAGTGCAAGAGGATTCTCTCTTCTCCACACTCTCTCCATTTATTGTTTGTAGATTTTTTGATGATGACCATTCTGACTGGTGTGAGATGATACCTCATTGTAGTTTTGATTTGCATTTCTCTAATGATTAATGATGTTGAGCATTCTTTCATGTGTTTGATGGCAATCTGTATATCTTCTTTGGAAACATGTCTATTTAGGTCTTCTGCCCATATTTGGATTGGGTTGTTTGTTTTATTGATACTGAGCTGCATGAGCTGCTTGTAAATTTTGGAGATTAATCCTTTGTCAGTTGCTTCACTTGCAAATATTTTCTCCCATTCTGAGCATTGTTTTTTGTCTTATTTATGGTTTCCTTTGCTGTGCAAAAGCTTTTAAGTTTCATTAGGTCCCACTTCTTATTTTTGTTTCTATTTCCATTTCTCTAGGAGGTGGATCAAAAAGGATCTTGCTGTGATTTATGTCACAGAGTGTTCTGCCTATGTTTTCCTCTAAGAGTTTTATATTGTCTGGCCTTATATGAGGGTCTTTATCCATTTTGAGTTTATTTTTGTGTATGGTGTTAGGGAGTGTTCTAATTTCATTCTTTTCCATGTAGCTGTCCAGTTTTCCCAGCACCACTTATTGAGGAGGCTGTCTTTTCTCCATTGGATATTCTTGACTCCTTTATCAAAGATAAGGGGACCATATGTGCGTGGGTTTATCTCTGGGCATTCTATCCTCTTCCATTGATCTATATTTCTGTTTTTGTGCCAGTACCATACTGTCTTGATTACTGTGCTTTGTAGTATAGTCTGAAGTCAGGGAGCCTGATTCCTCCAGCTTCGTTTTTCTTTCTCAAGATTGCTTTGGCTATTCGGGGTCTTTTGTGTTTCCATACAAATTGTGAAATTTTTTGTTCTAGTTCTGTGAAAAATGCCAGTGGTAGTTTGATAGGGATTGCATTGAATCTGTAGATTGCTTTGGGTAGTATAGGCATTTTCACAATGTTGATTCTTCCAATCCAAAACATGGTATATCTCTCCATCTGTTTTTATCATCTTTAATTTCTTTCATCACTGTCTTATAATTTTCTGCATACAGATCTTTTGTCTCCTTAGGTAGGTTTATTCCTAGATATTTTATTCTTTTTGTTGCAATGGTAAATGGGAGTGTTTCCATAATTTCTCTTTCAGATTTTTCATCATTAGCGTATAGGAATGCAAGGGATTTCTGTGCATTAATTTTGTATCCTGCTCCTTTACCAAATTCATTGATTAGCTCTAGTAGTTTTCTGGTAGCATCTTTAGGATTCTCTATGTATAGTATCATGTCATCTGCAAACAGTGACAGTTTTACTTCTTTTCCAATTTGGATTCTTTTTATTTCTTTTTCTTCTCTGATTGCTGTGGCTAAAACTTCCAAAACTATGTTGAATAATAGTGGTGAGAGTGGGCAACCTTGTCTTGTTCCTGATCTTAGTGGAAATGGTTCCAGTTTTTCACCATTGAGGATGATGTTGGCTGTGGTTTTGTCATATACAGCCTTTATTATGTTGAGGAAAGTTCCCTCTATGCCTACTTTCTGGAGAGTTTTTATCATAAATGGGTGTTGAATTTTGTTGAAAGCTTTCCCTGCATCTTTTGAGATGATATTATGGTTTTTCTCCTTCAATTTGTTAATATGGTGTATCACATTGATTGATTTGCATATATTGAAGAATTGGGATGATTCGTTATCTATTCAGGTACCCACAGATGCAGGGTACATCAAGTTGACTGTGGAGATTTAATCCGCTGCTCCTGAGGCTGCTGGGAGAGATTTCCCTTTCTCTTCTTTGTTCGCACAGCTCCTGGGGTTCAGCTTTGGATTTGGCCCCGCCTCTGCGTGTAGGTCGCCTAGGGCGTCTGTTCTTCACTCACGCAGGATGGGGTTAAAGGAGCAGCGGCTTCAGGGGCTCTGGCTCACTCAGGCCGGGGGGAGAGAGGGGGATGGATGCGGGGTGAGCCTGCGGCGGCAGAGGCCGGCGTGATGTTGCACCAGCCTGAGGCACGCCGTGCGTTCTCCAGGGGATGTTGTCCCCGGATCACGGGAGCCTGGCAGTGGCGGGCTGCACCGGCTCCCGGGAGGGGCCCTGTGGAGAGTGACCTGTGCTCGCACACAGGCTTCTTGGTGGTGGCGGCAGCAGCAGCCTTAGCGTCTCCTGCCCGTCTCCAGGGTCCACGCTGTTAGCCGTGGCTCGCGCCCGTCTCTGGAGCTCATTTAGGCGGCGCTCTGAATCCCCTCACCTCGCGCACCAGGAAACAGAGAGGCAAGAAAAAGTCTCTTGCCTCTTCGGCAGCTGCAGACCTTTTCCCGGACTCCCTCCCGGCTAGCTGTGGTGCGCTAACCCCTTCAGGCTGTGTTCACGCCGCCAGCCCCAGTCCTCTCCCTGCGATCCAACCGCAGCCCGAGCCTCAGCTCCCAGCCCCGCCCGCCCCGGCGGCTAAGCAGACAAGCCTCTCGGGCTGGTGAGTGCTGCTCGGCGCCGAGCCTCTGTGCGGGAACCTCTCCGCTTTGCCCTCCGCACCTCTGTGGCTGCGCTCTCCTCCGTGGCTCTGAAGCTTCCCCCCTCCGCCCCCCGCAGTCTCCACCCGCGAAGGGGCTCCTAGTGCGTGGAAACCTTTCCTCCTTCACGGCTCCCTCCCACTGGTGCAGGTGCCGTCCCTATTCTTTTGTCTCTGTTATTTCTTTTTTCTTTTGCCCTACCCAGGTACGTGAGGAGTTTCTTGCCTTTTGGGAGGTCTGAGGTCTTCTGCCAGCATTCAGTAGGTGTTCTGTAGGAGCAGTTCCACGTGTAGATGTATTTCTGATGTATTTGTGGGGAGGAAGGCGATCTCCACGTCTTACTTTTCCGCCATCTTGACGCTCCTCCTCCCGGTTGATTTAGTATTGATGAACTTTTAGTTTTTGCTTATCTGAAAGTTTCTTATCTCTCCTGCAATTCTAAATGACAGTCTTGCCAGGTGGAGTATCCTAGGTTGCAGGTTTTTCCTTTCAGCATTTTAGATCTATCGTCCCTTCTGGGTTGCAGAATTTCTGCAGAAAAATCATCTGATAACCTTATGGGTGTTCCTTTGTATATGATTCTTTGTTTTTCTATTGTTGCTGTTAGAATTCTCTCTTTATCTTTAACTTTTGCCATTTTAATTATTACATGTCTTGGTGTGGGTCTGTTTGGGTTCATCTTCTTTGGGACCCTCTGTGCTTTCTGTACGTGGATATCTGTTTCCTTCTTTAAGGCTTGGGAAATTTTTAGTCATAATTTATTAAATACATTTTTGACCCCCTTCTCTATCCCTTCTCCTTCTGGCGATCCCTATAATGTGAATGTTGATATGCTTGATGCTATCCCAAATATCCCTTCAATGGTTTTCCTTTTTTTAAATTTGTTTTTTCTTTTTGCTGTCCGATTGGCTTTGATGGGGCAGCTGGATTTGATGTGAACAGAAGTCATGTCTTTTCTCAGAGTGTGCTGACAGCTATTACTTTGATAGAGGTGGGGCTGGATAAGGAAGGGTTAGGCCTGGAGCCAGGTGTGAAGCAGGGCTTCCCTTCTGCTCGGTTGCTGTCACTGCCTTATTGAGGGCAGGGTCAGGTCTCAAGTTGCTGGAGCAGAAGTCCTGAGGGTTGGTTCTGAGCTAACTCAGTTCCCCCTCCAGGCACTGGCTTACCTCGCCCCAGAGAGGAGCAGTGCTGGAACAAGAGGGGCAGGTGTGAGTATTCGACAAGGGCTGGGATGCAGGCTGTGGCCGTCTGGTCACTGTCACAGGTCTGGACTGCCTCTGATGCACAGCCTGTGCAATCACCAGTAATAGCTACCACCTTCCTGTTCAGATGTCACTTAGGGTTTGAGCCCCCTCGGTGTCTCATGGCTGGCCAAGTAGTTTCCTTGGTCACGGCAGCCCTGCTTGCTCCTGTGTGGAGCTGCTACAGGACACAAGCAGCCAGCTTAGGTTAGGTGCATGCAGGGGTGGTTGTGGGAAATGAGTCAGCCACCTGTGCAGTTTTAATTTCAATCTAGCCTCTTCACCCTGCTTTGGGAACAAGCAAGCATTCACACAATCCTCATGAGGAGAGTCTGGGCTTCCCATAGCCCTCTTGTTGGTCCCACCAGCCCTCCAACAAGAGAAGGGGGCTTGTCTTCCATTTGTTGGACCCTAGGGCTGGGGTGCCCAATATGTGGCTCCAACTGCTCAATCCCCATGGAGGGTCTCTGCCCATGCAATTTTGCTTTTCCTCTGAGTTCCCTTCCAGGGGCACAGGTCCCAACCTGATCGCTTCTCTTCCCATTCTTACAGCCTTGGTTGTATAGGAGTCTTTCTGCTAGTCTCCATTTAGTTTTCAGTGAGAATTTTCCTACATGCAGATGTATTTTTGATGCATTCATGGGGGAAGTTGAGTTCCATGTCCTACTCCACCATGTTGATTCCTCTTATGATGACCCTGTTTTGATAACAAAATTAAAAACTCCCAAACATTCTTGACCTTCTGTCTTCATCTGGATATTAATTTCATTTTCTCCTGTAATTCTTCAGTGCTAAGGACTTCCAAAGAATAATTTACATTTATGGTTTCTTTTCCTTTGCATATGTACTATTTACTGTGGCTGTAAAATATTGTTGAAAACCTAGTAACCTAAAACATCTAGAATATGTAATCTACCATTTGAGAATGACTTAATGGGGATAGCCCATCTCTGCTTCAGATGTCTCAGCTGGAGCAGCTCAAAAGATAGGGACTAAAATCATTCAAAGAATTGTTCACTCTAGAAGTTGGTGCTGGTGTTAGCACTGAGAAGTTAGCTGGGTCCTTCGGCCAGAATATCTATATATAGAATCTCCATGTGACCTAGGCTTCCTCACAACATGGTTGGTAAGTTTCAAGAACCAGAAATGAGAGAGAGAGGGAGAGAAGGAGAGAAAGAAGAGAGACAGAGAGAGAGAGAGACAAAATCTTTATTTCCTTTATGATCTAAACTTGGAAGTCACACTGCTATAGTTTGTTCACTGAGACAGTCACAAGGTCCTATTCCAGTTCAAGGAAATAAGAAATAGACTTCACCTTTGATAGGGTGTAGCAAAATTCTGGAAGAAGACTTGGGACCCAAAACATTACTGTGCTTAGTTTTGGAAAACAAACAAACAAAAAAAAAAACAGTCTACTAGAATGTTTCATTCATGCTTCAACCTTCTACAGTCTGATTATAGCTTCCACCATTGCAATGAAACTCCTCTATAAACATCACAAACCACCCAATGATTGTTAAATCATATGGTATTTCTTCTCTCCTAATCTTAGTTTACTTACCTGTAGCATTTGGTAAGGTTGACTGCTTCCTTCTTGTTACACTTCCACCTTGGCTTCCTCAGCATGAGTATCTCCTGATTTCCCTTGTACTACATGGATGTGTCTTCTCGGCCTCCATTTTTTAGTTCTTTTTCTTCTACCTATGTTTTATATATTTATGTTTTCCAAAGTTTAATCCTTAGCTCTCTTTTTATCACTCTAATCTCTATAAGCAGTCACATATGGTCTCATAACTTTATCTAAGTATTATATGTAGGAAACCCACAAATGTCCTAAACTCCAAGTTGCTGCCAACATAACCGAATTGTGTGATAGATCCCTGTGCTTTTATGTCCTATAGACAACTCAAACTCTACTTCTTCAAAACCAACCTTATCTTATTAATCTAGTCCTACCCTCCTACCACCTACCTTTCTACCTGTACTTCCTGTTGGATTTGCTATCTTGACGAAGTCATCATCCTTCTGGAGGCTGGATGTCATTCTTGATTCCTTCTTTTTCCATGTTGCTACATTATATTGGTAACCATCCATTATTTCCAGCTTTTTATAATCTCATACTTTTTTCTCTGTTTCTGTGGTTGACTTGGTTCAAACCTTTATTATTTCTCTCATGGACCACTGAAATAGTCTTATATTTGTTTTCCTTATTGTGCCCTCCAATTCACCTCTATACTGCAAGAAGAATGATCTCTTTAAAATGCAAACTGTATCATGATACTCTTCTGGATAAAATTATTCAATGACTTTCCATTGTCTACCACATATGAAATCTAAAATCCTTTCACGGCATAACAGATTTTTCAAGCTGTGGCTCTGACCCTTTCAGTTTAAATGTGATTTTTAATATAATCGCAGCAGTAATAGAATCTACCATTTACAATACACAGTGTGTAGACTGTATTCATTATCTCATGTAAACTTCATAACATTCCTTTATATTGGTAATTAATAAATATTTGTATATAGTATGTAATTATAATTTATATTTTATAATTAATCCTTATAAATATCATTTTACAGAAGAAGAAATTGAGATTAAGAAAAGTAAAGGTATATATTTTCTTATACTGTTGGTGGGAATGTAAATTGTTGTAGCCACTATGGAAAACAGTATGGAGGTTCCTTAAAAACTGAAAATAGAGCTACCATAAGATCCAGCAATCCCATTCCTGGGCATATATCCAGAAAAGATGAAAACTCTAATTTGAAAAGATACATGCACCCCAATGTTCATAACAGCACTATTTAGAATATATGTATTAATATTCCATTATATATAATGGAATATTACTCAGCCCTAAAAAAAGAATGAAATATTGCCATTTGCAGCAACATGGATGGACCTAGAGAATATCATACTAAGTGGCATCAGACATAGAAAGACAAGTATTATATGATATCACTTATGAGTGGAATCTAAAAAAAATACAAATGAATCTATATAAATAAACAGAAACAGATTCACAGACATAGAAACAAAATTATGGTTACCAAGGGGGAAGGGGGGGAATAAATTAGGAGTATGAGATTAATAGATATAAACTACTATACATAAAATAGATAAACAACAAGAGTTTACTGTATAGCACAGGGAACTATATTCAATATCTTGTAAAAACCTATAATGGAAAATAATCTGAAAACATATATATATATATATATATATATAGCTGAAACATATATATATATATATATATATATATATATATATATATATGAAACTGAATCATTAGTTTAAAAAGTTTTCCTTTCTCCATTGGATTTGGCACCTTTGTTGAAAGTGAGGATCTATTTGGGAGCTCCTTATTCTATCAACCCTTATACAGTACAACACCATTTTGATTTACAGTATGTCTGGAAGTCAGATAGTGTAAGTCTTCTATTTTGTACTTTTTCAATCTAGCTTTGGAGATTCTAAGTCCTTTTCACTTCTGTATAAAATTAAAAATTTTCAATCAGTGGAATACATGAATTGTCTGTTTATTTAGATCTTCTTAATATTTTCTCACTTTTTCAGTTTTCAGGGTAGAAGTCTTACACATCTTTTGTTTAATTTACTACTTAGTTTGTGGCTTTTGTTGCTATGGTAAAGTGAATTGGTTTTTAAATTTCATTTTCTAATTTTTTGCTACTGACATATAAAAATAAAATTGATTTTTCTATATTAACTTTGCTTAATCTTGATGTAGTATCCTCTTGATATACTGCTGTATTTGGCTAGTATTCTGGTAGTATCTTTACCAATACTAAAGAGGATTTGGGGGGGCTGCAATTTTTTTTGTACTCTCCTTGTAAGATTTTAATATCAGGATTGTGCTGGCTTCGTAACAGTAACTTGGTAATTCTTCCCTAGTCTTTTTTCACTAAGCTTAAGACTGGTGATATTTCTTCCTTAAATATTTGAGAAAGTTTTTTGAGAGAGACCATGCGAGTCTGGAGTGCCTATAGATTTTGGATAAGAAGTTCATTAACTTTAATATATGTAGGGCTAAACAGATTTTTCTGTTTTATCTTGTATCGATTTGGACTAGGTGTATTTTTTAAATATTCATTTTTTTTCATCTAAGTTGACAAATTTCTAGGCATAAACTTGGTCATAAAATTACCTTATTATCCTTTTAATATCTGTGGAATTCAAAATGATAATCTCTCTTTTATTCTTGATATTGGGAGTCTGTTTTCTCTGTTTTATATTTCATCAATATTGCTAAGCCTAGTTTTTAAAATTTTCTCCACTGTTTGTTTTCCATTGAGTTCCATTATTATATTCCTTATTTCATCCTTGTTACCTATTCTGGCTTTAATTTGTTCTATTTTTCTATCTTTTTAAGATGGAAACCTAGGTCATTAATTGTAAATCTCTTTCTTTCTTAATATATCTATTTAAATCTATACTTTTCCCTCTAAGCACTGGTTTAGTTTCATCCTGTACTTTTTAGTGAGCTCAATTTTCCTTATCATTTAGTTGGAAATGTTTAATAATTTCCCTTATAGTTCCTTCTCTGACCTATGAATTATTTAGTAGTTTGTACTTTAGTCTTCAAGTATTTTATGCTTTCCTAATATCTTACTACTATCTAATAGCTCCTAGTTTCTAATTTAATTCCATTGTGGTCAGAGAATGTACGCTGTATGATTTGAATTTTGAAAAATTTATTTAGATCTGTTTTACAGTTTAACATATAGTCTGTATTGATGGACATACAATGTGCACTTGAAAAATGTACATTCTAAGATTGCTGGATATAGGATTGTATAAATATTAATTAGGTCAAAAGGGCTGACAGTGCTGTTCAGATCATCTATGTTTTTACTGAGTTTTGTTTCTAATTGTTCTATTAATTGCCAAAAGAGAAAAGAAAGTCTTTGACTATGTGGAATTATCTATTTCTCTCTTTAATCTTACTGATTTTTGTGTTACCTACTTTGAGATTTTGACATTAGGTACATACACACATATGATTTTTAGTTCATCCTTATGTTTTGACTCTTTTTATCATTTAGAAGTGTTCTTCTCTATCTCTGATAACATCCTTCATTTTGAAGTCTGTTTTATCTGATATTAATATAATGATTCTCAATTTCCTATGCTTGCTGTTTGCGTAGTATATTTTTTCTATTTGTTTTCAACTTCCCTTTGTCTTTGTATTTAAAGTACATCCCTTATGACAACAAATAGTTTGGTCTTCCTCTTTTGAATCTGACAATCTCTGACTTTAATGTTTGCTACATGAAACTTTAATACAATTATTAATATGGTTGATAATTTTAGGTTGAATTTAGACCTGATGTTTTTATTATTTATTTGCTGTTTGACACTGCCCCTCAGTCTGTGTTTTTGGTTTCTATTCGTCCTTTCTTGACTTCTTTTTGATTATGTGAATAGTTTTAGGATTCCATTTTAATTTCTTTACTGGTGTTTTAGTTATACTTTCTGTCATTTTTTTTTTTTTTTTGCTTGTTTCTCAAGATATTTCGATATACGTCCATAATGTTTAACAGTCTAGTTAGAGGTAATATTGTACTATTTAACAAAAAAAATTAGAAACCCTGCCACCATATAAGTCCATTTATCTCCCTCCATTCTTTATGTTATAGTTATGTAACATACCTAACATACATAACAAACTCCACAAGAAAAAATAATTTTGCTTTAAATAGTATATGTATTTTAAAGAAATTAGAAGAAGATATTTACAATCATCCAGATATTTAACAAATGTTGATACTATTTATTTTCTCCTAAAGTGCCAAATTCCTATCTGGTATCATTTCTGTTCAATCTGAAGGACTTTTTTTTAGCAATCCTTGAAGTACAGGTCTGCCAACAATGAATTCTCTTAGTTATCTTTTATTTCAAAATATCTTCATTTTGCCTCTTATATTACAGAATATTTTCATTGTATATAGAATTCTGGGTTAAAATTTACTTTTAACACTTTAAAAATGTTATTTCCTTATCTTCTTGACTGCATAATTTTTAGTGAGAAATCAGTGATTTTCTTTTTCACCACTGAGCACAGTTCTACATTTATTATAAAATCCTTTGAGATTAATTCCAAATATAGGTCTTCTTGGGGATGGCCTCCATTTTGTCTTTTCTCTTGAGAATGGGTCATATTGTCCTATGCTTTTTTTTTTTTTTTTTTTTTTTTGACATTGTGGATATTGTGAATGTTATGTTTGCAACTCTGGATTCTCTTACAGTCTCCTGAAGAGTTTGGATTTGTTTGGATTGCCTGTTCTTCCCTTTAATCTTGTTTCTTTGTGTGTCAAGAATATATTTTTTTAATGCCAGATGTTACATCTGAAAATCTGTGGGCTTGGCATAACGCTATCTCCCTTTAGAGATAGTGTACACTGTACTCTGATAGGTACATCACCTCAATCTAATCATGGACAGAACAGACTTGAGGCTGGTTTTCAGTCTCTATTAGGCTCCAGCTTCCTCTTTTTTGCCTATGTTCCTGGAGTCCCCACTGGCAGCCTGGGTTATATTTTAAAGCCCTCATTCTTGGTAACTACTAAACTCCATTTTTTTCAGCACCAGAGAACTGCCAAAATTTCTACTCTGCTTCACAGTAACTTTCTGCTGGATCTCTTACCTTTTTTGTCATGTGCAGCTGAAATAGCAAATGTTTTGGGGGTTAAACAGTGTCAAGGTGTCTTATTTGCACTTTTTTTCTCACTGAGATCTTGAACTTTCACACGTAGGTGTTTTGGCCATCTCAGACTCAAATTTTATCTTCCCAGCCTAAAGAGATTGCCTTGAAACTTCACTAGCTTCTTTGGCAGCATCTGTTCTGGCAAGCTTCTTGGCCTTTTGGCATCCTGACTTTTACTGAAAATGAGCAAATGCCTTAAGAGGAAAAACAGCATGTAGAAAGTTGGGCACACCTTGATGAATTTCCCTTCTCCCTTTCATCTGGTCCCTCAAGTTCTGGCTACCCTAGAAACTCTAATATTTTCATCATGATTTCTGTGCAGATTTTTTTTTTCCTGACATAAAAATCATTCTAGAAATATGCTAAATTATTTTTATAACAAATGTTTATGATCACATTATATTTCATTGAACTGGTGTTCTGTAACTTCCTCAGTATCTTCCTATTTCACAACATTAACAATGACTCTCATTTAAAATTTTTTTTGTGGTGAGCATCCAAATTCATATAGCTTTTTCCTCAAAGAGTTATGTTTTCAAAATTAATTCTCAGGAACAAATGGTCCATTAATATTTCAAAAGATATGAACAATGTACCACTCATTAAAGACATTTCTTCTTTTTATTTTTATTTTTTTAGATAATCCTTAAAGACTATTGCTTTTTTTTTTTTTAATTTTTATTTATTTATTTATGGCTGTGTTGGGTCTTCGTTTCTGTGCGAGGGCTTTCTCTGGTTGCGGCAAGCGGGGGCCACTCTTCATCGCGGTGTGCGGGCCTCTCATTATCGCGGCCTCTCCCGTTGCGGAGCACAGGCTCCAGACGCGCAGGCTCAGTAATTGTGGCTCACGGGCCCAGTTGCTCCGCGGCATGTGGGATCCTCCCAGACCAGGGCTCGAACCCATGTCCCCTGCATTGGCAGGCAGACCCTCAACCACTGTGCCACCAGGGAAGCCCCTAAAGACATTTCTTGATAGTCTTTAAAACATATTTGTGCCAATCTACAATACCACTGACAATACATAATTGCTGTAGTTTTATTACAAGTTTTCCAGTGTTCAAGAATTTTAAAATATTTAATTTTGGATGAATTAATAATTGTAAATGATACATCTTATTTCAATTTGAATTCGCTTTGATCACTTACAAAGTTAAAAATTGTGTTATGTTTGGGAAGGAGTAATTTCAAAGACTGCATGTCAATTGAGCCACTAGGTAAATTTTCATAATTATAACAATAAATTAGTCCATTTCTCCAGTTGTTTCTGGTATACTTTTCCTTGTATTCTCTTCAGAATTTTATATAATATCCAAGATATAGAATGTACTCATTAAACATTTATTAAATTAAATATCACTGCTTCTTTCATTTTTCAGTAATTTTAAACACTCTTCAAATAATACTGCAGAGGCTGTGGTTGGACCTGGTACAAAATTGTGGCTTATCTGTTTAAACCACTTACCATATGTCCAATATCCTCCTTTCATGGATGTCTCATTCTGATCTATTTTACCATCATGAGAAATAATAGATTCGTAAGTTATATATCTGTTATCTAGACTTATATTTGTAGATTTTTCTTTTTATCTGTAGCAAACTGGCAAAGGGGACATAACTGTATTTCTGGACTTTAGCAGACACATAATAACAGAGTTTTAAAAAATGAGGACATTACTCAAAGCTGCTAGATAAAGCATGTCAGCCAGAGTTTTGATTGGAAAAACAGTCCGTTCTGCTCAACCATCATTCTCTAAACTCCTATCTTTCAGCAAGCAAAGATAATTCAGCTAACATGTCAGCAGTAATGTGGTTTTGAGTTGCTTCTCTGGGAGTAGCAATCAATTTGCAATGACCCTTTCTTGTAGTTTGCAAAATTTCTGGGCAAGTTGAAATTATAGCAAAGCAGTTTATTGTTTATAATATTTTCAGGAAAAAATTTCACATTAAAATATACAATGCTATTTAAAACGTTTTATAGCTCTAAAATAATTTAAAAGCATAAAATATATGTTTTGATTTTTTCATAAAAATCACTGTTTGCTGTATTAAATTTAGAAGTATAGTTTATTTAAGAACAATTAAGAATGTCTTAATGAATTTGCTTGTAGTTGTTTCTTTTTTTAATAGATTTTTTATTATTATTAACTAATTAATTCAATTTTTTGGGGTGTGTTGGGTCTTTGTTTCTGTGCGAGGGCTTTCTCTAGTTGCGGCGAGCAGGGGCCACTCTTCATCGCGGTGCGCGGGCCTCTCACTGTCGCGGCCTCTCTTGTTGCGGAGCACAGGCTCCAGACGCGCAGACTCAGTAGCTGTGGCTCACGGGCCTAGTTGCTCTGCAGCATGTGGGATCTTCCCAGACCAGGGCTCGAACCCGTGTCCCCTGCATTGGCAGGCAGATTCTCAATCACTGTGCCACCAGGGAAGCCCCTTGTATCTTTTTTCTAAATGTGAAATCATAAGCTACTTATCATTAAGGATTCTAGCATCTCTTGAGCTATTGAGAAGTAGGCTAAAATTTGTGAAAACAAGAAAACACATTTGTTAAAAAAAACAAAAAGCAAATACATTGTTTAGATCTACTCACTTTCAGAGAAACAAACAGGTAGAAAAGAACAATTTTTCAAATGAGCCAAAGAAATACAAAAAAATCCTTTAACTCTTGAAATAAAATTTTATTTAATTGGTTTGATTTCCAGATTTGTGAAAAAAAACTTTTAAAGATATTCTATTCCTCATCTATACAGTGAGTAAATATCCTTTCCATCATCTCTTATAGGTAGTTATCTACACTCTAGGTTTAATAGCTGATGAAAGACAGGCATTTCAATAAGTATCGAGGGAAGCCAATGTTGCCTTAATAACTTTATTTTGTCAAGTTAAAGACAGTAAAAACATCGACCAAGAAAGTCTAAGATCTACAAATATCATTTCCCAGTAGAAAGGGTATCTAAACACCAAAAAAAAAAGACATAAGCTCAGGATAAGACAGGCTTTTCACTAGATACATTTAACCTTGTAGAAAAGTCATTACAATGGTTTTTCACTTTTATCTTCATCACATAATATTTTATTCCCAAGCTGAGTATTGGTTACATGGATGTGTTCACTTTGCCTCAATAAAACAAAAAATATTTAAAATTAAAAAAATACTTTGCAGACTAAAGACAGTTCTTAGACTAACATACATCTCGACACCTCCAGCCACAGAAAACTCAGTGCTTTTTAAAATGAGGAAGCTCTGAATTTTCAGAAATACTTTTATTATTTTGAAATAAAGTCAATTTTTCTATCATTTCTCCCACATACTCTTTTAAAGAGTCTTTTAGAACCCTGTGGAATAAGTCTATTCTCCTTTTCTGAAACACAGCCCTAGAAGTATTAAGACAATTATTGAAGTGAAAATGTTAGAATCATATTAGCAGTTTCTAAATATCTTCCTGTCACATTTTATCATTTTCGGGGACTTCTACAACCCAAAGCCTTGAACATATTGAGGGCAATTTTTTACAATTTAATGAATTAGTTTACTTCTTGATTTTGTCTGAATTCAAGCAGATTTGTGAGCTTCAGATAATGGTGGACATCTTTGAAGTAAGAAGCAGTAATCAGAGGCCTTACCCACAGAGTGCCAGAAGACTTTTCTTGGCAGGATTTGGGACTGCATTCCTGGATCAAACTGCTGAAGGTGTACTCTGTTCTCTAACTGCTGAAAATGCATTTCCACCACGAGTCCTCCTGTGCAGCCTGATTTTCTGTCCTATGGAGTACTGCAACAGTGCTGCCATTATCTAATGAGAAGTGTCCCTGGAGGCAGACATGAATCTTGCTTGCTTTTGAGAGTTTTATTTTTTGTCCCTGGTTACAGAAATAGTGATGATCTGTTCTGTGTAATTTAACATCCTCCTCTTGCAGCATTTGTAGGAATCACTCTGGGAGAGTAAAAGCTGAGTAACAGTATTAACAGCACTTAACCAAAGGGATTTAATTTGATTCTAATATTATTTCCATCCTATCTATTTTCCATGCTGCTACAAAACTTCTCTGCAAATATGTTCATTGCCTTTATACTGGTGTCTTGTAAATTTTGAGGTAAAATATAGTCTTCTTTGTGGCATTGAGAACCTTTCTGATCTGGTTACTTTCTGACTTATCTGCATCATCTGTTGTCATGACTACCCCCACTCAAAACTCCAACCACATTGAACCACCAGCTCCCCAAAGCCTCACACTCATTCTTGCCTCTGCGGCTTTGTGCCAGCAACTCCCTTTGCCTAAAATGCCCTTTTCTACCACCTTTCTCCTGCATTATATACACCAAGAGTTATAATCTCATCAAATAAGCCTCCCCTCACTGCAGCCCATCTCTATGCTACCAGAGCACTCTGTGTGCAGCTCCACCCCAGCACAAGTCACACTTATATAGAAGCCTTTATTTTGCCCTCCCATAGATTGTGAGTGACACTTGAACAACTAGGGGGTGAGGGGCATTAACCACCACCCTCCGCAGTCAAAAATCTGCATGTAAGTTTTGACACCCCCAAAACATAACTCATGGGGTTCTGGGTGGCCAGGGGCATTATCCAATATCAAAAGATCTTCAAAAGGTAGTCCCTATACTAGTTGGAACTTCTAACTTCAGAGACAGGTTTTAACCCAAATCTCTTTCTGAAATCATCAAACCATCCTTTGCTAGCATTAAATTCTCCAGTTTTAGATCCTTCATCTTCTTTTTGCTTTAAGTTGTCACGTAATGACTTTGCTTTTTCTCAAATCATATTAGACTATAGGTATGCCTTTCTTACAGCAACCCTGCACCCACATAAAAACTGAATTTTCAATACAAGATAAAAAGGTATTTTGCAAAAAGTGCAAGGTGTTCATGACTGCTGGCATAGCTAGAGGGACAGCTTCATGAATTTCCTTTTCTTTTTTTATAATCGTCTTTAAGCTGGATTCATTTTTCTTGAAATGGTGGGAAAACCCAGCTGCAGACCTCAATCTAGGGTACATATCAAGCAATTCAACTTTTTCTTGTAATGTCATGACTTTTCTCTTCTTCTTTGGAGCACTCCCAGCATCACTAGTGGCACTTCGTATGGATCCCTGGTAGGATTCAAGGTTTACAGGATTGGGTTAAGCACCATGCAAAATAAGGGAGAACCACAAAAGATCACTTTTTACTCCGATATGCAATTTACAGAAGAACTGCTCACTGGGAGATGATTAGTGTCCTAGGGCATTTTAAGCAGAGACATGAAACTCTTGAGCTCACCAAAATAGCAACCGGAGGTGGCTACGAAATTATTGCAGTGGTACAGTATATTAACTTTATGCAGTTATGATTTAATACTACATCTTTACATTTGTTTACATTTCTCTAGCACCATGTATGATCTGTGAATGTTTGTGTGGGTAAGTGTTGATAAATTTTAACTTTTTATAATAGATTTGTGTATATTTTATGGTAGCAAATGATAAAATAGACTAGTATCTACATATATTTTATGCATTCATTACATACTTAAATTTTTCTTATTTTTTTCAATATTTCTAGACTACGTAGTTCATCTACAAGTTTTTTTCAAATTGTTGCAAACCTCAAGGAAAATTTTCCAGCTATTTATTGATAAAAAGTCCACATACAAGTGGACCTGTGTTGTTCAAACCTACGTCAAGGGTCAACTGTATTTTGAAAATGAGGATCTTACGTAGCCACCCATGTACCCCCAGCATTTTACACAATGTCTAGCACATGGTAGTCTCCCTGAAAATTTTACTTTTTTTTTTTGTTTTAATTTATTTATTATTTATTTTTGGCTGTGTTGGGTCTTCGTTTCTGTGTGAGGGCTTTCTCTAGTTGTGGCAAGCGGGGGCCACTCTTCATCGCGGTGCGCGGGCCTCTCACTATCGCGGCCTCTGTTGTTGCGGAGCACAGGCTCCAGACGCGCAGGCTCAGTAATTGTGGCTCACGGGCCTAGTTGCTCCGCGGCATGTGGGATCTTCCCAGACCAGGGCTCGAACCCGTGTTCCCTGCATTGGCAGGCAGATTCTCAACCACTGTGCCACCAGGGAAGCCAAAAATTTTACTTTTTTGTCCTTTACTTTGATAATTGATAAATGTGCTTTAATATGATTTATTTTAATGAGCAACTGCATACATTTATAGAAAAAACAGCTAAAAAGTGGGATGAAAACTAAAATTAACAAACCTACCTGCCCCCAATACCTATTAAAACAACACAATTAGCTCACTGCCAAAGTTATCCAACCACATAGTGAACTAATCAAAGACCTTTTGATATCCCTTGTCTTACTAGGAATAATGGGCATTTCCCTGGTAGTGCAGTGATGTTTGATATTTTTGTAAAGATGCATCCAGTTCTACTGCTTGTGACAACCATAGCGCTTATGTGACTACTGTATGTAGAATAGCTGACAACTGTGAAGTCAGAATAACAATGAATTCGTCATGCTCTTTTACAGTGACAAGTAGAAAACACAGCTTTATAGTTTCAGCTTCCTCGTAAGTACATTTTGTACAAATATTTCCCAGTGATCATGCCTGATGGATTGACAAGTTCAAAATCATTTTCTCACAGGGAAATTTTAGTAAAACTTCACAACCTGGTTCAAGATAGAATGAAGTTCAGAAAATAAAAGAACAAGAGTAAAGGAAAATGATGTCTGCACCAGGACACGCTCCACCTAGATTAAGGAGAAAAATGTACCGCCATCTCTCTGCATAAGATCATCCCACCTGGCGCTTCCCTGGTGGCGCAGTGCTTAAGAATCCGTCTGCCAATGCAGGGGACACGGGTTCGAGCCCTGGTCTGGGAAGATCCCACATGCCGCGGAACAGCTGGGCCCGTGAGACACAATTACTGAGCCTGCGCGTCTGGAGCCTGTGCTCCACAACAAGAGAGGCCGCGATAGTGAGAGGCCCGCGCACCGCGATGAAGAGTGGCCCCCGCTTGCCACAGCCAGAGAAAGCCCTCGCACAGAAACGAAGACACAACACAGCCATAAATTAATTAATTAATTAATTAAAAAAATAAAAAATCATCCCACCTTTATACCCACAAATACATGCATTATTATGCATTATTATTTTTTTTTTAATGCAGTAAAATAACAGATGCTGACAATGGAGAATTTTAAAACCAAAGCATACTCTTTTCCTGAGGGATAATCTATTAATAGCAATCTAGGGACCACCCATTTTAATTAAAATAATACAACCAATTTCTCTTTATAAATCTGGGCAAGTCTGTTGCTATAGATATGAGCAGTTGAATTAGCATGTCTATGTGGTGGGCCGACCATTCTCAGTTGTGTTCAGTCACATGTGTCATACTGTGAGTGTGGCATGTTCAGAGATGGGGTATTGTATGAGAGAAATATTTACTCAGCACTAACTCTTTGTCAGGTGTTGGGTCAATGTTATTACATGACTATTTAATCATTACAGGAACCCAGTAGGTATTTGTATTTGCTTTTTATAAAGGAGGAAACTGACTCAAATAAATAGCCAAGCCAGGGTTAAAATCCAGGTCAAACCGATTTTAAAGCCTTTACTCATTCCATAGTGTCACATTATCAATAAGACATGTCAACTGTGGTTCTGTCTTTATATAGTCCATGTCATTACTGAGCAAGACAGGAAGTAGTCCCTGAGCAGGACAGAAAGCTGCCCAAATAGATGGCATCTGCGTTCTATCCCATCAATTTGGCCTAGTTCATCTGCTTCCATATTATTTGCTTAGATTTCTTGAAGTCCATATATCTAAGTTATACTACAAATCGACATAATCAGAAATTTTAATGAGGTAGAGCCCAGGCATCTACAGTTTTAAAAGCTTAGCAAATGATTCTAATGTGGACTAAACTATATTCTAGATTTTTCTATCTGCTTAAATCAAATTCTTAATTATTTATTGGAAACCTACTAAGGCACTCTGCCAAAGGCTAATTTTGCTACAAAGACCTGGTAAATCCCAGGAAATTCATCTTATGATTTCCTGACATTTTCCCAGAGCATGGAAAGTGACCCTTATTGACCAGAGATTGTCACCAAGGTACTTTAAATACAAAAGAACTAGTCAGCCCATATACATATACCTATCAAACATAGGCAGAACAAGCTTAGTCACTTTCCTTGAGCTCATCAGGAAGCAACGTGTGACTGGTCTCTGTTTTTTCCACTGGAAAGCAAGGTATACAACTTCATGGCCATACACTTTGACCACCTTAGGGCAGTGAGACTATTCTGTATATGATGGATGCATGTTATTTTACATTTGCCCAAAGCTATCAAATATACAACACCTTGATGAACCCTAATAAACCATGGAATTTAGCTGATATTGGTGTGCCAATGTAGGTTCATCAATCGTAACAAATGTACCACTGTGATGAGGAAATCAATAGTGGGCGAGGTTGTGTACATACGAGGATGATTATATGGGAACACTCGATTTTCCTGTGAACTTAAAACTACCTTAAAACATAAAGTTTATTACTTAAAATATAGCACAAACTATGTAATATTATGTCAAAGTATCAGAATTATTCGATCAGTGTGAAAGTAATAAATAGTGAGTAACACTAATGATTTTTTAAAATTTGGAGCACATTGATCTAGTGATAATTAATTTGCTTAGATCTGTATCTTACCTGGAGGAAATGTATCATTCATTAACGGATTTTAAATCAACTTCTTCATTATTTGCTTAATTAATCTAATGATAAATGTTGACCAAGATGCCAATTATAATTTTACTTCCAAAAAAGGGCAAGCAATTGGAATATTCTTTTCTAAACCACTAATTAGCTGTCTATATTTTTCTCATTAAGTTGACAGACTACACTCAGTAAGTGATCCACCATTTTCACCAGAAATGACAAGAGTGAAGAGTATTCTTTACTTTCCAGTTTATTTTTCTTTGGTTATAGACCATTCATGGCATTCCTATCTGTCTGACTAGAGACAATCTCCTAGTAAGCCTTAAAGTGTCTTAATATTATCCATCAAAGTGAAGGAGCATATTGTTGTTGCTTTTGTGTGTGTGTAACATATATATATATGTACTTATATGTATATGGATTAATTATGCTTTGTGCCTTTGTGGAGACCTTCAATTCTAACTTTTCTGCCCTACATATATCTAAGAACTAGTCTGGGACCATGCATACAGCCAGCATGATGAGGTGGGAACGTAATCTCTCAATTCCAATATTTAACCTAGTGCATGGGCTAGCTACTTAGCCTCTTGGTGACTCAGATCACAGTTTGTTAGACATCTCTTGTGACATGCAACCATATCAAAGGAGAAGAAAGTATGGACTAACCTGAGGGGCTACCAAAATCTTACTGAACCATAATATTAATGTGGAGTGATAGGAAGCAATGGGATTGAGAACTTACAAAACTGGCAACATTTGATCTTCACTTAATGGTAGGAGTGTTTTGAGAGCTTGAAAGGTCCTGTGAGACCCTGATGATTTGAAGTTAACAAAGATCTTGTGTAACTAACATCAGTAGCTGGGCTAAGGCAGTGGAGAATAGAGCCGCTTGAAAGAAATTTTCCATCTACAGAAATCCAGCAGCCCAAAGGAGTATTACTGTTTGAAAATGGGCTCCAGAAGTAAAGATGTTGGGTTCCAGGACACCAGGATTAAAATTCAAAAAAATGGAAAATAAAGGGCTATTGCCAGTGTGGATAAACAGCCATTTATCTAAAACTCAGAGAGTTTAAGCACACATAACACATTTTGAGAGTTCGTTTGCATGGTAGCAAAGGACATTTATTAACAGGATATTGAATGGTGTCATTCAAATATACCTTGTGTTAGCTTGATTGGAATTTGCCTCAGAGACCTAGAGAGAAGGATTATGGAAGAAAACTGGGAGCCTAATGCCTGGTTTTCTGATACTCTAGTAGAGGATATGGTGATATGACAAAATACTGAAGTAGTGAGGTCATCTTTTGAAGGCCCTAAATATGAAGGAGATAGATGGCAGTAGAATTTTAAGAAGACTCAGACTCACATGGGACTTTAGGCAGTTTAGATCACCCTTACAGGCTAGAGGAATAGCAGTGACACTTCTAGCTCATGAGGAAGAATGATAAATGTCACAGAAATGGTGGACAAGGAGGCTCTTTACCAAAGACACTGCCAGATGGTCAAGGGACTTGAGTCTCATGTTTTCACTCAGTTTAACTTGGAGCCAAATATGCTTTTTCAAGCTATTCTTATTATCCATACAATCCATAAATGGCATGGATGCAAGAGCCACACAAATACACAAAAATACTAAATACATCTAAAAACTAGTCAGTGATGCACATGGGGGAGAAAGTATTTCTTTTTTCACTTCCAGTTTTATTGAGATATAATTGACAAACAACCTTGTATAAGTTTAAGGTGTACATTATAATTATTTGACTAATATACATCATGAGATGATTACCACAATAAGATTAGTGGTATGATTATGATTATGATTATTCATCATCTCATATAGATTCAAAATAAAAGAAAAAGATAAAACATTGTTTTTCTTGTGATGAAAGCTCTTAGACTTTACTCTTTTAACAACTTTCATATATGAAATAAAGCAGTGTTAATTATATTTATCACGTTGTACATTCCAACTCTACTAATTATCTTTTAACTGGAAGTTTGTACTTTTTGGCTACCTTCACCCAGTTCCCTCACCCTCCACCCCCACCTCTGATAACCACAAATTTGATCTCCGTCTCTGTAAGTTTCTTTGTTTTTGAAGTATAATTGACCTACAACACTGTTAGTTCCTGGTGCACAACATAGGGATTCAATATTTCTCTACATTGCAAAATTATCACCGTGATAAGTCTAGTTACCATCCATGTGTTACCATACAAAGATATCTATGCAGGCCAGGGGTCCTGGAGCTGGTGTTGGCCTACTGGTGGATGGGGAGGGGTGGGCAGGGAGAGGGTCCCAGGGCTGGTGCAGGCTGCTGGTGGGTGAAGCTGGGTCCTGGGGTGGGGGAGCTGGGAGGATGTATTTCTTAAAGAAAGAAATTAACAGTAGCAGTAAGGCTAAAAGCAGAAGAAAATGAAAATACATACATCTCTGCAGTGAAGATTATGTGAATTTGTAAGCATAACAGTGTTTTACTTAATTCTGACAGCACAAGATAAAGATCTGCCAAACTGAGGCACAAGTACTAGATCTGCCAAACTGAGGCACAAGTACTAGATCTGACACGTAGATCTGTCTCTGGTCCATATCAGTTTAGCTTCACAGGAATTTTGCCAAAACTATCTCCTTCGGAAAGGTACATAAAAACACTTCAGTCTTTTCTCCAAGGAGAAATAGTCATCATTTGTTATCCTACAAAATTTTGTGTGATATTCAATGAGAAGACAAAATGCCTTCTTTTGGAGATGGTATCAGAAAAAAATTCTTTAGACAAACTGAAAATAATGCCTCAGAAATGAAGACACTTGAAATGCATGTTTAAGCTTAAATTGGTCATTTTTTCAAACATGTCATATGAATGAGATGAAAATATTAATAGAAAGTGTGTTTTTATCATATTAGTCAGGATTCTCCAGAGAAACAGAACCATAAGGGGTGTGTGTGTGTGTGTGTGTGTGTGTGTGTGTGTATGTGTGTATGTGTGTGTATGTAAAGAGCTTTATTTTAAGCAATTGACTGTGTGATTATGGAGGCTGGAAAGTCTAAAATCTAAGGTGGGTCAGCAGGCTAGAGACCCAGGAAGAGTTGATAGTACAGTTCAAGTCCAAAGGCCAGCGAGCTGGAGAACCAGGAAAAAGCCAATGTTGCAGTTTCTGGTAACACTCTTTCTCACTTGAGAGAGGCAGCCTTTTTCTATCAAGGTCTTCAACTGATTGGATGAGGCCCACCCACATTATGGAGAGCAATTTGCTTTATGCAAAATCTACTGATTTAAATGTTAATGTTGGGGGAGATTAACCAAGATGGCGGAGTAGAAGGACGTGCTCTCACTCCCTCTTGCGAGAGCACCAGAATCACAACTGGCTGCTGGACAATCATTGACAGGAAGACCCTGGACTTCACCAAGGAGGATACCCACGTCCAAGGACAGAGGAGAAGCCACAGTGAGACGGTAGGAGGGGCGCAATCAGAGTAAAATCAAATCCCATAACTGCTGGGTGGGTGACTCACAGACTGGCGAACACTTATACCACAGAAGTCCACCCACTGGAGTGAAGGTTCTGAGCCCCACGTCAGGCTTCCCAACCTGGGGGTCCAGCAACGGGAGGAGGAATTCCTAGAGAATCAGACTTTGAAGTCTAGTGGGAATTGATTGCAGGACTGTGACAGGACTGGGGGAAACAGAGACCCCACTCTTGGAGGGCACACACAAAGTAATGTGTGCATCGGGACCCAGGGGAAGGAGCAGTGACCCTGGGGGAGACTGAACCAGACGTACCTGCTGGTGTTGGGGGGTCTCCTGCAGAGACAAGTGGTGGCTCTGTTTCACCATGGGGATAAGGACACTGGCAGCAGAGGTCCTGGGAAGTTCTCCTTGGTGTGAGCCCTCCCAGAGTCTGCCATTAATCCCACCAAAGAGCACGGGTAGGCTCCAGTGTTGGGTTGCCTCAGGCAAAACAACCAACAGGGAGGGAACCCAGCCCCACCCATCAACAGTCAAGTGGATTAAGGTTTTACTGAGCTCTGATCGCCACAGCAACAGGGAAGGAACCCAGCCCCACCCATCAACAGTCAAGTGGATTAAGGTTTTACTGAGCTCTGACCGCCACAGCAACAGTCAGCTCTACCCACCACCAGAGCCTCCCATCAAGCCTCTTAGCCTCAACCACCAGAGGGCAGACAACAGAAGCAAGAAAAACTACAATCCTGCAGCCTGTGGACCAAAAACCACAGTTACAGAAAGACAGAGAAGATGAAAAGGCAGAGGGCTATGTACCAGATGAAGGAACAAGAAAAAACCCCAGAAAAACAACTAAATGAAGTGGAGATAGGCAACCTTCCAGAAAAAGAATTCAGAATAATGATAGTGAAGATGATCCAGGACCTCGGAATAAGAATGGAGGCAAAGATTGAGAAGATGCAAGAAATGATTAACAAAGACCTAGAAGAATTAAAGAACAAACAAACAGAGATGACCAATACAATAACTGAAATGAAAACTACACTAGAAGGAATCAATAGCAGAATAACTGAGGCAGAGGAACGGATAAGTGACCTGGAAGACAGAATGGTGGAATTCACTGCTGCGGAACAGACTAAAGAAAAAAGAATGAAAAGAAATGAAGACAGCCTAAGAGACCTCTGGGACAACATTAAACGCAACAACATTCGCATTATAGGGGTCCCAGAAGGAGAAGAGAGAGAGAAAGGACCAGAGAAAATATTTGAAGAGATTATAGTCGAAAACTTCCCTAACATGGGAAAGGAAATAGCCACCCAAGTCCAGGAAGCGCAGAGAGTCCCATACAGAATAAACCCAAGGAGAAACACGCCGAGACACATAGTAATCAAAGTGGCAAAAATTAAAGACAAAGAAAAATTACTGAAAGCAGCAAGGGAAAAACGACAAATAACATACAAGGGAACTCCCATAAGGTTAACAGCTGATTTCTCAGCAGAAACTCTGCAAGCCAGAAGGGAGTGGCATGATATACTTAAAGTGATGAAAGGGAAGAACCTACAACCAAGATTACTCTACCCAGCAAGGATCTCATTTAGATTTGATGGAGAAATCAAAAGCTTTACAGACAAGCAAAAGCTAAGAGAATTCAGCACCACCAAACCAGCTCTACAACAAATGCTAAAGGAACTTCTCTAAGTGGGAAACACAAGAGAAGAAAGGGACCTACAAAAACAAACCCAAAACAATTAAGAAAATGGTCATAGGAACATACATATTGATAATTACCTTAAATGTGAATGGATTAAATGCCCCAACCAAAAGACATAGACTGGCTGAATGGATACAAAAACAAGACCCATATATATGCTGTCTACAAGAGACCCACTTCAGACCTAGGGACACATACAGACTGAAAGTGAGGGGATGGAAAAAGATATTCCATGCAAATGGAAATCAAAAGAAAGCTGGAGTAGCTATACTCATATCAGATAAAATAGACTTTAAAATAAAGAATGTTACAAGAGACAAGGAAGGACACTACATAATGATCCAGGGATCAGTCCAAGAAGAAGATATAACAATTATAAATATATATGCACCCAACATAGGAGCACCTCAATACATAAGGCAACTGCTAACAGCTATAAAAGAGGAAATCGACAGTAACACAATAATAGTGGGGGACTTTAACACCTCACTTACGCCAATGGACAGATCATCCAAAATGAAAATAAATAAGGAAACAGAAGCTTCAAATGACACAATAGACCAGATAGATTTAATTGATATATATAGGACATTCCATCCAAAAACGGCAGATTACACGTTCTTCTCAAGTGCACACGGAACATTCTCCAGGATAGATCACATCTTGGGTCACAAATCAAGCCTCAGTAAATTTAAGAAAATTGAAATCATATCAAGCATCTTTTCTGACCACAACGCTATGAGATTAGAAATGAATTACAGGGAAAAAAACGTAAAAAAGACAAACACATGGAGGCTAAACAATACGTTACTAAATAACCAAGAGATCACTGAAGAAATCAAACAGGAAATAAAAAAATACCTAGAGACAAATGACAATGAAAACACGACGACCCAAAACCTATGGGATGCAGCAAAAGCGGTTCTAAGAGGGAAGTTTATAGTTATACAAGCCTACCTAAAGAAACAAGAAAAATCTCAAGTAAACAATCTAACCTTACACCTAAAGAAACTAGAGAAAGAAGAACAAACAAAACCCAAAGTTAGCAGAAGGAAAGAAATCATAAAGATCAGAGCAGAAACAAATGAAATAGAAACAAAGAAAACAATAGCAAAGATCAATAAAACTAAAAGTTGGTTCTTTGAGAAGATAAACAAAATTGATAAGCCATTAGCCAGACTCATCAAGAAAAAGAGGGAGAGGACTCAAATCAATAAAATCAGAAATGAAAAAGGAGAAGTTACAACAGACACCGCAGAAATACAAAACATCCTAAGAGACTACTACAAGCAACTTTATGCCAATAAAATGGACAACCTGGAAGAAATGGACAAATTCTTAGAAAGGTATAACCTTCCAAGACTGAATCAGGAAGAAACAGAAAATATCAACAGACCAATCACAAGTAATGAAATTGAAACTGTGGTTAAAAATCTTCCAACAAACAAAAGTCCAGGACCAGATGGCTTCACAGGTGAATTCTATCAAACATTTAGAGAAGAGCTAACACCCATCCTTCTCAAACTCTTCCAAAAAATTGCAGAGGAAGGAACTCTCCCAAACTCATTCTATGAGGCCACCATCACCCTGATACCAAAACCAGACAAAGACACTACAAAAAAAGAAAATTACAGACCAATATCACTGATGAATATAGATGCAAAAATCCTCAACAAAATACTAGCAAACAGAATCCAACAACACATTAAAAGGATCATACACCACAATCAAGTGGGATTTATCCCAGGGATGCAAGGATTCTTCAATATACGCAAATCAATCAATGTGATACACCATATTAACAAATTGAAGAAGAAAAACCATATGATCATCTCAATAGATGCAGAAAAAGCTTTTGACAAAATTCAACACCCATTTCTGATAAAAACTCTCCAGAAAGTGGGCATAGAGGGAACCTACCTCAACATAATAAAGGCCATATATGACAAACCCACAGCAAACATCATTCTCAATGGTGAAAAACTGAAAGCATTTCCTCTAAGATCAGGAACAAGACAAGGATGTCCACTCTCACCACTATTATTCAACATAGTTCTGGAAGTCCTAGCCATGGCAATCAGAGAAGAAAAAGAAATAAAAGGAATACAAATTGGAAAAGAAGAAGTAAAACTGTCACTGTTTGCGGATGACATGATACTATACATAGAGAATCCTAAAACTGCCACCAGAAAACTGCTAGAGCTAATTAATGAATATGGTAAAGTTGCAGGTTACAAAATTAATGCACAGAAATCTCTTGCATTCCTATACACTAATGATGAAAAATCTGAAAGAGAAATTATGGAAACACTCCCATTTACCATTGCAACAAAAAGAATAAAATATCTAGGAATAAACCTACCTAGGGAGACAAAAGACCTGTATGCAGAAAACTATAAGACACTGATGAAAGAAATTAAAGATGATACCAACAGATGGAGAGATATACCATGTTCTTGGATTGGAAGAATCAACATTGTGAAAATGAGTATACTACCCAAAGCAATCTACAGATTCAATGCAATCCCTATCAAATTACCAATGGCATTTTTTACGGAGCTAGAACAAATCATCTTAAAATTTGTATGGAGACACAAAAGACCCCGAATAGCCAAAGCAGTCTTGAGGCAAAAAAATGGAGCTGGAGGAATCAGACTCCCTGACTTCAGACTATACTACAAAGCTACAGTAATCAAGACAATATGGTACTGGCACAAAAACAGAAACATAGATCAATGGAACAAGATAGAAAGCCCAGAGATTAACCCACGCACCTATGGTCAACTAATCTATGACAAAGGAGGCAAAGATATACAATGGAGAAAAGACAGTCTCTTCAATAAGTGGTGCTGGGAAAACTGGACAGCCACATGTAAAAGAATGAAATTAGAATACTCCTTAACACCATACACAAAAATAAACTCAAAATGGATTAGAGACCTAAATGTAAGACTGGACACTATAAAACTCTTAGAGGAAAACATAGGAAGAACACTCTTTGACATAAATCACAGCAAGATCTTTTTCGATCCACCTCCTAGAGTAATGGAAATAAAAACAAAAATAAACAAGTGGGACCTAATGAAACTTCAAAGCTTTTGCACAGCAAAGGAAACCATAAACAAGACGAAAAGACAACCCTCAGAATGGGAGAAAATATTTGCAAATGAATCAACGGACAAAGGATTAATCTCCAAAATATATAAACAGCTCATTCAGCTCAATATCAAAGAAACAAACACCCCAATCCAAAAATGGGCAGAAGACCTAAATAGACATTTCTCCAAAGAAGACATACAGACAGCCACGAAGCACATGAAAAGATGCTCAACATCACTAATTATTAGAGAAATGCAAATCAAAACTACAATGAGGTATCACCTCACTCCTGTTAGAATGGGCATCATCAGAAAATCTACAAACAACAAATGCTGGAGAGGGTGTGGAGAAAAGGGAACCCTCTTGCACTGTTGGTGGGAATGTAAATTGATACAGCCACTATGGAGAACAATATGGAGGTTCCTTAAAAAACTAAAAATAGAATTACCATATGACCCAGCAATCCCACTCCTGGGCATATACCCAGAGAAAACCATAATTCAAAAAGACACGTGCACCCGAATGTTCATTGCAGCACTATTTACAATAGCCAGGTCATGGAAGCAACCTAAATGCCCATCAACAGACGAATGGATAAAGAAGTTGTGGTACATATATACAATGGAATATTACTCAGCCATAAAAAGGAACGAAATTGAGCCATTTGTTGAGAAGTGGATGGATCTAGCGACTGTCATACAGAGTGAAGTAAGTCAGAAAGAGAAAAACAAATATCGTATATTAATGCATGTATGTGGAACCTAGAAAAATGGTACAGATGAGCCAGATTGCAGGGCAGAAGTTGAGACACAGATGTAGAGAATGGACATATGGACACCAAGGGGGGAAAACTGCGATGAGGTGGGGATGGTGGTGTGCTGAATTGGGCGATTGGGATTGACATGTATACACTGATGTGTATAAAACTGATGCCTAATAAGAACCTGCAGTATAAAAAAACAAACAAAACAACTAATACTAAACTTTCATTGGGTTATTTGTATGGAAATATGTTAATATAAATGTTTCAGACATTACATGAAATTTCTAAAAATCTTATATTTGTATTTGTATGGAAATATGTATGGAAATATGTTAATATAAATGTTTCAGACATTACATGAAATTTCTAAAAATCTTAATAAAAAAAAATGTTAATGTTAAATGTTACATTAACATTTAATGTTAAATGTTAAATGTTAATCAAAAACACCCTCACAGAAACATCCAGAATAATGTTTGACCACATATTTGGGCACCATGGTGCAGCCAAGTTGACATATAAAATCAACCATCACAGTATTTATATAATCCATTGATTTTTAAAATCTAACCTTGTTTTCCAAAATCATAAACACACTGTTAGAGAAGTCCTCCTAAATATAAATTATTCCTTTGCCTGCGTACAATTATTCAATAAATAATAAACTTGTCACAGCTCATATCAGTATCAGCATTTCAGGCATACACATCTTTGGCATTTACTCAGAAGTCAATAAATTAGCTCAAAATGTGCTACAGAATTATGTGTTTGCTTAATAACCATAGAAAGGGGGTGTGAGAGTCCACTATTCTGAGAAATGTTCCCCTTCCTCTAGATAACTCTACATTCAAAGCACCTGCAACATTTACTAATATTGACATACATGCAAGACCAGTTTGCTGAAAGAACTGTTTATTAAGAATCCCAACTTGAAGGCCAATTGTACTTGGCACATACTGGGAATTCAATAAATATGTATGGAACATATGAATAGAAGTTGGCTGTGAGTAGCATGCATTCCTCCTTGCTTCCTGAGATAGCATAAGCTAAAAATATCAAAACTGTGATGTCAGTTATTACATAAATTCCTTAAACAATTTTTTAAAAAATCATTTAGCCTGGGCTTTGTGTTTCTGACATCACTAAGTGGTGCTTGAACTAATTTCTGAAAATTTTTGAAATTAATGTTTTAATACATGCTTGCACCCAATTCTTAATGCAAATATGTGCATTTCTATTTTCTTTATTATATGTTCTTTTCTTCTTTCTGTGTCTTTCTTTACTTTTACTATCTTTTCTTTTTTACATTTCTCATTTCTGTTTTTTTCTTTACAGTGAATTAGGTTTAATATTGCCCTTCCCCATCTCCCGTAGTATTATTTAGTCCTTCAATAAGCATGTGAAACTAGACACAGACATAGAGAACAAACATATGGACACCAAGGGGAGGGAAAGTGGGGATGAGATGAACTGGGAGATTGGGATTGACATATATACACTATTGGTACTATGTATAAAATAGATAACTAATGAGAACCTACTGTGTAGCACAGGGAACTCTACTCAGTGCTTTGTGGTGACCTAAATGGGAAGGGAATCCAAAAAAAGAGGGGATATATGCATACATATAGCTGATTCACTTTGCGGTACAGTAAAAACTAACACAACATTGTAAAGCAACTATGCACCAATAAAAATTAATTAAAAAAAAAGAAACTAAGCAGTTTTCCAGCTTTTCAGTGATTTTAAACTCATTTGTTTTGCTATTTGCATCGATGTCTATCTCAAAAATTCTATTTAAATGTCTATCACATGATGTTCCCCTTACAAAATGTGAAGATAATCATCGATGTCTAAGAATGATAATGATGGTGATGAGGGGGAGGGTGATGATGAAGATGCTGGCAGATGACGTGCAGAGTGGACTTCTGGCATTTACCACTGCCCGCCCTATCCTCTCTCGTTTTAATATAAAGTGAACTTTAGCGTTTTGTTTTCATTTTTTTCCCTAAGTGAGACAAGCAAATAAAATGATACCTGGCCATGCTGATTACGTTAAGAGTGAAGACTCAGAGAAAACACACATAGTCTGCTCAGTGACTATGGAATTGTTGTTAAATAGAAATTGGCTCAGTCTGATTCCAATTCCAGGAATTTGGGATCTAAAATAACTTTTTAATAGAATGTACTATAATTGGGTGGTCATGACATGAAGTTGGTGGCCATTTTCTGAATATATGTATATGTGGAAATTGATTAAGTTGGAGTGGGTGAGGGTTGTGGTAGAGATACATGCAGCCAACTCAGGAGAGCAGCAGAGTACAGAGAGATTACACAGTGCCTGAGAGAGGCAAGGAACCGCCTATAATTTTCCACTTGAAATTCCCACTTCCAGTTTTTCCTCTCTAAGATCCATGAGATCCTTGAATTGTTTTCTGTTCCTTGATACTAGAAGAATCTTAAGAGTTTCAGGAGGCTCTGTCTGCGAAGAAGGAATAATTATGATTTTTAACGTTATCATATCCTTAAACATAGATTCTACATAGGTATGCAACAATATTTATTCAGCATATACAAAAATCTCCTCAGAAGCCATAATTACAAATAGTATACAACATTTCTGTAATTCTTCCTCACAGAATCCATTGCCATTTCTTTCTTTCTATTTAGCAGTAGAACCCCCAAGTTGTAGTATGCCATGTGTCCAATAAAATTCTGTATCCCTCAGTATCCCTTGCAGCTAAGTGGGGTTATATGACTGGTTCTAGTTTTGAATGAAAGTGAGATGTGAAACTTCCAGGTTGGTGTTTTGAAGTGAAAAAGCATGCTCTCTACTCCCCTTTATCTCTTTCCCATTGGCTGGAATGTAGCCATTATAATAGCAATCATCTTAGATTATGATATAGTAGTCACACTATGATGATGGCAGTCTCTGATGTTATGGACCCTCCATTTAAGATCTAGACTGTTTATACTTGTATCCTTGCATGAAATTTCTATGTTATTTAAACCAGTCTTAGTTTGTCTTTGTTAGAATAGCCAAAAAGATATTTTAACAAGTGTAGACAGCATTGATGAGAAGGAGATTCTACTAATAGGAAGAAGGAAAAGCATCAAAGGCAAACAGATGAAATAAAATGGTTTGGTTTTGGAATTTTTTAGCAAGGGCATACTTTACCAAAATGTTGTAAGAAATAGACAAAAAAAGAAGAGGAAAATTGGCCAAAGTTTATGTGTTCTCAAATCACAAAAATTAAGTAAATAAACAACAAAGTGGATGTTTTCCCAAGTATAGTTAAGATAGTGGTTAAGGCTGTGTGCATATCTCCTCCTCCTGATTTCCCCCAAAGGAGGGCTCCTTCTCTACACTAATGCCATTACAGTGAATAACACTGCATGCTGATGAAGTAAATTAGAAATAGAACCAGCCACACATTGCCTAATAAGCACCATTTTAGAGTAAGTAGGTCCAGGTATTTGTGCCAACAACAAAATCTAAGGTCCTGAGTGAAAGAATTTTAATTGTATCACCAATGCTTAATTTGAACCTGTGCTTAAAACATCTTTTGTGAATGGCACACCTGTTTTTCTCTATGATTTTGCTAAGAGTTAGTGTATATAGGAAGTATGTAATTGCATACCCACATATCACCAGTTCTGCTCTTGGTATCACTGTCTTGAAGAACTCGTTATCTGAAAGTGGTGTGAGTTCTTTTTCATGATGAGCAATGTAAGCTGCAGAATGATTGTAGAAACTTGATGCTTAGATTGTTTCCACACACTTATCCTAGCAACCAGGAGGATTGGAATGGCCCAGAAGAAGCAGAGGGAGCAAGACAGAGAGGCAAAGATCTTAATAGTTTAATAAGAAAACCTTAATGGTTCAATAAATATTCCAGAAACAAACATTCTGAAACCAGATCTGTAATCAGCATAAAATGTTTTTATTTTGATGATGGTGGGACTGACTGTTCTCTCCACAGATATGATGATGGTTAATTAGAGCTAGAATACAAATCTTAATTTAATCAGAGATATTAAATGTGCTTGTTCCTATCAAACACTGGCTTTAATTTTTGTAAGACAATGATAATGACCAATTTTAGAATAGTATTTGTGTTAAGATCATTATTATTTATCAATATTTATAGAAGACTATAAACTGGATTTCCAAGGGCAGTGAGGAGTAAAGTGAATAATATTCATTCATATGGGCATACCATATTTCCAAATATCACAATAAAATCTTATCTTACAAGACTCAGATATCATTTACTCTAGGAAGCCTTCTCAGAATTCCTACCATTCTGTCTAGGTTAGGTCTCCTCCTCTGTACACCTCTGTACACTGATGGTCTGATTTATCATCACCCCATTATAATACTTTGGTGAATTTATTTATCTGCCTCTGTATGGTAAACTCTCTGGTGGTAGAAACATATATACTTGATCATGATACGTTCCAGTTATTGATTGTTGCACACAAATAACTCCAAAAATTTGTGGCTTGAAACAACAATCATTTATTTTGTTCACAAATCTGCCATTCAGACAGGACTTAGCAAGGATGGTTTGTCTTTGTCCTACACAGTAGCAGTGTGGTAGCTGAACTGGGACTAGAGAATCTATTTCTAACATGGCTTCATTCAATGGCTGGTGTGTTTGTTATCTATTACTGCCTAACAATTTAACTCAAATTTATCACTTACAAAGGCAATAAACATTTGGCTTTGTTCACATAATTTCTGTGGGTCAGGAGTTTGAGAATTAGCTGAGTGGTTCTGCTCAGGGTCTTTCATGACACTGTAGTCAAGACACTAACTAGGGCTGCAGTCATATGAAGGCTTGACTGAAGCTGTAGAATCTGCTTCCAAGATGGTTCACTCAGATAGAAGATGATTTGGTACTGGCTATTGGCAGAAGACCAGTTCCTCACCTTTTGGACCTCTCCACAGAACTGCTTCTATGACCCTATTAAATGGCAGCTGTCTTTCCCCTGAGTAATCCAAGCGAGAGCAAAACAGAAGTTGCAATGGTTTTTTATACTTAGCCTAAGAAGTCACATACTGCTGTTTCTGCAGTATCCTATTGGTCACACAGTTCAGCTTTATTTAGTGTGGGAGGGGACTGCACGGTCATGATACCAGATCAGGGATCATTGTGGGCCACTTTAGAGGCTGACTACCACAGCTGACACATTGGCATTGGCTGTTACCTGGGCTTCCACATAAGACTATTTGGGCTTCCTCACAGCATGGTGAACAAGTCTCAAGAGAAAGAAAATGCAAGGCAACCACAATACAGGAAGTGGCAAGTGGCACAATGGTTGGGTCAGTATGGGGGTATGTATTCAGAAATTCGTACATCATTTCTACTTTATTCTGCCAATGAAAGCAGTTGTTTATCTCACACAGAATACTCAATAGGAAGGATATAAAAGATTTTTGTGGTCATCTGCAATTGTTGATATGATTGTTTTTACAATTGTGTATGGCTTCCGAACTTACCACAAGGTTTAGAATTCAGTAGGCATTCACTGTTGATTAGTATAGGTATATACCATAAACATTTTAGAATTTAGATTTTTACACATATTAGTACATTCACAAATAAAAGGAATAAAAGCTGCTTTTATGTTCCAGTTAAAATTTACATTATGTTATTTAAGGTTAGCCATTTAGCACTGCTCTTTCAAAAAGAGAAAATCAAATTACAGAAACTGTTTTTTCAAAACAGCATTGTAAAAATGACCCTTGAGTAGAACCTGTGATTAAAGGCAATTAAATATGATGACAATATTTTTATTATTTAATGTTGAATTAGTAGATAGCATATATCAGAGCCAGTAAAGAATGGAATTCATAGAATTTCTTTCAAAGACATGAGGGTCTTATAAGGTAGAAATCAGAGAAAAGTTAAGAGGGGAGGTACATGAAGTCTCTAGGTAACTTATGATGTATGGCTTACTCATAACCAGCTTCTGTAGGAATGTGTAATTCTAAACATTTGAAGGCAGGTATCACTATATAAAGATACACCTAAATTTGAGCAAGACTCCTTTAGTTAAAGATAACCTTTGAATAATCTCTATGTTATTTACACTTTTTAACAAAAGCTGACTGTATTTTTGAAAGGTAGTGAAATAAAATTACAATCCTGCTGAGTCCAGTTTCACATTTAGACAGTTCTTTTCAACCTTTTATAAAGGTTTTATAAAAACCAGGCAGATATTTAATTACTATTGCAAGTGCAGCACCGTCCCAATATAACATTCAGTAACACATATTAACAATCAAATTGAATTTTTGATTGTTTTGCACAGAATACACACTCGATTATACACTCTGTGTCATGAATAGTTTTCTAAGGACCTTAATCCGTATTGGCTTTAATCCCATTCCCTAGAGTTCTTTGCAGGATTAAATCTGGAGTGAGAAATTGTAATGAATAGATAAACAGCTCAGTACAGTATCTAAGAGTAGTATGCAAACCATAGACAGACTGGCTTTTGTTGCTATTTCACAGCTAAGCACGAACTGCAGCAACTTGACTGTGACCTGAATAATCAGAAAAAAAAAAAACCTTTGCATTAATTTTCACCTTGAATAACTATGCTGAAGTTTTATTATCAAAGAAATTGTCCATAAAGTCTTCTCTTCATTAGCACTTCTCCGAGTCAATTATTTTGGAAACAGAGCAAATTCTATAATACTTCCTATATTAAATGCTGTACACCGTGGAGGTGAGGTAACACGGACAGACTGATGTGCATTAGCAACAACAAAAAACTCCTGCCAAATGTTTATACTAGAAATTAACAAATAGAAAATAGGTGCTTCCACAGATATTTAAACTTAAATCTAAAATATGATAAGCCAGATTTAAAGAAAGTCCAGGAAGATGGTTCTAGTTACAGGGAAAGAAAAGTGCAGAGCCTAAGATAGAAAAGAGCTTAGCATATACAAAGGACTATCAGAGGGTGAGTGTGGCTAAAGTGCAGAAGTGAAGCAAGAGGGAAAATGATACAACATGAGTTTGGAGGGTAGACAAGCAACTGTGCATCCCTGTGAGCAGGAAGTGTATGCCGTGATTTGAAAAACAAACAAACAACAACGACAACAAAGATTTCATTCTAAGGACAATGGGCAGATAGAGATGACTTTTAAGTTAGAAAATATTTTGATCATATGAGAGGTTAGTGAATAGATTGTAAATGTGCAAAGTGAAACTATGGAGTCCAGTTAGGAGATAATTCAGATTGGAGTTGATGGTTACTTACACTAAGGTAGATGTAATGATGATGGGATGTAGCAAACATATTTGAAATACATTATGTAGAACCAATGGAACTGGGGGTGGATTAGATACAAAATCTACAAGACATGGAGATATCAGAAAAGACTATCAGGTTTCTGAATTGAGCAACTGATTCAGTTTTAATGCCATTTAGTGAGATGGGAAAATATTAGGGGGGAAAAGATTTGGGGAAAACTCAAAAGTCCTATTTGGAGATATGTCACCTCTGAAATGCTTATGAAATATGTAAGTGAGAAAGTCAAATATTCCTTCAGTTATAGAAGTAAAAATTTCAGAAAAAATGTCAGTACTGTAAATGTAAGTATAGGAATTAACAAGATAAAGATGATTTTAAAGTCATAGAAATGGACGAGCTCATCTAGCAAGAAAATATAAAGATGAGGACCAAGAACTAAGCTCTGCAAAGAATTTTAATAGTTGCATATAAAAATAACAGCTAAAACCTTTGGAAGAAAGCCAGTAGAGCATAGTGTTATGAAAATTAAAAGGGTTTATTCAAAAAGAGAGTGGTCAACTATGTTGAAAGATGCTTCAAGGTCCAATAAGATGAGCATAGAAAATGGCAATTTCAGTGGCCCAGTGGGAACAAAAGACTGATTAGAAAAGTTAACAGGGGCTTCCCTGGTGGCGCAGTGGTTGAGAACCTGCCTGCTAATGCAGGAGACGCAGGTTCGGGCCCTGGCCTGGGAAGATCCCACATGCCGCGGAGCGGCTGGGCCCGTGAGCCACAGTTGCTGAGCCTGCGCGTCTGGAGCCTGTGCTCCGCAGCGGGAGAGGCCGCGATGGTGAGAGGCCTGCGCAGCGCGATGAAGAGTGGCCCCCGCTTGCCACAACTAGAGAAAGCCCTCGCACAGAAACGAAGACCCAACACAGCCAAAAATAAATAAATAAATTAATAAAAAAAAAAAAAAAAAAAAGTTAACAGAATAATAAGTATTTGAAAAAATGAAGACATTAGGAGATTTTCTCAAAATATTTTACCATGAAGGGAAACAAAGAAATGTAGAGAAAATAGTGAGCACATGCAGGATCGAGGGCAGATTTTTTGGTAAGATGGGAATTTTATACTAATGGGAATGATACACAAAAGAAAAGGAGAAAATGACGATACAGAAAAAGGGGGTTATTGTCAGAACATCCCTCTGTGTGGCTGAGGTAGAGATAAAACAAAGAAAGGGAGTAACAGAAGGTTGGAGTGATAAAAGAAAAAGCCAGTTCCTAAAGAAGATGAGAAGGATGCAATATAGCAAACAAAGAAAAAAGGAGACTTTATTTACCAAAACAGGAGGAAACAGGAGCAGGTGGAACAAGATGTGAAATAATTACTTCAGAGAGTGAGAAATGAATTTTATAGGAAAACACAGCAGAACTGATGTGCCGAATCAGGGACCTGTTTGTGGTTTGTAATTATGAATTTAAAGTGAAAACAGTGCTGTGTGATTTTCTCTGGCCATCTTCCTTTCCTTGGGTACAGGCACAGGGGAGAAAAGAATTTGGTTTCTCTAGGGTTGGGGATAGTATATCCGATAATAACAGAGGGAGAGAGGAGTAAGTGAGTGGGGGATATTTGCCAAGTTGTGATTATAATTACAGACTATGGAACTAAACTTGAACAAGGAATTCAGGAATATGAGAGGGAAGAGGCAAAGAGATAATGAGAAAGGGTGGAGTCATACTAAGGTCTCAAGGAAGTTGAGGAATTAAAGGAGTTGCGGTTCTAGAGCAAATGTTGTAGAAGTATAGAAAGTTATGGTTAAATATTGGGATATTAGAAATCCCGATCTAAGAGAAGGCCGAGTTCCTGATGATGACAACATCCAATGTGTATCTAGAAGGGCAGATGTGGAGTGGAAGAAATAGTCATTGGAGGTGGAGAGGCAAAGAACTGAGATTCCAGTTTCCGTAGAGATCACTGATAACGTAAGTCACTAAGACTCTGGAAGGAGAGGAAGAATGTAAGCCAGGAACAGTTTTCAATGTGTGTATTAAACCAGATTTCAGTCACTACACCTACAAGGAATACAGTATATTTATTTCATTGAACTGTTCTTTTTAATGCAATCAGATATATTTCTCTTTGGTTTACGTGATCTTGTGAAAAATGGAACTTTTTCAATAGGATTTTTCAATTATGTACCCTGAAAATGTATGCATTACAAACCAAAACAACTTATAACTGCAGTTCTGGGAAATGCTGAGTCCAGAAATGATTGAGAATAGCTGTTGATGAAGCAAGACAACACCAGGGAAGTCATAGAGGAGCTAGACACCTAGGAGAAGAGGAGAGAAAGACGTTCAGTAGCAAACATATGTGAATGGAAGGGGGATATGAATTTAGAACAAAAGTCATATGGGTGTTAAAAAGGCATGAGTTCTGTATTCAAACCTGTGTATGACCTGGAGACTCGATTGTTACATAGACCAGTTTCTTGAACATTAACATAGGGATAATAGGACCCATGCCATCCAGTTGTTTTAAAGGTTAAATTAAGAGAAATATGTAAAGCCCATTTATTGTACTGGGTGTTGGCTAAGACACTACAACAAAAAGACCTAAAATTATAGTTACTTCAAAAAGAAATGTGTTTCTCTGCCACCTAACAGACCAGGGTGGGTGGGTGAGCCCTGCTTCACAAAGCCATCCAGGGACTTATATATTTCCATCTTAATGGTTTATTAAAACCTATGGCATGGTTGCATTTGTGGTTGAAGCTGGCTGATCCCATGTCTGCATTCCTGTTTTGGGAGCAAGAAAGAGAGGAAGTCTAGGGAAGACAGCTTGTCTTCAAGAATTTGAAACATGCTGTACGTTATTTTGACTTCTACATGGACAGTGTAGTCTCTAGCAGACCATCCTGCTTCTCAGCCTTAATTTTGGAGTTTTGGGGTCTAAGAGGAAAATGGATCCTGGAAGAGAGTTGTAATCTCCATCACAGCACCTACCATAATACTTGGTCCATATTATTATTAATCATTAGTTCCATTAATTATCCTTTTCAGGAATACCTTCATTCATTCTTTATAAACTTTATTGACTTTTAAGTGCAAACACATTGGATTTTTATTTATAAATATATAGTAAAATTGGATCCCTTGATGATTATTAACATATCTCCACCAACATTTCAGGAACACTCTGTAAGTACAAGTGTTTAACCTGGTGTTTTACTGAGCTATTCCTGTAACTCCTGTAACAAGATGGCAGCATACTACATAGTCTAAGTATATGGAGAACTTTAATTTGGCATCTACACTCAAACACTTATGTCTGGATATGGGTGGAAATTAATCTATTATTTGACCAAGTGCAACAAATTTATGTATGTGGACCCAGCCCAAATAAAACTACTCATAAGTAGCAAGTTAATAAAAATGACCATAAATCAAGTTCTATTCACTTAATTTGGTAAATAGCCTCACAGACATATATTATCTCTGCCAAAAAAAATCTGTGACTGTCTAGTTTTGTTACCTCTGTTTTATTTTTTAAGCATTTTATTTTTTTGGCTTATGAATACGTCTGGTTGTTCAGAATACATCCAGTGAAGCAAGAGAACATTTGCCTCTGATTCCATCACAGCATTTCCAACAATGATCCTATGCTGAATTAAGCAGCTGTAGCAGCACTAGGGACATGTAAGTCAGGATGTTAATGAAGAACTGAGTACGCTCACATTTAAAGAGTTCCCAGGATTATAGCTCATAGAACTGAAATAGGTCATTACAACTCAAAGTCAATTTTATTGGGGAAGTAAAACTCTCAACTTCTATTGGCAAATGAAGACCTTTGTAACAGGGACTTTGTAAAATCAATAAAAAAATACAACTAATTCCATTTAAAACAATAGCATATATATATTTATGTATAGGGCAAAGTACCTTCTCACTTCCCTCCTTTTGGTCAATATGTACCATCTCCTTTAAAGTCATTTTATATTTTACCTTCTCCAAGAGATTTTCCTTGATTGTTCCTATACTTTTATGTTTATTTTTAATACTGTAAAATTATTTTAAAACTTCAAAGGCTTGTTGATGTATGAATCTGTAAAGCAAAACCAATATATTTATGATTTCATTGTTCAGATGCTAACATTAGTATAAACATAAATAGAGAAAGAAACTGACATGTAGTTAGTTAGCACATGTTATGTATCAGTTTCATTTACATACATATTTTCACTTAATCCAATGCAGTATTATATGATGGTTGAAAATCATGTTCCAGAATCAGGCAGTCCTAGATTTGAATTGCCTGTTTGATAATTTTTGTGTAAGTCACCCTAAGCAAAGTAAGCCTAAATTTCCTCATTTTGATAATTACAGAAGACACTCAGCAGTGTTGCTGGATGATGAAGTAATGCATGCAAAGCACTTAGATTATCCTGATACCAGAGTAAACAGTAAATAAATCAGTTATTACTAATTACTTCTGAAACCGAAGGTATTCTCAATCCAGTTGTGTCGAAGACAAACTAAGGTTTAAATATTTCAGGTAACTTGAAAATCTAAGTGGAATGAAAGATTTCGAATTTAAAACCTGTCTTTTTTTTTTTTTTTTTTTTTGTACTTTGCTCTCCACCAATACCTAAGCAGATACTGCTGTTTTCAGAATGATTAAAAACTGCATCCCACATCTAGGCAGGGAGTTGGTTGATATTCTGTATCCTGGGTGGGTTGAGAGAGAAAGATAATAATTGTTTTCTCATACATTCTGGCTCCTGTTGTTTTTCACATGGTATAGTTCCAGAGACCACTGCTTTTTATTACTAAGTAGCTTTTGTTCTGCAAATCTAGCTGCCTGCATCTCTGTGCCTTCCCTGTAAAGGGAAAAGAGAAGAGGGAAAAGGAACCCAAATGGGGCAGACCTGAAGCTAAGTGTGTAGACAGAGGACAGTGAAGGAGCTCTGCACTGGGTTCTGAGAAGTCTGCATTACTTTCTGACTGACTCCCAAGCTAAAATTTTTACTGTACTACAGTACGCTATTTCTCCTTGAGAGAAATAATATTTATTATTTTCTTAGAGGCAGAGTATGAGCTTAAGAGCTCTAAGTGTTGAGTCAAGCAATGAGTTTAAACAAAAATGGCAAAAAGAAACACCAAGTTTAAAGATCAGCATTCAGAGTAGCCAAACTGCACTGTATTGCTCATCCTTTCCCTTCAGGGCAATTTGCAATGATACCATACTTATGATATTCATAAAATATATGTAAAATCATATATATGAATATCATTTATATCATGATATAGAATATATATCACTCACATAAAAAATATATACATATAATTTAAATTGAGCTATTTCTAAGGCTTGGCACTTTGATAATTCACAGGAAATTTCTTTCATTTATCTCAAGGCATTCCAGCGTTTGGAAGGCATGTTCTACTTCTACATTTATCCTTTTGTAAAGCCAGGGGAAGAAAGCTTTATATGATTCCAGTGATCTAGTGAATGGCCCCTACTTTTAGAAGCAATGGATGGAAGTTGCTTTGGTTGGGGGCAGGACTAGTGGCAGGGAAACTGAAGACAACTGCAATGTTGTGGGTGACAGGTGATAAACTGAATTAAGTGGAGATGTGACAGGAAAAGATATTTTAAAAAACCTGGAATTATTAGGCTAGATTAATACTTGGAAGTTAAGAGGGCATTAAAGAAAAAAAGGAAGAAAGTGAAATGAAGGCAAACAGGTTTTTAAAAGAAAATGAAAAAGGTGAAAAGGTTTTTAATTAATTATGAGCAAGTTGAGTTTTAAGGGTTATAAAATCTTAAAGGTCATCCATACAAAAGTAAAGTGTACACAGTTACCAAAAGTTTTTAGAACTTTTATTAAAAAAATTATCCAGTCATTAAAAATCTTATATCAAAAACCTACTCTGTGCTTCATGGTCACTCTTCTCAAGAATCATTTAAAGATTTTATTATTATTTTAAGATTTAACCCAGAGTAAAATGCAGTATTTTCAAAGAAATTAATTGAAAATATTAAAGTTATAGCATTATATTTTGTATCTGTCTAAAATTTTTATCTTTATCAAAGATTTGTTTTAATGTGAAGTTCTCTGATCCAATATAAAGATATTTTAGTTTGGTTATTGCTGGTACACTTGCAGACCAGAAGTTTCATATATTTTATAATGGATTATATTTGTTTTAGTTAAAATGTTGTCTAAAAAAGGATACCAAAAAAACCCTTGCTCACTGCTTTGACTTTATCATAATCAAGCAGCATTCATTCCACTTAGGCTCTGTCATACATCCAGATTGAGGTCAAACATTCAGTTAATTTGGATGAGCCGGGGACATTGCAAATACCACCCCAAATCAACAGTTCAACTTTAGCATATTTTTCATGAAAGAAAGTGAATTTCCTCACAACTTCTCATATTTCAGGACACTAACTATATAGTTGTTCTAGTTCATCCACTTGTTTACCAAAATTCAGATGGGAGATTTCAATTATGAATATAAATGAAATATGAGTTTTACTTTTATTTGGTGTTATTCTATGGGCATAGCCTTAGATAAGTCAGCACAGCATTGATCAACACCTCATTTTATTTCTTTCTGTCAAATAATTAGAAAAAGAAGAACAAAATAAGCCCAAAGCAAGCAGAAGAAAAGAAACAATAAAGATAAGAGAAAAAAAACTCGATGAAATTGGAACAGGAAAAAAATAGATAAAATTAATGAAATGAAGAACTGATTATTTTTTAAAAATCAATAAAATTGATCAACTAATAGGAAGGCTGGCAAAAATAAACAGGAGATACAAATCACCAACTTCAGAAATGAAACTAGGGATATCACTACACATACTAGAGAATTCTATGAACAACAAAAATTCAACCAAGATGAAAGAGACAACCTGAATAGTCCTATGATCATTAAAGAAATTTAAGTTTAAGAAATTAAAGAAATTTAAATATAATTTTAAAGTTTCCAAAGAAGAAATCTTCAGGTCAAGATGGTTTTACTGGAGAATTCTATCAAACTTTTAAAGAAGAATTAACACCAATTTTACACAATTTCTTCCAGAAAATAGATTAGGAAGGAAAATTTCTCAATTCATATTATGAAACTAGCATCATCCTGATACCAAAACTAGAAAAAGTGAGTACAACAAAGAAAACTACAGACTAATGTTGCTCATGGACAAGATGCAAAAATACTCAAAGTGTTAGCAAGAAGATTCCAACAATGTATAAAAAAAGATCTATATACCATGACCAAGTAGTTTTTATTCCAGGTATGCAAGTCTGGTTCAATATTTGAAAATAAATCAGTCATTTAATTGATCATATCAACAGATGAAAGAAGAAATATCATATGGTGATATCAATTGGTGCAGAAAAAACATTTCACAAAATCTTACACTCATTCATAATAAAAACACTCAGAAAATTAGGAATAGCCACAGCAATAAGACAAGAAAAAGAAGTAAAAAGTATATAGTCAACTGATTTTCAACACGACTGCAAAGAATACACAATGGGGAAAGCATAGTCTCTTCAATAAATGATGCTGGGAAAAAAACTGGATGTCTACATGCAAAAGAATGAAAATGGATCTTTATCGTACACCATACACAAAAATCAACTCAAAATGGATTAAAATCTTAAATGTAAGACCTAAACCTGTAAAACTCCTTGAAGAAAACATAGGGAAAAATCTTTTTGACATTGGCTATGGCAATGATTTCTTGGAAAGAACACCAAAATTACAGGTAATAAAAGTAAAACTAGACTAGTGGGATTACATGAAACTGAAAATCTTCACCACAGTGAAGGAAGCAATCAACAAAATGAAAGACAACCTGCAAAATGGAATAAAGTATTTGCAACCCATATATATGATAAAGGGGTAGTATCCAAAAAATATAAGGAACTTCTACAACTCAATAGCAAACAAAACAAAACAAAAAAACAAATAATCCTAATTTTTAAATGTGCAAAGGAACTAAATAGACATTTCTTCAAAGAAGGCATACAAATGGCCAACAAATATTTGAAAAGGTGCTCAACATCACTTATCTTTAGGCAAATGGAAATCAAAACCAAAATAAGATATCACCTCTCACCTGTTGGAATGGCTATTATTAAAAAAAGTTGTACTGACAAAGATATAGAGAAAAGGGAACCCTTGGACACTGTTGGTGAGAATGTAATTTGGAGCAGTTACTATGAAAAACAGTATGGAGATTTCTTAAAAAAATAAAAATAAAACTACCATGTGGTTGAGCAATCCCACTTCTGAGTACTAAATGCCCAATGGAACTGAAGTCAGGATTTCAAAGAGATATCTCTACTCTCATGTCCATTGCAGCATTATTCACAATTGCCAAGATGTGGAAGAAATCTAAATGTTCATTGGTGGATGAATAAAGAAAGAAAAGGTGGCATATGCATACAATTTTATAGTATTCAGCCTTAAAAAAGAAGGAAATACTGTCATTTATGACAACATGGATAAACCTGGAGGAGATTATGCTAAGTGATATAAGCCTGATACAGAAAGACAAATATTACATGATACCACTTATATGAAGATTCGGAAAAGTCAGATTCATAGAAACAGAGAGTAAAATGGTGGTTTCCAGAGGCTGGAAGTAAGACAGAATGGGGAGTGATATCCCAAATGTACAAAGTTTCAGTGACACAAAATGAATAATCCTGGAGATCTGCTATACAGCATAGCCCCTATAGTAAAAAATACTATATTATATACTTTAAAATTTCAAGAGACTGTATCTTATAGTAAGTGTTATTATCAGAAAATAATAATAGTAATAAATAAAAAGAGTGGACAGAAACTTTTGGAGAGGATAGATATGTTTATGGCATGGATTGTGGTGATGCTTTCATGAGTATAAACATCTCTGAACTTATTAAACGGTATTCATTAAAAATGTACAGTTTTTTGTATGACAATTACACCTCAATAAAGTGGTTAAAAAAACAAACAATAAAATAACTGAGTGCAACTCCCAGGAGAAATTATGAAAAAAGTGGTTATGGGAAAAAAGAGAAATAGAAATCTAAATTAATAAGACCAAGTTTCTGTTTGTTACTATATTATCTGAAAAATATTCATATTATTTCAGTATATTATTTAAATGATAGTCACAGAAACTTTTTGAGGGGAGAAAGGATTAATCTCATGTTCAAGGATTGGAAAGTTTAACATATTAAAAATGTCAATTCTCTCCAAGTTGTTCTATAGGTTAATGCAATTTTTATCAAAATCGTATTAGGTTTTTTTGTATACATATAGGAGCTTATTCTAAAATTACTATGGAAAGATACATGCTCTAGAATAGCTAATCTAATATTGACAATGTATAACAAAGTGGAAGAAATCACTATTTTTTATATTCTTTTTTTGGGGGGGTTCTTTTTTTTTAACATCTTTATTGAAGTATAATTGCTTTGCAGTGTTGTGTTAGTTTCTGCTGTATAACAAAGTGAATCAGCTATATGTATACATATATCCCCATACCCCCTCCCTCTTGCATCTCCCTCCTACTCTCCCTATCCCACCCCTCTGGTGGTCGCAAAGCATCGAGCAGATCTCCCTGTGCTATGCAGCTGCTTCCAACTAGCTATCTATTTTACATTTGGTAGTGTATTTATGTCAATGCTACCCTCTCACTATGTCCCAGCTTACACTTCCCCATCCCTGTATCCTCAAGTCCATTCTCTATGTCTACGTCTTTATTTCTGTCCTGCCCCTAGGTTCATCAGAACCTTTTTTGTTGTTGTTATTAGATTCCATATATATGTGTTAGCAAAGGTATTTGTTTTTCTCTTTCTGACTTACTTCACTCTGTATGACAGACTCTAGGTCCATCCACCTCACTACAAATAACTCAATTTCATTCCTTTTTATGGCTGAGTAATATTCCATTGGATATATGTGCCACATCTTCTTTATCCATTCATCTGTTGATGGACATTTAGGTTGCTTCCATAGCCTGGCTATTGTAAATAGTGCTGCAATGAACATTGTGGTACATGACCCTTTTTGAATATGGTTTTCTCAGGGTATATGCCCAGTAGAGGGATTGCTGGGTCATATGGTAGTTCTGTTTTTACTTTTTTAAGGAACCTCCATACTGTTCTCCATAGTAGCTGTATCAATTTACATTCCGATCAGCAGTGCAAGAGGGTTCCCTCTTCTCCACATCCTCTCCAGCATTTATTGTTTGTAGATTTTTTGATGATGGCCATTCTGACTGGTGTGAGGTGATACCTCATTGTAGTTTTGATTTGCATTTCTCTAATGATTAGTGATGTTGAGCATCCTTTCATGCGTTTGTTGGCAGTCTGTATATCTTCTTTGGAGAAATGTCTATGTAGGTCTTCTGCCCATTTTTGGATTGGGTTGTTTATTTTTTTGATATTGAGCCGCATGAGCTGCTTGCATATTTTGGAGATTAATCCTTTGCCTGTTGCTTCATTTGCCAATATTTTCTCCCCTTCTGAGGGTTGTCTTTTTGTCTTGTTTATGGTTTCCTTTGCTGTGCAAAAGCTTTTAAGTTTCATTAGGTCCCATTTGTTTATTTTTGTTTTTATTTCCATTTCTCTAGGAGCTGGGTCAAAAAGGATCTTGCTGTGATTTATGTCATAGAGTGTTCTGCCTCTGTTTTCCTCTAAGAGTTTTATAGGGCATGGCCTTACATTTAGGTCTCTAACCCATTTTGACTTTATTTTTGTATACAGTGTTAGGGAGTGTTCTAACTACATTCTTTTACATGTAGCTGTCCTGTTTTCCCAGCACCACTTATTGAAGAGGCTGTCTTTTCTCCATTGTATATTCTTGCCTCCTTTATCAAAGATAAGGTGACCATATGTGCATGGGTTAATTTATGGGCTTTCTATCCTGTTCCATTGATCTATATTTCTGTTTTTGTGCCAATACCATACTGTCTTGATTTCTGTAGCTTTGTAGTATAGTCTGAAATCAAGGAGCCTGATTCTTCCAGGTCCATTTTTCTCTCTCAAGATTGCTTTGGCTATTCGGGCTTTGTTGTGCTTCCATACAAACTGTAAAATTTTTTGTTCTACTTTAATGTGTCATTTAAAGATTGTGTTTCCTTATTTATTTTTATTTTGGATGATCTGTCCATTGGTGAAAGTGGGGTGTTAAAGTCCCCTACTATTATTGTGTTACTCTTGATTTCCCCTTTTATAGCTGTTAGCATTTGCCTTATGTATTGAGGTGCTCCTATGTTGGGTGCATAAATATTTACAATTGTTATATCTTTGTCTTGGATTGATCCCTTGATCATTATGTCACGTCATTCTTTGTCTCTTGTAATAGTCTTTATTTTAAAGTCTCTTTTGTCTGATATGAGAATCAGTACTCCAGCTTTCTTTTGATTTCCATTTGCATGCATGGAATATCTTTTTCCATCCCCTCACTTTCAATCTGTTTGTGTCCCTAGGTCTGAAGTGGGTCTCTTGTAGACAGCATATATATGGGTCTTGTTGTTGTATCCATTCAGCCAGTCTATGTCTTTTGGCTGGAGCATTTAATCCATTTGCATTTAAGGTAGTTATAGATATGTATGTTTCTATTACCATTTTCTTAATAGTTTTGGGTTTGTTTTTGTAGGTCTTTTCCTTCTCTTGTGTTTCCTGCCTAGAGAAATACCTTTAGCATTTGTTGTAGAGCTGGTTTGGTGGTGCTGAATTCTTTTAACTTTTGCTTGTCTGTAAAGATTCTAATTTCTCCATTGAATCTGAATGAGATCTTTGCTGGGTAGAGTAATCTTGGTTGTAGTTTTCTCCCTTTCATCACTTTAAGTATGTCCTGCCACCCCCTTCTGGCCTGCAGAGTTTCTGCTGAAAGAACAGCTGTTAATCTTATGGTGATTCCCTTGTATGTTATGTGTTGCTATTCCCTTGCTGCTTTTAATATTTTTTCTTTGTGTTTAATTTTTGATAGTTTGATTAATATGTGTCTTGGTGTGTTTCTCTTTGGATTTAGCCTGTATGGGACTCTCTGTGCTTCCTGGACTTGATTGACTATTTCCTTCCCATGTTAGGGAAGTTTTCAACTATAATCTCTTCAAATATTTTCTCAGACCTTTCTTTTTCCCTTCTTCTTCTGGGAACCCTATAATTCGAATGTTGGTACATTTAGTGTTGTCCCAGATGTCTCTGAGACTGTCCTCAATTCTTTTCATTCTATTTTCTTTATTCTGCTCTGTGGCAGTTATTTCCACTATTTTATCTTCCAGGTCGCTTATCCGTTCTTCTGCCTCAGTTATTCTGCTTTTGATTCCTTCTAGAAAACTTTAATTTCATTTATTGTGTGGTTCATCATTGTTTGTTTACTCTTTAGTTCTTCTAGGTCCTTCTTAAACGTTTCTTGTATTTTCTCCATTCTATTTCTAAGATTTTGGATCATCTTTACTATCATTACTCTGAATTCTTTTTCAGGTAGACTGCCTATTTCCTCTTCTTTTGTTTGGTCTGGTGGATCTTTTCCTTGCTTCTTCATCTACTGCATATTTCTCTATCTTCTCATTTTGTTTAACTTACTGTGTTTGGTGTCTTCTTTTCGCAGCCTGCAGGTTCATAGTTTCTGTTGTTTTTGGTGTCTGCCCCCAGTGGGTGAGGTTTGTTCAGGGGGTTGTGTAGGCTTCCTGGTGGAGGGGACTGGTGCCTGTTTTCTGGTGGATGAGGCTGGATCTTGTCTTTCTGGTGAGCAGGACTGCGTCCGGTGGTGTGCTTTGGGGTGTGTGAACTTATTATGATTTTAGGCAGCCTCTCTGTTAATGGGTGGGGTTGTGTTCCTGTCTTGTTTGTTGTTTGGCATGGGGCATCCAGCACTGGCGCTTGCTGGCCATTTGGTGGAACTGGGTCTTAGCATTGAGACGGAGATCTCTGGGAGAGCTCTCACCGATTGATATTACATGGGGCTGGGAGGTCTCTGCGTGGTCCAATGTTCTAAACTTGGCTCTCCCACCTCAGAGGCTCAGGTCTGACACGAGGCCATAGCACAAAGACCCTGTCAGCCACACAGCTCTTCAGTATTTCAGCTGCAGCCTCATAGGGATTGCAGAATCTGGGTGAGGTGGCTGAATTTTTTCCCTATGTCTGATAGATCTGCATAATCATGTTAGCAACCTGACGGTGGCATGGGCAGCTCAGCCCCATGCTCCCATTGACCAGGAGGCCCAAGCCACCGACACACCTCTTTTTGATATTAAGGCCTGCTATATAGTTACACTGATCAGAACAATGTGATATTAGTGAAGGGATAGACACCTGTATCAATGGAACAGTTAGAAAATCTAGAAATAGGCCCATGCAAATACAGCAAATTGATTTCTGATGAAGGTGCAAAAGTAATTCAATGGATGATGAGGGGAAATTTTATCTACATCCAGTGACATCCATTTTTTTCTTTATTATGTACTTTATCTGTAAAAAAAAATGTCTGACTTTGCACCTCCAAGATTTGTAGACTAATTTAATTGTTTATAATTTAGATGTATTTTACTGTACTTATTCTGAAAAGCATATGCAAATTATAAACAGTTTTAAAGTATAAGATAAAGGTAAATATAATGAGGAATTTTAAAATTTTATTTCTACACCACAGTGGATCATCTTGCATACCCTTAGGACACAAGCACTTGCAGTTTTACGATGGCCTTTGTAAACAAAAGTAAGTTATTAAAGGATTTTTTTCCTTTTGTTTCAGTATGAATTTTGTGTTCATTTTTTTGGCCCTTAGATCATTGCCCTGAAATAACTAAATAACATACGTGATAGTCTCACAGTGTTAGTCAGAGAGTACCACGATTCTCTAGAGAATAGTTTTTGTATTATTAATAGTGGAAACTTAACCAGTTTCTGGAGGCAAGAGAAATGTGAAGAATCTTGGGTTTGCTCATTATTTTTAAAATATGTGTGATAAGTTCTATAGTGCTAAGAGTGCAGTAAACCAAAATGCACTTTTTAATTTTCTCCTAACCATTCTCCCCTTATACTATCATCATTATATCTCCTTGCAAACTATTTAGTGATTGAGAGCTGTAAGTTGTTCATGGTATGCATGCATGTATGTATATTTTAATATCCAGTACTACTGAAAGATGATGAGGACTCACTTAACTAAATACATTACCACAAAATGTTTCTGTCTTCTGTTTATTTTTTCTGTAGTTTATGAAATGGGTCAGAACAAATAAATCTGGAGGGTTTCATAAAGACAGGACAATGTTGTGTTGTATTTCTTCTTATATGACCAGTAGATTTACTTTGGTAAGTAAATGTTAGAAATAATATTTTGTATATAAAGGACAAAATAATGACAAAGTAATAACAAATATTCTAAATGCACAATGAAGAACATGAAGAAATAGGACATCCAACAAATATGGTGAAATTTTTAGAATAAGTACATCAGCAAATAATCTCCTTTAAAAACAAAGGAATTTAACAACAACAAAAAGTCCAAATAAAGATAAAAATATTATTTAATCCAAAACCAGAGAGCTCAACCTCCTACCAAAGATTCTGGTGAAAACTCATCTGATACAAACAATTCTAGGCCACCTTAAGGAAGGATGCTGTTAACTAATGTATAGTACAGTTGTATGAGGTATAAGTCAGGAAGTTCTACTGGTTTGTCTAGGTTCTGATAGGTAAAGGTTAAAAATAGAAGTAGGCAGCTCTGTGGCAAAATGTCAAAGACATACTTCTTCAAGTCATCAGTACAGGCAGGGATAGAAACTTTATCATCTAACCTGACCTTCTCATGAGAAAAAGTGAGAGTTAGAGGCTAACTTATCAGAAACTACCATATAGAGATAAATAATATTTGGGCTGTGATATAAAATGCTTTAGTAATTATGTGGCAGCTAACATAAATTTTCAGCAAGATAACTGATTCACTCAAAATAGAAGAAACCGAACTCTAAGGAAACACCATCAATGGGACAAAACATATTCCTAGTCTAATGGAAAAAATATGATTAAAAAAAAAAGATAACTTAGATTGCATTGCTCAGGGTCCCAGTTCTTTGGGCCCCCATTCAGCAACCACAGTGCTAAACACTGAATTTATAACATTAGTTTCTAGCAGCCTCAGGAAAGTCTAAGAGTAGTTAAATATGCATCAGCCCTACAGTCATGCTTTGCTGCATTCCCACATGTCACTTTCTCCATAGTGCTTACAGATGTTTAACAGTATCCTATGTATATATCTATGGCCTAAGTTTCCACACTAGAATGTAACCTCCTAGAGAGCTGGTCGGTTGTCTGTCTTGTTAACCTTTATTTTTGTCCAGGGCCAAAAATAGTGCCTGGTGCAGAGCAGAGACTCCACAAATATATGTGCATTGACTGCACAGATGAACATAAAGAGAGTTGAGGCGATTCTACTTATAGTACTCTGTGACACATGGACTTAAAATAGAACTTATCCTACTTAAACATAAGTAAACAGAAAAAAATAGAACTTCAGCAAAAATTTGACAAAAGATAAAAAAGAGAAATATTTTTATTACAATTAAGGACATTGAGGAAAAAACTTTTATGAAATAGAAGTTATGATAATAAATTAAATGAAAGAGACAGTAGCAGAATAAGAAAATAAATTAAAGAGAAAAGTAAAGATGGAGTAAAACTTACAAACAAGCCAAAGGAAAGAAAGAATGCAGTCCACTTTTCAGAGGGTCAAATCAATGGCATGGGACAGAGATTTCAGAAAATTATACATAATACACTGGAAAACAGTTTTAAAAAGGTAATAGAAGGAAAAAAAACAGCTATCTAACACAAAGATTATTGTTATGCCTAGAGAATACAACTGAGCTAGTAAATAAGAACAAAACCAAATTCAAATATGAATGAAAGAAAATTTTCCTGAAATGAAAGATTACATAAATCTGCATCTCCAAAGGATTCACTGAGGTCTGTTTGTCAGAAAAATAAAAACAAGCAAGCGAAAAACAAATAGCAAAGGTTGACAATTTTATCTGTCACAAATTTTATATTAATACTTAGCTTATCTAAGAAACATTCAGCTAAAAGAATTAGGTCTCCTATAAAGGAAAACAAACAAACAAATAGGTTTACCTCCCAATTCTCTTTGGCAACTTTAGCTGTTGACAGTGGAGCAGTGTCCAAAGCTGAGGGATAAGAGTACAAATCAAAAACCTTTACCCATCCAGATCATCATTCACATGTGTTGACAATAAAAAGACATTTTTTTTTTTTTTTTTTTTTTTTAATTTTTGGCTGTGTTGGGTCTTCGTTTCTGTGCGAGGGCTTTCTCCAGTTGCGGCAAGCGGGGGCCACTCTTCATCGCGGTGCGCGGGCCTCTCACTGTCGCGGCCTCTCTTGTTGCGGAGCACAAGCTCCAGACGCGCAGGCTCAGTAGTTGTGGCTCACGGGCCTAGTTGCTCCGCGGCATGTGGGATCTTCCCAGACCAGGGCTCGAACCCGTGTCCCCTGCATTGGCAGGCAGACTCTCAACCACTGCGCCACCAGGGAAGCCCCCTAAAAAGACATTTTCAAATACATCACCCACGTATCATTTTAAAATTTTGTTTGAAGTAATCCAATCAAATGAAAGATGAATCAAAGAATTTTTATAGTAAAATCATAAAAATAAAAGACTGATACAATAAAATATTAATTTAAGAAATGTTACATGTATTTTACTCATAAAGTATTTATTCATAATTGCATTTAAATTCAGAAGTAAATATGAATATCTATCACAATTGTGGCTGTAAAACTGAATGTGAATGTAATTTAATCTTCTGCTTAAACTAGCTAGAGGAGTTTCTGTTATACAAGTGAAAACTGTTACCTAGGCATGTATAATCCTGATGTCAGGAAAGAGCAATCTGTTGTGAATGCCCTCCTCTCTCCTTACTGATCTCCACATATATGGTTACACCTAGTCTTGAATCTCACTCTGTGCTAGCATCAGCTGCTGTTATCTGGTGTCACTTGAGCTCTTGTTCCATGTTCCACAGACTCTACATTCTCTTCCTTTGCCCTCTCAGTATCTTCGCCCCTCCAACACTGCTGATGGTAGAGGGGGTAGGGGTGGGGAGTTCTGAATTTCTTAGCTGTTTGCCTTCACCTAGTAGCAGTTGTCTTCAGGTTATCGGTCTAGACACATTCCTTCCCATTTTCTTCAACCTTAGTGGGCATCTCTAAGAAGTTTGCAGGCTCTCTGGATTTGGAAGTGTGAAGCCAAATCCCTGCTACTCTGTATAAGTATGTTTTGGCAGGTCTCTGAGAGAAAGGTCATCTTTATCAAATGCACATTCACCCACATACACAGATGCATGCACATCAGGATTTGATTCGCAGAAGGTAATGTAGAGATAGCCGCTTCTTAGGAATTTACCAGCTAGAAAGCACCAGGCTTCTCACCTCTGAGCTTCCTCTTTCTATGGTTTTGTTCTATGGCAATCTGTTTCAGTCCTCCGTGCTTTGCTTTTTATAGTTACAACTCAACTTATGAAAACAAGGACAACCTTTCCTTTCAACTAAAGTCAAATATGTTTGGTTTTCAAACCATTGTCTCTGTCTTGGAATTTAAATCTCTCATTTGAAACTCAAAACTGAGCAATGACTTTTTTGTTCTAGTCATTATCTGCTTTCTCTCTGATTTCCAGTGTTTCTAGTTTTTAAATTACACACAGTAGGCTCAGAAAAACTCATAATTACTTCTTTTTCTGTTTGTTTTAATATTTTTGTAGAGTTTTGTGTCTCTTTCATGGTGTCAGTTTTTCTTGAACAGTCAATGATTCTTGGTTATTCTCTTTATCTCTCTGCCTGTGGTGCTTGTGATGGGGCACTGGGATGGCTGGACTTATCTTCAGAGTTTAGGTGCCAAATCAGTTGGGTCTGGAAAGCAAGTTGGATGCCAAACTCCAGTTTGTGTTATTTGCTAATGTGGGTACTCTGTTTACCAGGTTTCAATGTACACTTTTATTCCTTAAAACCTGTGGGCAAATACTCTGACTACTCACCATTCAGCCAACCATAAGAAAAGAAAGGGACAATCCCTCAACTGCTCCAAATGCAGCTCACCAAGAGATGACCCTAAAATTCTCCTTCCTTCCACTTCTACCTGTATTCTCTCAGCTCAGTTTCCCAAAATCACTCCCATCACCTCAGGAATCTTTCCCTGATATTTCCTACTTTCTGTCTCAGCAATTCCTCAAGATTTCTGCTCCAGGATCCTTCCTTGTTGATTGCATATCAGCAGAGTAAAGAAAGTGAAATAGGATGAGGGAAGACATCTGGGAGAGGTGACATTTCAATAGAGACTTGAACAAAATAAGTCATATTATCTTATATAATATTATATAACACGTCAGTGAGACTAGTATTCCAGGTAGTAGGAATAGCAAGTGTGAAGACCCTTAGAGAAAATTATTTTTAAACCGTTCAAAGAATCCAGTGGGACCGGAGTATTGCATGCTAGTTGCTTTTTGGTGGAATTGAGAGAGGAAAAACCATCACTGTGTCATGGTGTTATGAGAGTAACAAATACATACACATAAAAAGCAATCCAGGACTTCTCTGGTGGCGCAGTGATTAAGAATCTGCCTGACCAAGCATATACAGTGGAGAAAAGACAGCCTCTTCAATAAGTGGTGCTGGGAAAATTGGACAGGAACATGTAAAAGTATGAAATTAGAACACTCCCTGACACCATGCACAAAAATAAACTCAAAATGGATTAAAGACCTAAGTGTAAGGGCAGACACTATCAAACTCTTAGAGGAAAACATAGGCAGAACACTCTATGACATACATCACAGCAAGATTCTTTTTGACCCAGCTCCCAGAGAAATGGAAATAAGAACACAAATAAACAAATGGGACCTAATGAAACTGAAAAGCTTTTGCACAGCAAAGGAAACCATAAACAAGACCAAAAGACAACCCTCAGAATGGGAGAAAATATTTGCAAATGAAGCAACTGACAAAGGATTAATCTCCAAGATTTACAAGCAGCTCATGCAGCTCAATAACAAAAAAACGAACAACCCAATCCAAAAATGGGCAGAAGATCTAAATAGACATTTCTCCAAAGAAGATATACAGATGGCCTACAGACACATGAAAGAATGCTCAACATCATTAATCATTAGAGAAATGCAAATCAAAACTACAATGAGATATCATCTCACACCGGTCAGAATGGCCATCATCAAAAAATCTAGAAACAATAAATGCTGGAGAGGGTGTGGAGGAAAGGGAACACTCTTGCACTGTTGGTGGGAATGTAAATTGATACAGCCACTATGGAGAACAGTATGGAGGTTCCTTAAAAAACTACAAATAGAACTACCATACGACCCAGCAATCCCACTACTGGGCATATACCCTGAGAAAACCATAGGTCAAAAAGAGTCATGTACCAAAATGTTCATTGCAGCTCTATTTACAATAGCCAGGACATGGAAGCAACCTAAATGTCCATCGACAGATGAATGGATAAAGAAGATGTGGCACATATATACAATGGAATATTACTCAGCCATAAAAAGAAATGAAATGGAGGTATTTGTAATGAGGTGGATGGAGTTAGAGTCTGTCATACAGAGTGAAGTAAGTCAGAAAGAGAAAAACAAATACAGTATGCTAACACATATATATGGAATCTAAGGGAAAAAAAAAAAAAAAAAAGGCCAGGAAGAACCTAGTGGCAAGACGGGAATAAAGACACAGACCTACTAGAGAATGGACTTGAGGATATGGGGAGGGGGTAGGGTGAGATGTGACAGGGTAAGAGAGTGTCATGGACATATATACACTACCAAATGTAAAATAGATAGCTAGTGGGAAGCAGCCGCATAGCACAGGGAGATCAGCTCGGTGCTTTGTGACCACCTAGAGGGGTGGGATGGGGAGGGTGGGAGGGAGGGAGATGCAAGAGGGAAGAGAAATGGGAACATATTGTATATGTATAACAGATTCACTTTGTTATAAAGCAGATGCTAACACACTATTGTAAGGCAATTATACTTCAATAAAGATGTTTGAAAAAAAAAAAAAAAAAAGAATCTGCCTGACAATGCAGGGGACACAGGTTTGAGCCCTGGTCCGGGAAGATGCCACATGTCACGGAACAACTAGGCCTGGGAGCCACAACTACTGAGCCCACGTACCACAACTACTGAAGTCCAAGAGCCTACAGCCTGTGCTCCGCAAGAATAGAAGTCACCGCAATGAGAAGCCCATGCACCGCAATGAAGAGTAGCCCCTGCTTGCTGCAGCTAGAGAAAGCCCGCGCACAGCAATGAAGACCCAATGCAGCCAAAAATAAATAAATAAATTAATTAATTTTTAAAAAACACAACAATCCAAAACAGGATAAGATGAAAATACAAGGGTTCTAATTACATTCTAGGTAAATATACAGGTGGAAGAGATTAATTCTGACATGGTGGATCAGGCATGATTCTGTGAAAGACTTTAAAGGAAGGGGTTTATTTCTTGTTTATGTAGAAGTGTGAGTTTGTTTGTTGACCCTTCCACATGACTTCATAAAATCGCCATCATTTGTAAAGTGTTGCTTTTGTCTGAGTAGCATGTCTCCCACTATGTTGATATTGCAGCTAGCAGAAAGAGGAAAGGGAAGGCAAAGGGCATTATCTCTTCCCAATAAGGGCAAGACATGAAAATTACACACATCATTTTTACTTACCTTTCGTTGGTCAAACATTTAGTCACACGGGCAACTTAGCTGCACATGGAGGTTTGGAAATGTAATCTTTATTGTGAGTTGCATTCTACCTAGCTAAAATCTATTTCTCTGGAAAAGGGAAGATAAACTGTGATGGAAAATGAGAAATCTATACCACACTTTCTAAAAAGAAAATATTCATAATTCTAATCACAAAAATCTATCAATTATAGCACAGTTTAAAGCTCTACTGATATATAAACTTCAATTACGCTAACCATCTAAAGAATTATATTCATCTTTGAGTGGTGCTAACTCCACCTTTCATTATATTTAGTTTTAGGTATTATGCAGAACATTCTTTGACTTGTTCAATTACTTGGCTCATAGATTATAGCATGAATTAAGTAGACACTCTACATCCAAACAACAAATACTTCATAGGTTACCTGTCAGATTCCAAATTATATTGAATGAAATTTTTATTATTTTATTCTTCATCACCTTCATGGATTTTTATATTACCATTTATAAGGGTCCATTCTATTTCAAATTTGATGGATATGCATAGAATATGAAACAATCTATATTTATGTTCCTTGCAAAGGCCAGGAGGTGACTAAACACATCTAGAAACTGCTCCTGTCAAAATGTAGTTGAACACATCATGAATACATTATTGCTGCTGCAGCATCTGCAATGCATTTGGCACAAACTGCTGCAGACTTTCAGCAGACTGCAGCAAATAGTAAATATATGCTGTTCTTTGATCAAAGGGGAAACTACTGCATATTTTTTTGTGAAAGTATGGCCCCCAAATTAGTGTGTACTGAAACAAAACACAAAAACCAAATACTATTTATTGCAATAGTTGTGCCTTTTTATAAATGGAACATTAATTTCAATAATTGTACACATATACTAATCTGCAAAATATTTTTTCCTGCATTATCAATGACCCCAAAATATAGATTTTGAATGAAACTTAAATGTCATTCTTGACTTATTAAAATAGTAGTTTTGTGACCAGAATATCAAAGGTATCATCCACAAACATTATAAATGCATATGGAAGAAATAATTTCTAGTGTGTAAATAACTGTTATTTTGTATTACTTACATTGTCTATATAATAATAGTCTTATAGTTAACTAAAAATAATAGAATGAAAGAAGTAGACTTTTTAATAATCAGGTAAGTTTTATTTTTTTTTTTAAATAAAAGCCTTAAAATTAAAGTATAGTAGTCAAGAAATGATGACAGTGAAATCACTCCTAATTCACATCTCCTGACCAGTTTGTTTTGAAAAAAGCAATGAAAAACCATAATTGATATTATCAGAAATATAAACCATTGCATTGATAAAAGAGAATTCTATAAAAATGAAACAGAGAAGAATGAGTTCTTTAAAATAAGAAATATGATGGCTAAAATAAAAATATTCAAGAAAAGTTCAATGTGTTGGAAATAGCATCATCTAGGAGGAAAATAAAAAGACAAAGATATCAAAAATAGGGAAGAAAGAAAATTAAAGTCAGTGTAGGGGGTCACATATCTGAATAATAGAAGTTCTTGAAAAAATAGAGAAAAAGAAGAGAAATATTTCCAAAGAATTAATTTTAAAAGATTTTCCATTACCAAAGTACTTGAATTTTGCATTGATAAGAGCCAGCAAGGATCTAACACATTGAATAAAAGTGATCCATACCAAGGCAGCATTATAAAATATCAGAGCACTGTGGATACCAAGTAGATCCTAAAAACCTTCCGACAGGAAAAACAAGTCAGATACAAAGGAATAAGAAGAAAACATGGCATTGGACTTCTCAACAGCAACTTCAGCTACTAGAAAACAATCAGCAATGTCTTCAATATAGTTAGAAAAAATGAGTTCCAAATTAAAATAGTATATTTAATCAAATTCTCAATCACTTGCGAGGACAAAGTTTTCTTACATGCAAAGAATAAAAAAATTACATCTCATGCACCTTCTTAGGAGACCAACAAATGATATATCTCAGCAAAACAAGGAGATAAACAAAGAAAGAAAAATCTGAGCAACATGGAAGATAAGCAAAGGGAATTTCTAAAATAAAAGTGAAGGAAGTCCCTGGGTGACAGCTTATTCATCAGAAATAAGGAAAAAAAGATGAAGAAAAACTGGAGTGGGGAGAGAGATGAAGAGAAAGGAGATGAAAATAAAAGCATGGAAATGATAAATCCTCTGAGGTTTGGCAGTATATGTGAACATTAGCGTAAGGAATTGGCAGGCCTGTTAGAGTATTCAGAAAAATAACAGCAATTGGTACATGTAACACTAAGCAAATGGATAAAAATGAGACAATAATTAGCTCTAGGTAAAATTTAAAAATTTTTTAAAGAAATATATTCATAGTATACTACATGGCTCAGTAACTGGCATAATCCTAGTAATGTAAATACTAATGATTTTACCAAGCATTATGATATAATTATATTGGGAAGATAAGAGGAAGGATTGTTAGCTCATCCAAACTCTTAACTGCTATAATAAAAAGCTTGATAGATTCTGTCAAAATTAATCAATCAACAGAAATCTGAGTATGCATAGTATATAGAAGTACAGATGTAAATACCAAAAGGAGCAGCTAAAAATTTCAAAAGTGGCTGCCTCTGGGAAGCATAACAATGGAGAGGATGTGCTGGGTAAAGATATTTTTTAATATAATGGCAACTATTTTATTATATGGGCAGGATTCAATAAGGTGCAAGTAGAAAATTAATTGATGCCTCCACTACTCTTTCAAATACAATCTGCAGTCTCTTTTTTCTCTACCCCTTGGGTAAAATTTCTAGCAGGTACAATTAGTATTTCAGATCATTCTCAGACAGTAAAATGTCCTCTGGTCATTTTTAGATCTAAGCATAGTAACTACATAGTCCAAACTCAGGTCATAATTGCAGAGCTCCACAGTTTTGCCCATTTTAAAACCTTTCCCCAATCCTCAGGATTGTTTTAGGCTGGGAGACTTCAGTGAACGTTGGGAGTGATGATGGGAGAGAAAGAAAGCCTTCTTCTCTAATTAATGCTTTTCTTTTTCCTTCACCCTCTGATTTTTCCTCTTGTGGGTGATGGCACTTCTGTGAGTTTCTCAGGGGTGTTTTTTCTGGGGCTCCCCTAAATGTTTTTGCTGTGAACAGTAATGGTTCTCCACTGGTTACTTGTTCTCTTAGGATGGTACACTCAGTTTCTGTATCAAATAACACTTTCAGCCTTTAAAATGTACTGTTTTAACTTGGCTCCAGACCATGTACATCTACGGGTCCACAGGGGTCCTAGGAAAGTCTCACATTCCTGCCAGACAAAATGGAAATGCAGCTTCCTTCCAAGGAAGGAAAAAATTGGAAAAACCTCATCTGTTTGCTCTGCTGCCAGGCAAGCAACTCCACTTATTACTGTTCACCTTTAGCCTTCCCAGACGTGAGTCAGTTACCAGCACTTATGACCCTTTAAAATCCAAGAGATATATGCAAATTATCAGAGTGATCCTTTCAAGGATCCTCTCATGCATCTTGATATGAGAGGGAGGCATCCCTCCCCCACCACCTCATACAGGTGAAAATCACACAGCACATGACAAAACTCTCCAGGAATCCTCTCTTCCAACTCTTCAGCCTCCCCTATTATCGCAGGATGTGGAGGATCATGAAAGCTGGGAGAATCAATTCCACGATTGGCTAGTCTGTACAACACAGGTCTATAAGCACCTGGCTTCAGAATATAGGGGTGTTTGGTAGCAATTGTTTTGTTCTTGGCCTTTGGGCATCAGACGAAACTGAAAAAGAGGTTCCATTTTATTATCCTGCTGCATTAGTTTTTTGTTACTATTTTTTGAACTATGTGCATTTTTTATTTGAACTAAAAATGAAGGTTAATTTTTCTAAAGTACTGAGACCCCACAGTATAAGTTAAATAATAGTTTATAATCCTGAGTCTTTTTTGTCAAATTTCTTGTTAAAGGAAGACTTGGGTATGATACAGGTAATCATGAAACATCAAGCTTCAGGTAAAATTCAAGGGTCAGATCTGCAAAAATCACAAATGCTCACAAGAACCAGACAGATAATAGTCACACATGAAGTAGGGTAACCCTAACAAAAACTATGGTGCAATTTTTACAAAAAAATAAAGAAATAAAATAAATAAATATGTGAGACAAGGATGTGTTAATTAACTGATGGGGGAATCCTTTCACAATGTTTATATATATATAATAACCAAGATACCACAATGTACACTTGAAATATCTTACAATTTCATTTGTTAATTGTACCTCAATAAAGTTGAAAATTAAAAAACAAAACCAAAACTACAGTGCAAGTGTACTGAGTGGTGACAACCAGTGTCAGCAAATGGGAGTGAGTGCAGGGATTCTGAGAACCTGCACATCTAAAGCAGGCAGCTACTAAACAGTTTCAGATGATTGCCATGCAGTGATTTAAAATCTTCCAGTGGCAAAGAGAAACTAATTTTTTGTAGAGTTTCTTTTTTAGAAAAATTTGTTTGACAACTAATTGAAAAAAAATTGAAACATTTTTAAGACAAACAAAACTTGTCTGTCAGCCAGATCCAGCATGTAGGCAACTCCTGATCTTCAGATTTCTTTGCAAAGTACCTGCTTATATAAACACTGTTAAATAGATGAATTATTTCCTATAATACTGTGCAATTTTCTCTAAGACTATGAGCCCTTGACTACAGGGTCACCAAAACCAAGGTCAGTAACTCAATCCATTCAATAATTTAACAAATATTTATCAAGTGCCTACACTGTTCCAGGCACTATTCAAGGCACTAGAGATACAGCAGTGAAAATAAACAGAACAAACAAAACCCCTGCATTAATGGAACTGAGTTCATTGGCAAACAAGCCAACACACTAGATTATAAATAATGCAAATGTTTAGGGCAGAAGCATTATCTTTATAAGCATCACTGCTGGTTATTTACTAAGCATATTTAATCCTCATAATAAAAGATAATGAAGATAGATTGGTTTCCTCATTTTACAGATGAGAAAATTGAAGCCTCAGAGAGGTTAAGTACCTTGACTAACTTGACACAGATGTTAAATGGCACAATAGGAGCTCGAACTCAACTTTGTGTAACGCAAGGACCCTACATTATAGTATCATGCTGAATTAAAATCAATAAAACACCATAGGTAGAAGATGAGCTAAAACAGAGAGACTGGAAAAAAATGATATGATGATCACACACATCACAAATGTGTGACATCAAGGAATGACTCACAGCAGAGTATTGGGAAATAACAAACACAGGTGCACAGCTTCATGTACAGATATCAAAAATAAAGAAATACTTTAGGCAAACACATGGTAAGTATGCAAAAGATAATTGTCTCAGGTAGGTTGCATTCAGTACCAAATAAAAGGAGACAGAAGTGAATGATAGTAGCTTATACTCTACAGATACTTTGTGTTCATTAACAAAACTAGAAGTTGATGGTCCCAAGTTTGTTTTTAGCAGCTCAACAGCATTGTTAAGATACCAGGTGTTTTTCAATCCTGCCTCTCGGGCAAATGCATCTTGCTGGCTTTTCCCCTCTGGCATGTTTCCTCAAGGTCACAAGTGTCTAAATGAGGAAGAGAGGGAAGAGTTCTCCTTTCTCCCTTTTGTGGATCTTTACCAGGAAGAAAAATATTTCCCAAGAGTCATTTCACAGATGTTTGCATTCCATTGGTCAAAACAGTAACTGACTAGGACGAATGGAAATGTTCAAGTTATGATGGGCTTTGATGAATATTGATGTGGCCAGACACATAGTTTCTTGAATGAAATTATGGTTTTATTAACAAGAGGAAGTAATAAATGGCTGTTGGTTAAGCCACTGAAAAAGTCTTCCAAAATAAAAGACTTATGCCCATTATATACAAGATACCTTACAATACAAAAAAAAAAAGACAATGCAATGATCTCTGACTACAAAACCTTACTTTTTGTAAATATTAGGGTCAGAATCAATCCTGAGTCAGGTAGTGCAAGGATTCAATCAAATGTATCAAAAATAATGACCTGTAAGAAATGAAAAGCCTTTTAAAGAAAAGTCACAAATGAAAACTAAAATGCAATCTTGACCTATGTACAGTAGGAAAGACAGTGGATTCCTGCACAGAAAAGATCAACCATACAGTTGGTGACAATAACTTTTATTGCTACAATTCTTTAACCTTACTGGAGCTAGGTAAGCATACAGGCACATTCTTTTTTAATAAACAGTGGAATCAGGAGTTTCTTGTCTAACTTTTAGAAACCAGTCCCTCTGTCTCTCGGCTGCAGACAAGCAAGAAAATATCTCAAAATGAAACTGCCTCTGTACCTGGGAACCAACAACAAGTATATTTGATTAAAAGAATGCCAATTATTAGGTCCTTTTTTGCTTTTCCTGTATTTCTATGGCTCTGCAGACAAATATGAATTCCTCCAATTCTCTCTTCACACACACATTTTTAAAAAGACAGTTGTGACCTTCATACATTTTTAAATTTTTATGTCTTAGTATTTTACTTTCTCATTTGTTCCCATTTTTGTTTTTCTCAAATCAAATATGATTTTAAACACTAGGAAATTATTTATAGATACTCAGCACACATCTTATGTTTACAATAGGAGTCTTTTCAAGTTTATTAACTCAAATAATGTAGATAAATATAACCACCAGAACCTTACTAGACAGAAAAGCAATGGATTGTATGTATGATTTACTTCCCCCTTTTCTCCAGCTATTCAGTGTCCCTCAATTGCTTCCCAACCCATTGTGGCAGATACTCTCAGTGCTTTACCCACATCCTCCAGCCCTTTGCCAATTTTCCTCATATAATCCACCATTGTTCTTTTCCTCCCAAGAGCTGGCAGTAAACACTCATGGATCATTTTTGAAGGTTGGTCTCTGGCTTCTGGAACAAGCTTTGTCTGAGCACAGGGAAACCCTGAAGAACCCCTTCTATCCACACAGACCAAGTGGGCACCCCTAACCAATGGCAGCTCTGGACTGAAGTTCTAAAGCTCCTGCTCTCCTGGCCATGACCAGGACAACTCAGAAGTGGTACCTACACTGTTCATAGAGTCCTGTGAGATTGAACAAAAGTTACCTTTTGTAGAGCTTTGCCCCTTTGCTTGCCTTTCTTCCTGTCCCAGTCCCACTTCCGAAATCCCCTAGCAGTCTGTATTTATTTCCTGGGGTTGCCATAACAAACAAATGGGTTGGAGTCATCTTACAGTTCTGAAGGCTAGAAGCTTGAGATCAAGGTGTCAGCAGGGTTACTTCCATCTGAGGGCTGTGAGAATCTGTCTCATGCTTCTGACCTACCTTCTAGTGGGCTGCTGGCAGACTTTGTAGTTGCTTAACTTGTAGAAGCATCATCTATACTTGGCCTTCATGTTCACATGGCTTTCTCCTTGGGTTCATGGCTATGTCTAAATTTCCCCTTTTTATAAGGACACCAGTCATATTGGATTAAGAGCTCCAGTATGACCTCATCTTAACTAATTACATATTCAATGACCTTATTTCCAAATTAGGTCACGTTCTCAGGTGTGGGGAGTGGGGGTTAGGACTTTGACATCTTTTCACGGGACACAGTTTTACCCATAACAAAGTTTTTCCTAATAAATCACTTTCACATGAATTCTCATCTCAAGTTTTGCTTCTGGTAAGCTCATTCTGTCCATCAAATATTTAATTACTGTCTCAGTTACAATGCTTTTAGTTGCAAGGAAAAGATAGTTCAACTTAAATTGACTTCAATAATAAAAGGAATGTATTCTTTATGTAAATTGAAAATTCAAAGAGAGATTGACTTTAGGAATAATTTCATTCAGAGATTCATGAGTTATTCAACAAGTTTTTGTTAAGTGCCAACTCTGTGCCAGGAAATGTTTTGGAGATATAACAGCAAACCAAACAGAAACATTCCTGGAACTTGTATTCAATAAAGAGAAGACAAAATAAGTAAAATTAATAAGTAAAATAATAATTAGTTGATGATAAGGACTATAAAGAAAAAATAAAGCTGAGAAGGAATCAAGTAGAGTTGGGATATGTTTGTGCATGTGTGCGTGTAAGGGGTTGGTGCTTGTATGAATAGTTTGATCTTGAAAGGCCTCACTGAAAAAGTAACATATGAATAAAGACCTTGACACAATGAAGGAGTGGTCCATGAGAAAATCTTGGGGTAAAGCATTCCAGGCAGAGGGAATTAATAGTGAAAGAAGTAGGGGTTTGCCTGGAATGTTAAGAAGCAGAAAGGAAGTCACATAGGTCTGAGCAGAGTCAGGGAGAGTGAAGGTGGAGAAAGATAGGTCAAGAGAGGAAATACTGTTCAGAGCACATAGAACTCTATAAGCTATTGTTAAGAACCTTAGATTTGACTCTGAATGAGATGGGGAGCTATTAGGGGATACTGAGAAGAGAAGTGGCAAGGTCACACACTTCAACAAGTTACTTGGCTGCTGTGCTGAGTAATGAATAATAGTAAATAGTAATAAACTCTGAATGAAATAATTTAGGTTACATTCACTGTGACCAAGAGAATATCTTGTGCCAGATGGCTTAAACCTGGCTTAAGCTATATGCCCATCCCTAAACCATTAACTGTAACAAGAAACACAGAATTTCCTTGATTGCTTCAACTCAACTGTTGCTCATGGTGTGGTCAAAATTCCGCAATGGTGGCTACAAAATGGGAAAGAGGTAATATAGATACTGGCAAGGCAAACACAATATCTATTACAAATATAACTCTGCAGTGTAAAAGTTGTTTTCAACCTTAAACCTATGACTTCATTAGTAAATATGATCAAATATAAGCCAAAGCATCACAATATAGTTCATTACAATGTTTTGAAGTGAGAAAAAGTAGATAAACATCAGGAGAATTGCTAATCTTTCAACTGCCAGTTATGAATGTCTTTATCCTTTGCTGGGCACACAGGACCACATATGGAAAAAATAGAAAAGAAGATAAGAAGATCTAATCTGATCTAATATTTTAAATAAAGAGTTTATCATTCCTACTTAACAGATGAATTAGGCAATACCTCAGAGAAGGCTGCCTTAGTAAATCTCAGTCTATCCTAGTTATCCTATCTTTGAATTAATAACTTTTGACTATACTGTTCACCTTTGGCCTTACTAAATACTCAAGTTTACGAGTGATCTGAAATATTAATATTATCTTTCATTATTTTAGCCCTCTTTAAGATGTTGAGAACCATGCTTAACACAAATCCAGAAAATGAAAAAAGCTTCAGATCATCTGGAATCACACTATTACAGTCCTGTTCTTGACCAGGACTAAATATCCATCTGGAAACAGCACATTGGGTTAGCGTAATTAAATTCTATAATAATTTAATTACCCTATAAATCTTAATGACCTAAACAATTAAATATATCAGTACATTTTTCTACTCCAGTTTATCAGGTGGTCTAAGCTCTTTTGAAGACTTCCAACTGTCAGGGTTATTATAGTGGTAATAACAACGAATAGTCAACATCTTAGGTTCCAAGAGTTGAAAGGTGGCTGCCAGGAGCTGGCGGGAGGAGGAAACGGAGAGTTACTTATCAGTGGGCTTAAAGTTTCAGCTATGCAAAACGACTAAGCTCTAGGGAGCTACTGAACAGCATTGTAACTACAGTCAACAATAATGTATTGAACATTTCAAAATTTGTTAAGAGGGTAGATCTCATGTTAAGTGTTCCTAACAATAAAATAAATAAATCAAAAATAATACCACCGCCAACAAAAACAGTAATAGCTGACTTATTCACTATTAACTATGCAACAGCCATTCTTCTAGGTGCTTTACGTATTCAACACATTTCATTCTCACAATGGTATCATGATCCCCATTCTTCAGATGGAACACAGGCACAGAAAGGTTAAGTAACTGGCCCAGTATTGAATCCAGACAATTCATAATTGAAAAACTGCTATGCCAATGGAAAACTGTTATCTATTTTATTATTACTATTCTTTATTTCAAGAGAGTTATTATTGGAAGAAGTCAATATTGATGGTGTCTGATTTCAAATCTAGTGACAAACATTAAAGCAAAAATGCTAGCTCTAACATTTAAAAAAATATTTTAATGTGAGCTTTGTATTATTGGCTCAATTGATTTCACCATGTAAAGCAGCCACATTAAAAACTATGAATTTTCAAACAAATCAATTCTGTTGTCTAAATAGATGTAACTTGTTCTGGGAAAATACAGAATAAATGAATCTCCTTAAATATTTTATACACCCCAATTTAAAATAAATAAAATAAGCATTTAACTTTGTTAAATTTCATGACCTTACCCTTTATATTTTAGTATATTGAGAAGAATCATAACATATTGAAAGGTGCAAAAACTAGGATTTTAATCTTGGTTCTATGATTTGATGTTATTTCATCTTTGAAATGCAAAGGGAGAATTAGATTATCTATAATTTTGCTTCTAGCTTTTACATTCATAGATAGAAAACTGATAAAATATCTTATATTTTACCTATAAAATGTATTTCCTACAGTTTCATGCCATATGAAGTTAAAGTAATTATATTATAAAGTCCAAAATCATCTGAATTTTTACACTAAAACATTTATAAATATAATGTATATGTATCTAGGTGTGAGTCCATTCACACATACACACTGTTTTAGATAATGTATTAATTAAACAAATAAGCTTCTCTATCTGAAACAAATGACTGCAGACTAAATTTCCATAGGCAAGTTTGGAGTAAATCTGTTAAAAACATAAATAGTTTTATTAGTATTCTAAAAAGAAATAAGATAGCTGTATGGTTTTAATTCCCAATTATGGTGCCCTTCTTTGAATCAAGTAGTTTATAAGAAAAAGTAACTTTAACATTTGGACACTGAGCACAAAATCATCACACATTAATTTTCCATTTTCACCTACATAATTCTTATGAAAGTAGTTGCTTGTCATGTACTACCCTTGACCCAAGGGCTTTGGTCACATTTTAGATTTCAGGGCAGGTAAAATAGACACAGCACACAAATTGCTGACAGGAATTCTGACTTATTTCTGTATACCTTTGGTATTTTATAATAATACTTACTGAGGGTAAGGAGTTAAACCTTCATTACATAGAATAATATTCACGTTGTGTGGAGATTTTCACCTAAACTTATAAGCAAACTTAAAAAGGAAAGAACTACATATTTGGAGTTAATGTCTTGGATAATCATCCTGGTTGTATCTGTTGCCTGAGGGTAATTAATTTAATCTCATCTTTGGTTTCCTTACTTGTAAAAAGAGAATGAGGATGCTGCTTACCAAACAATGGGAATGATGCTGTTATGAAGTCCCTAATAAGCTAAAATTGTATGATCTTCTTAGTAAATGAGTACAGTAAATGACTATAGAGCTCCTTCTTAAGCACCGGATCTCTATATCCACCCAGATGTGCAATAATAAAACCAAAAACTGGGAGGGACCTTCAAGATGGTGGAGGAGTAAGACATGGAGTTCATCTTCCTCCCCACAAATACATCAGAAAAACATCTACATGTGGAACAACTACAGAACACCTACTGAATGCTGGAAGAAGACCTCAGACTTCCCAAAGGCAAGAAACTCCCCCATGTACCTGGGTAGGGCAAAAGAAAAAAGAAAAAACAGAGACAAAAGAACAGGGATGGGACCAGCACCAGTGGGAGGGAGCTGTGAAGGAGGAAGAATTTCCACACACTAGGAAGACCCTTCACTGGTGGAGACTGGGGGTGGGCGGGGGGGAAGCCTCGGAGCCACGGAGGAGAGCGCAGCAACAGGGGTGCGGAGGGCAAAGCAGAGAGACCCCCACACAGAGGATCAGTGCCGACCAGCACTCACCAGCCCGAGAGGCTTCTCTGCTCAGCCGCCGGGGCGGGCGGGGCTGGGAGCTGAGGCTCGGGCATCAGTCGGATCCCAGGGAGAGGACTGGGGTTGGCTGCGTGAACACAGCCTGAAGGGGCTAGTGCACCACAGCTAGACGGGAGGGAGTCCGGGAAAAAGTCTGCAGCTGCCAAAGAGGCAAGAGACCATTGTTTTGGGGTGCGAGGACAGGGGATTCAGAGCGCCTCCTAAATGAGCTCCAGAGACGGGCGCAAGCCATGGCTATCAGCGCGGACCCGAGAGACGGGCATGGGGCGCTAAGGCTGCTGCTGCTGCCACCAAGAAGCCTGTGTGCAAGCACAGGTCACTATCCACACCTCCCCTCCCGGGAGCCTGTGCCGCCTGCCACTGCCAGGGTCCCGTGATCCAGGGACAACTTCCCCGGGAGAACGCACATTGCGCCTCAAGCTGGTGCAATGTCACGCTGGCCTCTGCTGCTGCAGGCTCGCCCCACATCCGTACCCCTCCCTTCCCCCCACCCCACCCCCCCGCCTGAGTGAGCCAGAGCCTCCTAATCAGCTGCTACTTTAACCCTGTCCTGTCTGGGAGGGGAACAGATGACCTGAGGCGACCTACACGCAGAGGCGGGGACAAATCCAAAGCTGAACCCCAGGAGCTGTGCGAACAAAGAGAAAGGGAAATCTCTCCCAGCAGCCTCAGGAGAAGCGGATTAAATCTCCACAATCACCTTGATGTACCCTGCATCTGTGGAATACCTGAATGGACAACGAATCATCCCAAAATTGAGGCGGTGGACTTTGGGAGCACCTGTAGACTTGGGGTTTGCTTTCTGCCTCTATTGTTTCTGGTTTTATGTTTTTCTTAGTTTAGTATTTAGACCTTATTATCATTGGTAGATTTGTTTATTGATTTGGTTGCTCTCTTCCTTTTTTTAAAAAAAAAAATATATATATATATTTTCCTTGTTCCTTTTTTGCTTGTGTGTATGTATATGCTTCTTTGTGTGATGTTGTCTGTATAGCTTTGCTTTTACCATTTGTCCTAAGGTTCTGTCTGTCCGTTTTTTTTTTTAGTATAGTTTTTAGCACTTGTTATCATTGGTGGATTTGTTGTTTGGTTTGGTTGCTCTCTTCTTTCTTTCTTTCTTTCTTTCTTCCTTTCTCTCCCTTTTCTTCTGAGCCGTGTGGCTGACAGGGTCTTTGTGCCCCAGCAGGGTGTCAAGCCTCAGCCTCTGAGGTGGGAGAGCTGAGTTCAGGACATTGGACCACCAGAGACCTCCCAGCCCCACGTAATATCAATCAGCAAGAGCTCTCCCAGAGATCTCCATCTCAATGCTAAGACCCAGCCCCACTCAATGACCAGCAAGCTCCAATGCTGGACACCACATATCAAACAACTAACAAGACAGGAACATAACCCCACCCATTAGCAGAGAGGCTGCCTAAAATCATAATAAGCTCACAGACACCACAAAACACACCGCTGGACATGGTCCTGCCCACCAGAAAGACAAGATCCAGCCTCATCCAGCAGAACACAGCCACCAGTCCCCTCCACCAGGAGGGGACTACACAACCCACTGAACAAACCTCACTCACTGGGGGCAGACACCAAAAACAACAGGAACTATGAAACTGCAGCCTGTGAAAAGGAAACCCCAAACACAGTAAGTTAAACAAAATGAAAAGAGAGAAATATGTAGCAGATGAAGGAGCAAGGTAAAAACCCACCAGACCAAACAGATGAAGAGGAAATAGGCAGTCTACCTGAAAAAGAATTCAGAGTAATGATAGTAAAGATGATCCAAAATCTTGGAAATAGAATAGAGAAAATACAAGAAACATTTAAGAAGGACCTAGAAGAACTAAAGAGCAAACAAAGAATGATGAAGCACACAATAAATGAAATTAAAAATTTTCTAGAAGGAATCAATAGCAGAATAACTGAGGCAGAAGAACGGGTAAGCGACCTGGAAGATAAAATAGTGTAAATAACTACCACAGAGCAGAATAAAGAAAAAAGAATTAAAAGAACTGAGGACAGTCTCAGAGACATCTGGGACAACATTAATACACCAAATTTCAAATTATAGGGTTCCCAGAAGAAGAAGAGAAAAACAAAGGGACTGAGAAAATATTTGAAGAGATTATAGTTGAAAACTTCCCTAACATGGGAGAGGAAATAGTCAATCAAGTCCAGGAAGCACAGAGTCCAGACAGGATAAATCAAAGGAGAAACATGCCAAGACACATATTAATCAAACTATCAAAAATTAAATAAGAGGAAAAAAAAAAAAGCAGCAAGAGAAAAGCAACAAATAGCATACAAGCGACTCACCATAAGGTTAAGAGCTGATTTTTCAGCAGAAACTCTGCAAGCTAGAAGGGAGTGGCAGGACATATTTAAAGTGATGAAAGGGAAAAACCTACAACCAAGATTACTCTACCCAGCAAGGATCTCATTCAGATTTGATGGAGAAATTAAAACCTTTAAAGACAAGTAAAAGCTAAGAGAATTCAGCACCACCAAACCAGCTTTACAACAAATGCTAAAGAAACTTCCCTAGGCAGGAAACACAAGAGAAGGAAAAGACCTACAATAACAAACCCAAAACAATTAAGAAAATGGTAATAGGAACATACATATCGATAACTACCTTAAATGTAAATGGATTAAATGCTCCAACCAAAAGACATAGATTGGCTGAATGGATACAAAAACAAGACCCATATATATGCTGTCTACAAGAGACCCACTTCAGACCTAGGGACACATACAGAATGAAAGTGAAGGGATGGAAAAAGATATTTCATGCAAATGGATATGAAAAGATAGCTGGAGTACCAATACTCATATCAGACAAAATAGACTTTAAAATAGAGACTATTACAGGAGACAAAGAAGGACACGACATAATGATCAAGGGATCAATCCAAGAAGAAGATATAACAATTGTAAATATTTATGCACCCAACATAGGAGCACCTCAATACATAAGTCAAACGTTAACAGCCATAAAAGGGGAAACTGACAGTAACAAAATAATAGTAGGGGACTTTAACACCCCACTTTCACCAATGGACAGATCATTCAAAATGAATATAAATAAGGAAACACAAGCTTTAAATGGTACATTAAACAAGATGGACTTAATTGGTTTTTACAGGATATTCCATCCAGAAACAACAGAATACTCTTTCTTCTCAAGTGCTCATGGAACATTCTCCAGGATAGATCATACCTTGGGTCACAAATCAAGCCTTGGTAAATTTAAGAAAATTGAAATCGTATCAAGTATCTTTTCCTCCCACAATGCTATGAGACTAGATATCAATTACAGGAAAAAATCTGTAAAAAATACAAACACATGGAGGCTAAACAATGCACTGCTAAATAACCAAGAGATCATTGAATAAATGAAAGAGGAAATCAAAAAATACCTAGAAACAAATGACAATGAAAGCACGATGACCCAAAACCTATGGGATGCAGCAAAAGCAGTTGTAAGAGTGCAGTTTATAGCAATAAAATCCTACCTCAAGAAACATCTCAAATAAACAACCTAACCTTACACCTAAGCAATTAGAGAAAGAAGAACAGAAAACCCAAAAGTTAACAGAAGGAAAGAAATCATAAAAATCAGATCAGAAATAAATGAAAAAGAAATGAAGGAAACAATAGCAATGATCAATAAAACTAAAAGCTGGTTTTTTGAGAATATAAAGAAAGTTGGTAAACCATTAGCCAGATTTACCAAGAAATAAAGGGAGAAGACTCAAATCCACAGAGTTAGAAATAAAGAGGAGAAGTAACAACTGACAGTGCAGAAATACAAAGGATCATGAGAGATTACTACAAGCAACTCTATGCCAATAAAATGGACAACCTGGAAGAAATGGACAAATTCTTAGAAAAGCACAACCTTACAAGACTGAGCCAGGAAGAAAAAAAAAAATGTGAACAGACCAATCACAAGCACTGAAATTGAAACTGTGATTTAAAATCTTCCAACAAACAAGAGTCCAGGATGAGATGGCTTCACAGGCGAATTCTATCAAACATTTAGAGAAGAGCTAACACCTATCCTTCTCAACCTCTTCCAAAATATAGCAGAGGGAGGAATAAGACCAAACTTATTCTATGAGGTCACCATCACCCTGATACCAAAACCAGACAAAGATGTCACAAAAAGGAAAGCTACAGGTCAATATCACTGATGAACATAGCTGCAAAACTCCTCAATAAAATACTAGCAAACAGAATCCAATAACACGTTAAAAGGATCATATACCATGATCAAGTGGGGTTTATCCCAGGAATGCAAGGATTCTTCAATATAAGCAAATCAATCAATGTGATACACCATAATAAGAAGTTGAGGGAGAAAAATCATATGGTCATCTCAATAGATGCAGAAAAACTTTTCGACAAATTTCAACACACATTTATGATAAAAACCCTCCAGAAAGTAGGCATAGAGGGAACTTACCTCAACATAATAAAGGCCATGTATGACAAACCCACAGCCAACATTGTTCTCAATGGTGAAAAACTGGAACCATTTCCACTAAGATCAGAAACAAGACAAGGTTGTCCACTCTCACCACTATTATTCAACATAGTTTTGGAAGTTTTAACCACAGCAATCAGAGAAGAAAAAGAAATAAAAGGAATCCAAATCGGAAAAGAAGTAAAACTGTCACTGCTTGCAGATGATATGATACTATACATAGAGAATCCTAAAGATGCTACCAGAAAACTACTAGAGCTAATCAATGAATTTGGTAAAGTAGCAGGATACAAAATTAATGCGCAGAAATCTCTTGCATTCCTCTACACTAATGATGGAAAATATGAAATAGAAATTAAGAAAACACTCCCATTTACCATCGCAACAAAAAGAATAAAATACCTAGGAATAAACCTACCTAAGGAGACAAAAGACCTGTATGCAGAAAACTATAAGACACTGATGAAAAAAATTAAAGAAGATACAAACAGATGGAGAGATGTGCCGTGTTCCTGGATTGGAAGAATCAACAATTTGTAAATGACTATACTACCCAAAGCAATCTACAGATGCAATGTAATCCCTATCAAACTACCAATTGCATTTTTCACAGAACTAGAACAAAAAAATTTCACAATATGTATGGAAACACAGAAGACCCCGAATAGCCAAAGCAATCTTGAGAAAGAAAAACAAAGCTGGAGGAATCAGGCTCCCTGACTTCACACTATACTACAAAGCTACAGTAATCAAGACAGTATGGTACTGGCACAAAAACAGAAATATAGATCAATGGGACAGGATAGAAAGCCCAGAGATAAACCCACACACATATGGTCACCTTATCTTTGATAAAGGAGTCAAGAATATACAATGGAGAAAAGACAGCCTCTTGAATAAGTGGTGCTGGGAAAACTGGAGGGCTACATGTAAAAGAATGAAATTAGAACACTCCCTAACACCATACACAAAAATAAACTCAAAATGGATTAAAGACCTAAATGTAAGGCCAGACACTATAAAAGTCTTAGAGGAAAACATAGGCAGAACACTCTATGACCTAAATCACAGCAAGATCCTTTTTGACTCACCTCCTAGAGTAATGGAAATAAGAATAAAAATAAACAAATGGGACCTAATGAAACTTAAAAGCTTTTGCACAGCAAAGGAAACCATAAACAAGACGAAAAGGCAACCCTCAGAATGGGAGAAAATATTTGCAAGTGAAGCAACTGACAAAGGATTAATCTCCAAAATATATAAGCAGCTCATGCAGCTCAATACGAAAAAATCAAACAACCCAATCCAAAAATGGGCAGAAGACCTAAATAGACATTTCTCCAAACATATACAGATTGCCAACAAACACATGACAGGATGCTTAACATCACTAATCATTAGAGAAATGCAAATCAAAACTACAATGAGGTATCACCTCACACTGGTAAGAATGGCCATCATCAAAAAATCTACAAACAGTAAATGCTGGAGAGGGTGTGGAAGAAAAGGGAACCCTCTTGCACTGTTGGTGGGAATGTAAGTTGATACAGCCACTATGGAGAACAGTATTGAGGTTACTTAAAAAACTAAAAAGAGAACTACCATACGACCCAGCAATCCCACTACTGAGCACATACCCTGAGAAAACCATAATTCAAAAACAGTCATGTACCACAATGTTCATTGCAACTCTATTTACAATAGCCAGGCTATGGAAGCAACCTAAGTGTCCATCAACAGATGAATGGATAAAGAGGATGTGGCGCATATATACAATGGAATATTACTCAGCCATAAAAACAAACGAAATTGAGTTATTTGTAGTGAGGTGGATGGACCTAGAGTCTGTCATACAGAGTGAAGTAAGTCAGAAAAAGAAAAACAAATATCATATGCTAACACATATATATGGAATCTTAAAAAAAAATAAGTTCTGAAGAACCTAGGGGCAGGACAGGAATAAAAATGCAGACGTAGAGAATGGACTTGAGGACACGGGGAGGGGGAAGGGTAAGCTGGGATGAAGTGAGAGAGTAGCATGGACAAATATACACTACCAAAGGCAAAACGGATAGCTAGTGGGAAGCAGCTGCATAGCACAGGGAGATCAGCTCGGTGCTTTGTGTCCAGTTAGAAGGGTAGGATAAGGAGGGTGGGAGGGAGATGCAAGAGGGAGGAGATATGGGGATATATGTATATGTATAGCTGATTCACTTTGTTATATAGCAGAAACTAACACACCATTGTAAACAATTATACTCCAATAAAGAGGTTAAAATAAAAACTGGTGGTAATGAGCACATATTATGTGTCAAGATAAAAAACAAATAGATTTCCAAAGTTATGGCAAATTGAGTTGGCATGGAACAGTCTCCCATACAAATATGTAGAAACATTTTAAGAAACATAACAATTTAAAAATATATAATTAACCTCAAAGGAAAGAGATGAAAAACTCTAGGTGACAGAAAAGAAGTAAACTAATGTCATTTCAATAAGGACATTAGTTGGTGCTGTAGAGATTTAGAGAGGCATTAGAGAGAAACCCAGGTGACTTCATTAAGGTGATACCCTGGAAGAGCTCATTTCTACTCTAAAATGAGAAAAAGAATGGCTCCCCTTTTACCCTGGGTCTTTTGTGGTTCAGGGTTCATGTTGACAATACCTATGTAGAATTGGAGTTTCAAGAGTAAAATATAAAAGTTGATTCAAGATTAACAAAATTCTAGGGAGTCCCACCAAAATTAAAATTTTGCATTAGGGAAAGTTTCAGAACCCAGGACTCAAGGGATACTCACAGGAAAGAAAACAAACAAACAAACAAAACAAAACAAATAAAAACCTCCACAGGAGGTTAGGACAGAGAAACTGATAAACCACAAAATTGGATCTTTGTCTTATGCACTCACAAAACTTAACTGAAAATGGATCAGAGACTTAAACATAAGACCTGAAAACATAAACTCATAGAAGAAAAAATTGGGAAGAAGCTCCTTGACCTAAATCTTAGCAATGAATTTTTGGATATGACACCAAAAGCACAAACAACAAAAGAAAAAAAATCAAATGTGGGACTACATCAAACTTAAAAAATTCTGCACAGTAAAAGAAATAATCAACAAAACAAGAAGGCAACCTACAGAATGGGAGAAAATTTTGCAAACCACATATCTGATAAGGGGTTAATATTCAAAATTTATAAAAAACTTAAGCTCAATAACAAAAAAGAACCCAAACAATTCAATTAAAAAATAGGAAAGGGAACTAAATAGAAATTTTCCAAGGAAGACATCCTAATGGCCAACAGATACATGAAAAGGTGCTCAACATCACTAATCATCAGGGAAGTGCAAATTAAAACCATGATGAGATATCCCCTCACACCTGTTAGAATGATTATCTTCAAGAAGACAAGAGATAAGTGTTGGTGAGTATGTGGAGAAAAGGGAACACTTGTGCACTGTTGGTGGGATTTTAAACTGGTTCAGCCACTCATGATGGAGAACAGTATGGAGTTTCCTTAAAAACTTAAAAATAGAACTACCATACAATCTGTCAATTCCACTTCTAAGTTATACCCAAAGGAAATGAAAACAAGGTACTGAAGAGACATATGCACTCCCATGTTTATTGCAGCATTATTCACAATAGCCAATATATGGAAGCAACCTACATATCCACTGACAGATGAATGGATAAAGAAGTGGTGTATGTACATAATTGAACATTATTCAGCCATGAGAAAGAAGGGAATCCTGCCATTTGCAACAACATGGATAAATCTTGAGGACATTATGTAGAGTGAGATAAGTCAGACAAAGATAAATATTGTATGAGATCTCTTATACGTGGACTCTAAAAAAACTGAGATCATAAAAGCAGAGAGTAAAATGATGGTTACCATCAGCTGGGGGTGAGGGAATGGGAGAGATGTTGTTTTAGAGTATATACTTACAATTAGTAGATAAATAAATCATGGAGACCTAATATGCAATATAGTGATTACACACAATAACACTTTATGATAAACATTGAATTTGCTAAGAGACTATATTTTATTGTTCCCAACACTAGAAGAAATGATAACTATGTGACATGATAGAGGTATTAGCTAAGGCTGCTATGACAGTCATATTGCAATATAAATGCATCAAATCAATATGTTGTACATCTTAAACTTAACAGAATGTTGTATGTCAAATATAACTCAATAAAAAGTAAAATAAAACAAAACAAAAAACCAACCAGCTCTGGGAGCTCCCACAGGGAAATGGCTATAATCACACCCCTCCCTACCAAAGACAAAAACACAAAAACAGACACACACACAAAACGTGACAAACCACTACCATGTAAGGAACCAATACATGATGAGGGAGAGTTAGCAGAAAATACATACAAAAGAATCAGCAACTTAAGAACTTGAAATAAAGAAACTTGCAAGAGAAAAATATGTATGTTTAAAATAACAACAATAGCAGTGGTTAAGATTTATTCTGTACTTACTATGTGTCATGCTCTGTTCTACTCGCTTTATATTCATTGTTACTTAGTTTAAAAATTGCATGTATAACATAGAAAAAGCTTAAAACAAAAGACAGTTTGCCTATAAAGAATGATATTTAGGCAGACAGCAATAATAAAACAGTCATGGAGATAGAAAAATGTTAGAATATCTTCTTCAAAATGCTACAGAAAAATAACATCAATCTAAAATTCTATTCTCACATAAATTGTGAATCAAGAGTGAAAGCAAACACATTTTAGACAAAGCTTAAGAGAGTTTGTGATTCATAGACTGTTTGACATAGCCACTAAATTCTACATTTTGGTATGGAGATTTTTAAATCCAGAAAGAAAGAATGTGATATAAGAAATATGATTAGCATAGTAATTGGTATTGGCAAATCTAAATAAGCGTCAATTGTATAAAACAATAATGATCATAGTGACTAATTTCAGTGTATAATCAGGTTGAACCTAAAATACTGGACATCAGATAGAGATGGGAAGGTCCCTGTAGTTTTTTGGAGTAAACCAGAAATATGTAATAAGAATAAACTTCATTGAGCCAAGTATTTACGTGAAGAATGTGTGTAGTATATAAACTTCAGATCAAGAGAGGAAAGGAAAATAAAATGGGGGAAAGGGGAAATTTTAGTATATAAACTTCAAATCAATAGAGGAGAGGAAAATAAAATGGGGGAAAGGGGAAATTTTGCCTTTCTGACAATGTTGATGAATGTTGGGAATATGAAGAAATCCCGAAGTAGAAGAATTATGTTTTGAGGGGACGTGTGTGTTCTAACCTTTCATCTTCAGCCTTAAGGAAGGGCTGTTTGCTGTGTAGATGAGGGGCAATTCTGGAGCAGAAAGGCTATCCCCTCACTAGTATTGGTGAGGTGAACCCCCTGCAGAATGATTCTGCACAACCAGAGGCAACCATATTAAACAAAGTACAGGTGGTGGCATCGTGTGTTTGGACAGAGGCTAACCAGAGTTACTTGCCAACAGTGTCAATGCCGGGGTGCCCTGTGGTTTGGCAGGTGTCCAGACCTTCCCAAGTGCACTACAGTGGGTACAGAAAGCATCTGGCTAAAGAGTTTACTAGAGAGATTGCTGAGACAGGGGAATGTAACTCTAGCTACAGGTTATGGTTCAATTAGGGTGTATCCAAACTTCAAGTGCTGGTGAGGACTAAGGTGGAGTCAAGTCATCAGGGAGGACAAAAGGCCCTTGGCCAAGCTCAGGAAAAATATCATATGCACACGAGCTGCCAGCTTGGGCACCAAATGTCAGCTGCAAGAGCAATGACCAAATGGACAAGGGAATAATCCGTACAGAGTCCAAAAAGACACCTTATGACCGCATGGGTACTAAGTGACTTTGCTATCACTGGTAGCCCCACAAGGATACAGCAATTTCCCCCAGAAATCAAAATGACATTTGAGGGAAGAACAGAGGGAGGGTGTAAAACTCTGAGAAACAGAGCCTTTACCAATAAAGGACTAACTTAAACTGAAAACTATTACAACTAGGTAATCTTTTAAAATTTAAAGTAGTTTTTTTAAAAATAGAAAACACCCTCCTGACTACCCAGAAGAGTGATGATGAATGAGAAAGATTAGATTTGAAACATTAAAAAGTTACACACTTTACAATTTTGTGGGTTGTACTGTGAGTGCATTTTAAAAGGCACCAAGAAATTCCCAGATATAATTACAACAAAACTTTTTTTTGTATCCATTAGCATGCATAGAAAAGATATCCTGAGGAGCATATTTGGTTACTCTCTGCTCTACAACTTTGTTCTCATGATACTGTACCTTTACTGTTTCTATATTTGTTAAGACTCTCCAGAGAAATAGAACCAATAGGGGATATACAGAGAGATAATGATATAGCTATAGATAGATATAGATTCAGATAGGCATACATATATAAATATCAATATTATATATAAATGTCATATATCTAATCATATATGTATATGATTTATTATAAAAAATTGTCTCATGCAATTATGGAGACTTCCAAGTCCAAATCTGCAGTGTGGCTTGCAGGTGGAGACCCCAGAGAGCTGATGGTGCAGATGAAGTCCAAAAGCAGGCTGCTGGAGAAACACTCTTGCTGGAAGAAGCTGACTTTTTATGCTATTTAGACCTTCAACTGATTGGGCGAGACCCACCAACATTGTGGAGAACAATCAGCTTACTCAAAGTTCATTGATTTAAGTGCTGATCTCATCCAAAAACAGTTTCCCACCCTTCTCTCTACCTTTTTGCTTGCAATGTCCTTCATAGGTTCTTTTTTCCCCTGCTAGAACCCATTTCCCAAGAGATCCGTTCTTGGTTCACTACTTTCTTTTTTCATTCTTTTAGCAATCTCATCCAGTCACAATTTCATGTGCCATCTCTACACTAATGAAGCAAATTTATATCCCTACTTATGATATCACCTTTAACCTTCATATTCTAGCAGCACCAATTCATTTGGTGTCTCATGAACACAAACTCAAGAGCTTCCTAATTAAACTCTTACAACTGCCCCTTTGCCACACATCACCTCCCCAAAATCTTATTTCAACGTTACTTATGCCTAACTATCCCCTTGTTTTGCTGATTTAACCCTAGCATTTTAAAGTCTTAACCATTAGCTAGACACACAAAGACCTAAGTGATCTAAAACTTACCCAAATTTTCTTGTTCCTAACTTCACCTTTTGAGATATTAAACTACATATAAGTCTTATGCCTCCATACCTTTTTTTCAGAGGTTTTTTTTTTTTGGCCAGAGCACTCTCCTATCACCCATTTATTCACCTGGCTAAACTCCTTTCAGCTCTGGATATTGTTACCCAAATCGGAGACTAAACTAGGGTCACTCCCTGTTCCAATCATTCCCTCTGCCTCTCTATCAGAACACTTATGACACTGTAAGGCAGTTATCTGTTCACAATTCTACTCCTGGGCCTAGAATGATTTTTTTTTTTAATATTTATTGAAGTATAGTAGATTTACAACGTTGTGTTAGTTTCAGATGTACAGCAAAGTGATTCAGTTTTATATGTGTGTGTGTATGTGTGTATTCTTTTTTTACATTCTTTTCCATTACAGGTTATTACAAGATCCTGAGTATAGTTCCCTGTGCTATTAAGTAGGTCCTTGCTGGTTATCTATTTTTTCCTATTGGGGCTTTTATTTATTTTTAAAAATTTTTACTTTATATTGGAGCATAGTTGATTTACAATGTTGTGTTAGTTTCAGGTGTACAGCAAAGTGATTTAGTTATATATATATATATATATATATATATATATATATATATATATATATATATATATTCTTTTTCAGATTCTTTTCCCACATAGGTTATTACAGAGTATTGAGTAGAGTTCCTTGTACTATACAGTATATCCTTGTTGATTATTTTATTTATAGTAGTGTGTATATGTTAATCCCAACCTCCTAATTTATCCCTCCCCCCCACCTTTCCCCTTTGGTAACCATGAGTTTTTTTTCTAAGTCTGTGAGTCTGTTTCTGTTTTGTAAATAAGTTCATTTATATCATTTTTTTAGATTCTACATATAAATGATATCGTATGATATTTTTCTTTCTCTGTCTGACTTACTTAGTATGATAATCTCTAAATCCATCCACGTTGCTGCAAATGGCATTATTTCATTCTTTTTTATGGCTGAGTAATATTTATTGAGCATTCTTGTTTCTTGAAAACATGAACATTATTATACATCTTTTTAACTCTATCACCTATCACAGTGCCAAGAAGAGAATGAGCTTGCAATTTTTTGTTAAACTAAGCTGAATATGTAAGTTAAATTGGCTACACTTTACAAGGGTTTTATAGAGCAGTAGTTCTCAGACTGGTGCGTGGACCCCTGGATAAACTCAATGCGCTTACAAGGAATCCACAAGGCTAAAACTATTTTCATAATAATACCAAGACATTATTTGCTTTATTCACTATGTTGAAATTTATACTGATGGTACAAAAGAAATGGTGGGTTAGATTGCTGGCTTCTTAACAAAAATCAAGGCAGTGGCACCTATCTATGCTGTATTTCACCACACACTCTCATGAAAAGTAATAATAACAAAATAATAAATAATAAAAGTGCCATTTTCACTTAAGAATGTTCTTGATGAAGAAATAAAAATTATTAATTCTATTAACACTCTACCTTTGAATGCACTTCTTTTTAATATATTCCTTGTGACAAAAATGGGAAGTATGCCACAACATTTCTGAATAACACCAAAAAAATGTATTTGAATCAAGAAAAGCACTTGTGTAATTGTTTAAGGTGCAAGCTTAAATAATCACTTTTTTCCACAAAACACCATTTTTGTTCGAAAGAATGACAAGTAGACAAACTATTTGACTATTTTGTAAACATTTTTTTCAAAAATCAACAAAGTGAGCCTGCCATCTCAAAGACAACACTGACAGTACTGTTGCCAGTGATAATATTTGAGCTTTTAAGCAAAAATTAGAACTTTAGAAAATTTATGTCTGCCATCTTGAGCTTGACAGCTTCCCAATACTTGAAAATTTTTCTGATGAGATCAGATTATCTTGTGTTGCTTTCATAAATTAATTAATTAATTAATTAATTTAGTCGAGTAACACTTATTGAGCTTATACGGCATGTAAAACATAATGATTTAAGAATATGGTGATGTATAGAACCAGGTCCATTCTGTCAGTTACTCTCCTCATTCCCCAATTCTGTTTATTCAGGTTTCCAAAGCATTAAAACATCTTGTTTAAAACTTATCAGAGAAAAGAAGGACCTTTTCATCTTAATTTTCCTGTTTAGGTTATTTGTGTTATTTACTCCACGTGTCTGCTCAATTTTTAGGAGAAAAACTTAAAATTTTTTTTAAGTTATAGTGGTAGCGTTACAATCAGGAACTCTCTCTTGTTATTTACTCTCATAGCGCTTTCTCCTTCATAACACTTACCACAGGAGAATTAAATTATGGCTTGATGTCTGTCTTTCCTACTATCTTGCAATCTCCTTGAAGGCACAGTCAAAACCTGCTAGTTCATTATATCTCCAGTACCAGGAATAGTTCCTTAAACATTGTTAGAACTTACTCAGTTTTTGTTGAAGAAATAAGTAAATGAATTCATAACCCTATTCAACTTCCCCATTCTCGACTAATCAGTGAATGATTTATATTAATGCAGCAAATATCCATTAAACAAAAATTGACTAAGCACATGCTACATGCCTGGAAATGGAGAGATAAAGCTTGTGATCTCAAGGATCTCACAATACAGTGAAATCTATTTTAGCACATTTGAAAACTTGATTCTGATTTTTTAACAGGCAACATTGGTGCCTAACATGGCAGATCACTCACTCATACTACTCCCCAGACAATATTTTTCTTTGAGTATTTTAAACACAATTTGAATGTAATGAAATTGTTTCTTTTTAAATCAAAGCTCTATAATACTTTCCTGTTAAAAAGACAGGCATAGAATAAAGAAGTTGGAGGGGAAAGTTTGGAAGGGGAAAAAGTCATGCAAAGGATGATCAGAGCCATTTGTGATGTCAGGTGCCCATGGCGCGGAAGTTGGGGAATTGTAAGCACACGTGCATAAAAAACACATCTGAATTTAAAAAAATAATCATAGTCACAAAGATAATATTTCTTTTTAATCAAATGGTAGGATCAATAAGAATTCTTAATTTTTTTTTTAATTTGGAAATGTAATATTTTTTATATTATTTTCCAAATCTCCTTCTCAAGCTTCAAGGTCTTATCAAATGCCATCCATCTCTTCTAAGAAGTCTTCAAGTGATTCCTCTGCTAAAAGTAATAGTATCTACTGCACAGAATCATTAGGAAGAGCAAAAGAACAAATGTGTGTGAGGGCCCCTTCTGAACCATAAAGTCTCAAACAATCATTAGTTTATTCATTCTTGAATCTATGAAAAATATATTGATCACCTATAATGTGCCAGCATTCTTCCACGCACTGGACATGTACAAGTTAAGAAGAAGGCAAAAATCTCTCATGGAGTTTACTTTATAATAGGATAAAACCAACAATAAACAAGATAAGTAAGATATATCATACTTAACGTTAAGTGCTCAGGAGAAAAAAAAATAAACAGAAAAGAGTGATATGAAGTTTGTGTACGTGGCTAAAATTTTCAGAGGAAGGAAGGTCTCATTGAGAAAGCAAGTTTTGATTAATAATCTGTAAATAAGAGGCTGAGTTCTATGAAAATCTGGTAAAGAAGCAGTCTAAGCAGAAGGAAGAGAAAATACAAAATTTTCTGGAAAGGAATTATGTTTAGAATGTTGGAGGAACAGTGAGGGGACCTGTATAGCTAGAGGAAGTGGGAGTAGTAAGTAGAGAATAAGGTCAAAAATGATGGGAGAACATTGATCATATAAGGATTTTGTTATCAATTAGTTATTAGTAATTAGTTTTTATAATTAACAATAAATATTTTCCTACTTGAGCACTCACAGTGTTTTTTAATAGTACTTCTTTAATGGTCCTTATCATTCTTTTCCTTGTATCCATGGCTTTTCTTCTCTATTAGATTCTGAGATTAAACACTATTCATCATTTATTACCTTACAACATTACCTGAAGAGAATTGTTGACCACAAAAATATGAGAATAAAATCCAAGTAACTGTGTTGACCTCTATTGGTTTTTTTATCATAAACAAATGACTACAAACTTGGCTCCACCTTCACATCAGCCAAAGTAGGATTTGGTGAAATTTACTTTTTTTTTTTTTTTTTTAGACATAGTTCAACTATCTGATTGACCTTGTGTAGATACGTAGTCTTTCAAATTTATTTGGGATCATTAAAGTTCTGTAAAAATTCCCCAGATGATGCATATTCATTCAATAAGTCAACAGATACAATTCAACAACATCCATGTGACAAGGCTTATGGGAATGGTTGTTGAATATGATAGACATTATTCCTGCTTGAATAAAGCTTATACTCTAGTGGGAAAGATAGTCATTACTTGTAGTTGCAATGCTTCTGAAAGTGATTGGTTTTGTTTATAGACTAAATTAACATTTAAATATGACAGTTAGTGGTAAATAGTATCTAACATTTACAGAGCCCTTACTATGTGTTGAGCACATGTTAAGCACTTTTTTAGGTTTTAATTTAACATTCTTACAATCGAGATAAGTAGATATTTCTATTTTACAGATTAAGACACTGAGGCACTGACAGGTTTTTCAAAAATTGCCAAGATTTGCTCTTGCACTAATGATGAAAAATCTAAAAGAGAAATTAAGGAAACACTCCCATTTACCACGGCAACAAAAAGAATAAAACACCTAGGTTTAAACCTACCTAGGGAGACAAAGGACCTGTATGCAGAAAACTATAAGACATTGATGAAAGAAATTAAAGATGATACAAACAGATGGAGAGATATACCATGTTCTTGGATTGGAAGAATCAATATTGTGAACATGACTATACTTACTACCCAAAGCAATCTACAGATTCAATGCAATCCCTAACAAATTACCAATGGCATTTTTTATGGAACTAGAACAAAAAATCTTAAAATTTGTATGGAGAAACAAAAGACCCCGAATAGCCAAAGCAGTCTTGAGGGAAAAAAATGGAGCTGGAGGAATCAGACTCCCTGACTTCAGACTATACTACAAAGCTACAGTAATTCAGACACTATGGTACTAGAACAAAATCAGAAACATAGATCAGTGGAACAAGATAGAAAGCTCAGAGATAAACCCACGTACCTATGGTCAACCAATCTATGACAAAGTAGGCAAGGATATACAATGGAGAAAAGACATTCTCTTCAATAAGTGGTGCTGGGAAAACTGGACAGCTACATGTAAAAGAATGAAATTAGAACACTCCCTAACACCATACACAAAAATAAACTCAAAATGGATTAGAGACCTAAATATAAGACTGCACACTATAAAACTCTTAGAGGAAAACATAGGAAGAACACTCTGACATAAATCACAGCAAGATCTTTTTTGATCCACCTCCTAGAGTAATGGAAATTAAAACAAAAATAAACAAATGGGACCTCATGAAACTTAAAAGCTTTTGCACAGCAAAGGAAACCATAAACAAGACGAAAAGACAACCCTCAAAATGGGAGAAAATATTTGCAAACAAATCAACGGACAAAGGATTAATCTCCAAAATACATAAACAGCTCATACAGCTCAATATTAAAGAAACAAACAACCCAATCCAAAAATGGGTAGAAGACCTAAATAGACATTTCTCCAAAGAAGACATACAGACGGCCAATAAGCACATGAAAAGCTGCTCAACATCACTAATTATTAGAGAAATACAAAACAAAACTACAATGAGGTATCACCTCACACCAGTTAGAATGGGCATCATCAGAAAATCTACAAGCAACAAATGCTGGAGAGGGTGTGGAGAAAAGGGAACCCTCTTGCACTGTTGGTGGGAATGTAAATTGATACAGCCACTATGGAGAACAGTATGGAGGTTCCTTAAAAAACCAAAAATAGAATTACCATATGATCCAGCAATCCCACTACTGGGTATATACCCAGAGAAAACCATAATTCAAAAAGACACATGCACCCCAATGTTCATTGCAGCACTATTTACAATACCCAGGTCATGGAAGCAACCTAAATGCCCATCGACAGATGAATTGATAAAGAAGATGTGGTACATATATACCATGGAATATTACTCAGCCATAAAAAGGAACGAAATTGAGTCATTTCTTGAGACATGGATGGATCTAGAGACTGTCATACAGAGTGAAGTAAGTCAGAAAGAGAAAAACAAATATCGTATATTAATGCATATATGTGGAACCTAGAAAAATAGTACAGATGAACTGGTTTGCAGGACAGAAATTGAGACACAGATGTAGAGAACAAACATATGGACACCAAGGGGGGAAAGCCATGGGGGGGGTGGGGGTGGGGGGGGTGATGAATTGGGCGATTGGGATTGACATGTATACACTGATGTGTATAAAATGGATGACTAATAAGAACCTGTTGCATGAAAAAATAAATAAAATTAAATTCAAAAAAAATATTGCCAAGATTTGGACAGTGTTTAGCAGAACTTGGATTTGAATGTAGATTTGATACCTTGTTCTTAACCTCTTAACTAGTGTACTTCCAATGGTTACCTCTTTAGTGTATCATCTGGAGTTTTGTATTTAATGTTTTATGACAGGGAGAAGTACGGGTTCTTCAGGACTCATCGTATTTTACTTTCCCCATAATGTTTTTAATGTCCTTGTATATCCAAGTTATATTATTTGACATAATATTGAAAATGAGTATATGAGTGATCATAGTTCAAAAGACAGTAAAGAGTATAAGTAGGACTTAGGACTACTCAAAGATAGGATAGTCTAAGTATATTAATATTCAGTGAAAGTAATACCTAATTATTCTAATTAGCTGTTTTTTCAAGGCTTTTTGTATACTGCTTTATAAGCACTTCATGGTTGCTTGAATTAATTATAAGAATGTAATTTTAAGATACCATGTCTTAAGTTAACAGCATATCTTTTTGAGAATTCCCATTAAAAAAAAAAAAAAGGCTGAGTTTGCCCCTCTGTCCAATGGTGTAAACAGAGAACTGCCAAAACCTTTAAGGGAAACGTTTTTATATCAGAGTTTTAAGCGGAGGTTAATATTGATTTCTCTGATAGGTACTTTGTCCCCACGGACAACAGCTATAATCTAATCTCTAACTGCCAGGAGAAGTACAGGGCTGGAACATATTCTCACATTCTCTGGAACACAAACTCATATTCTGATATGAGTATCCTCCCCAGGTGCACCCATGCATGCCATCCTTTGGAACTTTGTGAGGTATATAGAAAACTGCTGCTTGGGTTCCTGTTTGACAGTGGGTGTTTTTTCGACATAAATTGGCAAGATCTCTTTATAAAAAATTTTCCTCACCAATCTTCTTTTGAACTTATAAAATACTTCCTGTCCATGTATTTATTCAAAATCTGTCATGTTATACCGTAAATTATTATTTACCTTTTTTATATACATATAAACCCTGTAAGCTGATCATCCTCATGGGGTGATTTTGTCTCAGCCCTCCGGAAGCTGGTTTGTGGTTGCTGTTCTTTTACTGCTTACTATAAGAAATCTAAACACAATCAGAATTTCCTCAGTTTAGTCCCTTCTGTACAGATTTGATGGAGTTGAGCTGAATCACATTGTGGCATTTGACTCCCATAATCTCACCGTCGGTTTTTCTTCCTCAAACTATGTCTTTCTCTGGGATCTCTTCAATAATTCTGCACCAAATAGTGCCCAGGTTTGTAGCCTCTACCTTCCTCTTTGATTTCTTGTTCATGTCAGCTGTTAACACTACCACTGCCCACTTGATTTTGCAGAATAATGTATCCAGTATCAGCTTCTACCCTCAGCTTTCATACCCATGCCCATTCCAGTCCTCAGAAAAATAAAATAAAATAATAAACTCATCCAGCTACTATGAATCATCACATTCTAGAAAACAATAAAAGGTATAAATAATTTTCAAAGATATGTATATATTTTACACCTCTTACTAGATTGAACTTACTTCAAGGGATTGCACCTCACTTCTCTATGTCACCCATAGTTCTCTGCACTAGGTAAATGCTCTACTATATGTTATTTGGTTTATTTATAGAATAGGCCATCTAGGAAAGTGAATTAACAAAAGGAATATTTCCTTATCTCCAACAATTTTTGAATAGTATGTATAGTTGAATTTTATGTTACTGGAAGGAGAGAATCCAGTAGCCCATTTTTGTTAGGAGTTTTCCAAACAATACCTATGTGAGCTCACTTGACTTTAAGCTCCCGTAAGACAGAGACTTGGTCTATTTCATCTTCACTGTGGAAATTCATGGGAATTTATAGGCAGGAATTGATAGATACATCATCAGAGTACAGTTGTATAAAAATGGTACAACAGAAAGTAGCCTTTTGGGGGTTGAAATTTTGGATTCCCTCTTGGAAAAAATAATTTAAAAGGGAGTCTACTTCTAGATGCAAAGAAATTCTCAACATCACAGTGAGGCAAACATCACAGTGGGGCAAAGTAACAGACATTAGCATCAACTCTATAAATTGCTGAATAAATCTCATCAAGTGAATGGAGTTTTTGACCTTCTTTCTATTCTCTAAAAGCTTTAGTTGCCCCCGCTGGTAACTGCAAATCAGGCAGTGTAATTTATGTTCTTCTTTTCAATGAAAGTGTTTTGCACATAGTAGGTATTCATTAAATATGTTGAACCTCATTTTATACAATTAACCATATATTCAGTGGAAGTAGAATTTGAAAACAGAACTCAAAAAGTCTTAAGTTTTGTAGTAATTTTTAGGGAAATCAGCTAACGGCATATAATTTCCAAAAATCAGTCATATTAATGGGCATAGAAAAAACAGTGGTAAAGTATAAATAAAAATGAATTTTTACTTAAATCATTTTGGTATAGCTTACAGTCATAAAGATATTTAAACACATTGTGGGTAATATAAGCAGGCAGCTCAATTTTAAATTCAATTTTTTATGTAATTACTCTGCTACCTATATAAAATTTTGATTTATTTCCAGAGAAGTAAAATAATCTCTTTAAATGTAATGTTAGTATAAGCATAGAATTCTTAAATTATCCGAGTGTGTACTTTAGAGAAACAGGAATATATCTTGACATCTTTAGAGATGTACAATACATAAGGGTTAAATAGCAACGGTAAAATCTTCCTGGTTATTTTAGATATGCATTTACCATTATAAAACACTTTGTTAGATTTACAAGATAATGTCTGCATCCTGATCCAGTATCTATTCATATGATAAAAGTAAAAACCACCTCCACTGTTTTAATACTTTGAATAAATTGCATTCATAATGATTTACGTATTGTCTATTCATTCTCAACACTCCTAGATTCTTACTTATTATTTTAAAATGCTTCGTAGTGCATAGAGAAACCACTGTAAAGAAACAAATACTACTTGCTTTTATTTCAAATCAAATATCAAGCTTAAAACAAAATGACTGACAGTGAACTGTATTTAATTTTATTTTCTTATGCAGGAATAAATACACTAAGTAACCCAAGCTCAGAGACACTGGTCTGTGTCATTTTCAAGCAATGAAACTAAGCAAGTGTTAGTGAGGTTGAAGATTACATAATGTGAACTGTTAGTGTCTCATGGGAAGAATAGGTTATCAAAAAACCTTTGGCTATATCCATGTGGTGCCAAATTCCTGTCCAAACACTAAAACATTCCTTTAAATCAACTAACTGGGTGAAGTTTATTTTACTGATGTGGTTTAAATGCAAGAGGATATCAGAGATGCTCAGATCTGTGACCTTTTTCTTGGTAAAGAAATGAGAAGGAGCTGGGGGGTGGGATTTTAGCGATATGTAATGAACTGAGAAAACTTCAACACCTATTCCTTTTACTACTAAACTCTCATCAGACTTACCTAAAAACTAATTTTCTATAGGGAAGATTTTGATTTCTATATTGTTACCTCATTTCTGCTTATTTTCTTGCCACAGATAAAAAGTATGATGAAATAAGACCATCGCATTTCAAACTTTCATAAAAGGCATAAAGCTTAACCTCAATTTAATAACTATTGCAGATATACAAATTAAATAATGAGACATACTTGTTTATTAGATTGGAAAGGTTTAAAAGATGATTGGTACCTAAGGTCAACAGTAGGTGAAAAACAAAAATTTTGATGAACAGCTGGTGACAATATAAATTAGTTTAACATTTTGGGAGGGATTTTGGTACTATTAATTTTTGTATATGTATAGTTTTCAATAATACTATAATTATTTTATGTAATCATATTGTTATATTACAATAATTATTAATATATTGGATTTATATTAATATTATAAAAATATACAGTTTTCTAAAATATATATGTTATAAAAGTTATGCATAAGAATGCAAGGACATATATACAAGGAAATTCATTGCAAAATTGTTGCAATAGTGAAAAAAATTAAAATTAACCAAACAGCCATTAATAGAAAAGAGGTTACATAAATTATGGTATATCCATGTAATGGGATTCTATAAAGCTATAAAAAGGAACAGGATATCACTATATTAGAACTGAAACAGAAGGATATTTCACCATATATTGTTCAGCAAAAGCAAGTAATAAGGCAATATGCATACATATAAACAATATACTTCTGAGGGGTAAATTTAAGAATGTATGTAACTTTATGTTACTATATGTTGAGAAAAATTCAGAAGAGTACACCACACTAATAACTATGGTTATTTAAAGGGAAAAATTTATAGAGTATTTTCATATTTTACTTTATAAAATCTGTACTGCTTGAGATTTTAACAATAAGCATAACACTTCTGTGATAAGAAAAAAAATAAAAATATTAAAAATATCAGAGAAACATTTTGGTAATTTTTTTTTTTTAAATCTTATTTTTTTTTTAATATTTATTTATTTATTTATTTATTTATTTATTTATGGCTGTGTTGGGTCTTCGTTTCTGTGTGAGGGCTTTCTCCAGTTGCGGCAAGTGGGGGCCATTCTTCATCGCGGTGCGCGGGCCTCTCACTATCGTGGCCTCTCTTGTTGCGGAGCACAGGCTCCAGACGCGCAGGCTCAGTAATTGTGGCTCACGGGCCCAGTCGCTCCGCGGCATGTGGGATCTTCCCAGACCAGGGCTCGAACCCGTGTCCCCTGCATTGGCAGGCAGATTCTCAACCACTGCGCCACCAGGGAAGCCCGGTAATTTTTAATATACCCTTTTCTTTAACAATGCTATATTGCTACTAGTCTTTTTCTTCTTTCATAATTTTCTAGATTATTGAATTTGCTTACATTTTATCAAAGAATCCATCTATTTCAAAAGGAGCTAAATTTGATTGGTTTTCTACCTTTTATGTCTCAGATATAAATTCTCAATTGTTAGATGAATGTTTGGAACATCATTCATGACTCAAGTTGTTTGTGCATACTGCTATCAGGAGAGAAGATTTTAATCAAATAATAATCATTAATGCTATCTATTAGTGTGCCCTATAATAAAAAATACTCATTTAAAGGAACATGTTTATTATCTGATGGCGATAACTGGTATTAAAAGAGACTTTTGCTTACACTGATCCTGAAAATAGATTAGGGTCATCAAAAATAATGACCAAGTATGTTTCTGTTTGCTTCACTTAGAAGCTATCAGTCCGTAAAGTCCTTTGTAACAACATCATGGTGGCAAGGCTCATTTCTACTGTCTCCTCTAACAGCATGTTTCATAGAAAGGAAATGTACAAATGCTATTTAACCTAAGTAACTTCAACATTTTGACACTGAAAAATATCACCTGAAAAATTGTGATGTAACAGATAAATTAGTTCCACTTCCAAAACATGGCAGTCTGAATATCATCAAAATACTTCTAGGACAAAACATCTAGAAAAACTGGATAAAAATTTAAAAACTACCCTTTTTTTGTCGTTGTTTTGCAAACAATTAACTTTCAAGAAAGAAGATTAATTCTTGAAAGCCAAACAATTGATAAAATAGGAAACCATAGTGGTAAGAAACATTAAATATACAACTCCTCTGAAGGCATTTGCCAATAAGTAATCTATAACAGAATCTCCCTATTAACAGGCAGCTGAATAGGACATTAGACGTTTAGCCTAGAAAAGGTGGGAATTAACTTAAAGATGGAACACTTGAAGGCCTACATTTTCACTAATTTAAAAATATTTACCCCTGGGAAACAGGAATTACAAAGCACATTGTCTGCTTCAACCTTGTCTTTGGGTTGGGAAGAAAGTCTTTTCTTTGTAATCACAGGCATGGTCTTTTGAGCACTTGGGACTTATTTGATGATCTGGGAAACCCACAGCTAAAAGTTAAAATGATTTGGGTAGCTAGCTCCTTGGGTCACCTGAGAAAAACAAATACAAATCCTTATTGGAGGGAAACATCTTTAACCAAGGGTTCACATTATTCCCACATGTAACATCCAACTGAAAATGAGCTCAGAATCCAAGGAAATATACCACTATGAGCAAGAGTCAAGAGGAAATAAATCAGCACCCCAAATTAGACTTCTTGAATTTCAGATATTGAAATTATTAGACCAGAATGCAAAATAAAAGAGTGAATCAAAAACATGAGCAAGAAATATGCTTTCAGAACAGATCAGAAAATCTTATACATAACAAAAAAACTTGTTGAAATTATAAATATAATTAGTGAGATTCAAAATTCAATGGTAGGTTAAACATTACATTAGATAGTTGAAAAAGAATCAATTAACTGAAAGATAAAGGCCACTAATTACAGAAAATGTAGCACAGAGAGACAGAAGAGAGAAAAATGTTACAGAGTAGTTAGTGATACAGAAGATAAAATAAGAAAGAGACAATATAGGGAATGGAAGAGAGACAGTATTTAAAGAGATAAAAGCTGAAATATTGTTAAAAAATAATTTCTAATCCCTAACAGCATAAATAGAAATAAAATTTTAAAAACTAGAAAATAAAATGGAAGGAAATCGATGCCTAAATATCTCAGTGTACAAAGACAAAAAGAATATCTCAATGACAGCAAGAATGAAAGGAACGATTGTCTACAGAGAAATGACAATTAGACTGAGAGCAGATATTTTAACAGTAACAATGAAGACCAAAACCTATGGAATAATATCTTCAAAATACTAAGGAATAGTAACTGTCAACTTTGAATTATATACCAACTAAATTATTATTCAAGAATAAAGTGTAAAAAAAGACATTTTCATCTAGCCCCAAATTTTGAAACTGTGGGGTTTTATAATTATAGATGATAAAGTATTAAGTGTAAACTGTTGGGAAGAAAAATTCACTGAAAATGTTATCCTGGATCTAAATGAATCTCTACTTGTTTCATGTTAACATTTTTTCTAATGATAGAGTTGAAAACATAAATAAAATTGGATAATAGCAAGCACTGTAACTTTATATCAGTTATTCTTAATAGTCAATAGTATGAAGTCTCCACTCTGAACTATGATTAGCTTCTATGCTAAATATTACCATTCTGGAGCACATTGAAATATTCCAGTATGATTTATATACTCAAAGCCATTTCTTTCATCTTGAAGTAAGCATAACAGTGAGACCTAAACAAAATTTCTGGGGTCCTGACTACATATGTCCAAACTACTCCTGCTTTTACTAAAAATAAGTAATTTTTAAAACCTCAAATTGCTGAACTTACTGTGTCTGGCACCGCTATTTGACTATTTTCTGTCAGGCAAATAGACAAAATCATCACAGCTTAGTATATCTTGCCTTATAATCAAATTAGAATCGTGTTCAACTTATACTTTCCTCCATCATTTCCATTTAGGTTTTAGATGTGGTCTCACATAATAAGCAAAAACATAGGATAAATATTTTTCTGGCTATGTCTATTTTTCCATCTTTGAATGGAAAGACTTTCTTTCCTAAGAATTCTCTTTCTAGAAAAAAGCAAATTCCTGACACTGTAATTGAGGTCCCAAGACTTGTGTTATACAAGAAAACAATTATAGCCATACCTTGGAGATATTGTGGGTTCAGTTCCAGACCACTACAATAAAGTGAACATCACAATAATGCAAGTCACACAAATATTTTGGTTTCCAAGTGCATATAAAATTATGTTTACACTATACAGTAGTCTATTAAGTTTGTAATAGCATCATGTCTAAAAAAGCAATGTACATACCTTAATTTAAAAATAATTGATTGCTAAAAAATGCTAACCATTATCTGAGCCTTTGGCAAGTCATAATGGTTTTGCTGGTGGAGGTTCTTGCCTCAAAGTTGATGGCTGCTGGACTAATCAGGTTGGTGATTGCTGAAGGCTGGGGTTACTTTGGCAGTTTTTTAGAAATAAGACAACATTAAAGTTTTCCATATCAATTGACTCTTCCTTTCATGAAAAGTTTCTCTGAAGCATGCAATACTGTTTGATAGCACTTTGTCCACAGTAGAACTTCTTTCAAAACTGGAGCCAATCCTCTCAAAACCTGCCACTGCTTTATCAAATAAGTTTATGTAGTATTCTAAATCCTTTGTTATCATTTCAACAACCATCACATCATCTTCACCAGGACTAGATTCCATCTCAAGAAACAACTTTCTTTGCTCAGCCATAAAAAGCAACTCCTCATCCATTAAAGTTTTATCCTGTGATTGCAGCAATTCAGTCATATCTTTAGGCTCCACTTCTAAAGTTCTCCTGCTATTTCCACCACAACTGCAGTTACTTCATCCACTGAAGTCTTGAACCCCTCAAAATCATCCATGAGAGTTGGAATCAACTTCTACCAAACTCCAGCTAATGTTGATATTTTGACCTCTTCCCATGAATCACAAATGTTCTTAAAGACATCTAGAAAGGTAAGCACTTTACAGAAGGTTTTCAATTTATTTTGCCCAGGTCCATCAGAGGAATCACTGCCTATGGCAGCTATAGCCTTAAAAAATGTATTTCTTAAATAATAAGACTTGAAAGTCAACATGACTCCTTGATCTATGGACTGCAGAATAGATATTGTGTTAGCAGGCATGAAAACAATATTAATCTCATTGTACATCTCCATCAGAGCTCTTGGGTAACTAGATGCACTGTCAACAAGCAGTAATATTTTGAAAGGAGTCTTCTTCTGAGTGGCAGATTTCAACAGTGGGCTTAAAATATTCAGTAAACCACGTTGTAAACAGATGTGCTCTCATCCAGGCCTTGTTGTTCTGTTTATAGAGCACAGGTAGAGTAGATTTAGCATAATTCTTAAGGGCCCTAGGATTTTTGGAAAGGTTAACAAGCATTGGCCTCAACTTAAAGTCACCAGCTGTGTTAGCCCATAACAAGAGAGTCAGTCTGTCCTTTGAAGCTTTGAAGCCAGGCATTGACTTCTCCTCTCTGGCTATGAAAGTCCTAGGTGGCATCTTCTTCCAATAGAAGGCTGTTTTGAAACATTGAAAATCTGTTGTTTAGTGTAGCCATCTTCATTAATTATCTTAGCTACATCTGCTGGATAACTTGCTTCAGCTTCTACATCAGCAATTTCTGCTTCACTTGACACTCTTATTTTATGGAAATGGCTTCTTTTCTTAAACCTAATGAACCAACCTCTGCTAGCTTCAGACTTCTTTTCTGCAGCTTCCTCACTTCTCTCAGGCTTCATAGAATTAAAGAGAGTAACAGCCTTGCTCTGAATTAGGTTTTGGCTTAAAGAATGTTGTGGTTGGTTTGATCTTCTATCCAGACCACTAAAAGTTTTCATTTCAATAAGACTGTTTTGCTTTCTTATCATATGTGTGTTTGCTGGAGTAGCACTTTTAATTTCATTCAAGAACTTTTCCTTTGCGTTCACAACTTGGCTAACTGTCTGGTGCAAGATGCCTAGCTTTCAGCCTATCTCAGCTAAGGTATGACAAAGTACAAAGCAGAAAAAAAGCAACAAATGTTATTGTACCTTAACTTCTAAGGAAAGATAATTGGTGTTTCCTTACTGACTGATTTAGCATAGAAACAACTTAATATTAGCAACGTACAGATTCTTGGGTTAAAGGATTATGTTACCTAAGGGAAGGTGAACGTTGTATATGTTCTGGATTGTGTGTGCATGAAACCTTCTGAACTCTGGTTAGTTATGCAGTTTGAATTCCTATATTTGCAGACCACTGAAAATTCTTCAGCAGTTTATAGTTGTCATTAAAAAAAAAATCTTTGCTAGTAAAACCATCAATTCCTTACCTGTTTTTTATAATTCCTAACTCCTCAAATTAATAATAATATACTGTATTAAAATTTAAGATCATGGGATAATGTAATTTTAGAATCAGAAAGAACTTCTGGTTGCTTTAACTATACATATTAATTTTAGAATGAAGAAAATATATTTTAAGATTTTATATAGATAGGAAACTACCCAGAGATAGCAAAGACATTCTCAGAAAATGTTTATACCATAATGTGTTAGTGAACTCACCTATACTGGTTTTTTTAAAAAATATATTGAATTCCTCTTAGCTGGTCTTTTTACTTATATTTCATTTAAGATAACCTTCCTGTTGGAGTACTGCTATATTAAATTTTGTCTGAACTGCTTGTGAGAGAAAACTGCCAATATGATTTTGTTCTGTCTATAATGTGAGGTAAGGGATTAATTTTTGTTTAAGTTTCCATTTTATTCCTCAGGAGGTAACTGATTGCCTTCTGCCTCCTCTGTTGTATAAAAGCTCATTGCTCAATTTTTGGCCTTTGTATTTGGTTTCACCTATCTCTCTAAACTGTTTCAATTGAAAACTGTCCTAAATTACTGTAGTTTCACAATCAATATTGACAGGGAAAACAAAGCACCTCATCTTATTCTTTTTCAAAATGTCTTTGACTTTTCTTTATCCTTTCTTTTTGGACTATTAATTCTTAAGCACAGGGTAAATCCATGAGAGCTTCTTTAATTTTTCTCATGCCACTGATCTCTTGAAAACAGATTGTGAACTCATAAGACCTTATTCTATCTAGTCAATTTCAGATAGTTTAAAGTCTGAAAGGTAAAAAATTCAAATTCTAAAGATTTTAGCATACAATATAGGAAAATATATAATCTTGGGATAGTAAAGGTTTTCTTAAACTAGATACAAAGCACATATCATAAAGGAAAGTACTGATAAAGTTGACAGGATTAAATTAAAACTTCTTTTCATAAAAATACATCATCTTAAGAGTGAAAATTAAAGATGAGATCTGACAAAGGATTAGAATCCAGGATACACACACACGCACACACACATACACACACACACCAAGAAAACCCAATTGAAAAATGCATGAAATATATAAACTAACCAATTCATATTGGAAATGTGGATTGTTAATAAATATAAAAAGGTTCTCAATCTTATAATTAAGCAGGAAGATACGCATTTAAACCATAATGAAATACCATTTTACACCCCTCGGACTGGACTGGGCAACGTGAGAGTATCTGATAATACCAAGTACTGCCAGGATGTGGATCAAAGAAAACTCTTATAAATGATAGCAGGAGTGTAAATTGTTTGAAAACAATTGAATATTGAATATACTCCACAACCCAGGAAGTCCACTCCTAGATGGTATATAAAATAGAAAAACTCTCATCCATATACATAAAGAGATATAAACAAACAGGTTCATAACAGCATTACTAAAGCAAAAATTGTCATCAGAAGGTGAAAATGACAAATTCATAAAGTCAAGTATCATGCAGCAGTAAAAATTAGTGAACCAGAGTGTCACATATCAAGACAATTCATACTCACAGACATAATGCCGTTTTTTTTTCAAAATCAAAAGCAAGTTGCAAAAGAATACATACTGCATTATATCACTTTTGTAAGAGTAAAATTTGCAAAGCAATATAAACATGTTGTTAGCAGTAAAAGGGCATGAAATTTAGTAATGTACAAATGTACAAATAAATACAAAACTTTAGGAATGAGGTTACCTCTGTGGGGTAAGGGGAGAAGAAATAGAGGAATGGGAGAGGAAGCTTCGATCCTTTTTTTTTTTTAAAGATTTTTTTTTTTTTTAACGTGGACCATGTTTTGTAAAGTCCTTATTGAATTTGTTACAATATTGCTTCTGTTTTATGTTTTGGTTTTTTGGCCACAAGGCATGCGGGATCTTAGCTCCCTGACCAGGGATCGAACCCACACCCCCTGCATTGGAAGGTGAAATCTTAACCACTGGACCACGAGGGAAGTCCTGGAAGCTTCAATCTTATCAATCATATTTTTCTTCTTAAAAGACATGCATGACGTGTACATTAGTGTTCATTGTATTTTGTATATCATAAATATGCAAATTAATGTTTAAAAATAAAAAATAATAATCCAAATGAATTAAATATAACAATAACCATTCTCTTTAGCTAGACTAGATTGTTAATCTGAGAGATGTTTCACAGTAAAGGCTGTCTAACAGATTAACTTGAAGAAGAATCTAATGACTCCCACTTCCTGTTCAGTTTCTCCCTGTTTTTCAAAAGCTAACAGTACTCCATACTCTTATGGTACCCCACTGATACTGATCCTGTCCTACTAAGCTCTACAAGCTCCGAGCTCTTCAGATCTATATCCCCATACATCAAAATTTAACAAAGTTTTTTTATTTCCCCGAGGACCAATATCTAATTAAGCTAATCCTGTTAAGACATTAACGGTTGGTAAAACTGAAAGTATTGTGCTTTCTATAAGTGGGTTTTTTAAAATCAGGAATTGCCGAAGAGGAAATCTTTTTAAGACAAGTGTTACATACCAGGCCTCCAAAGAAAAATATTAGAAAGATAGTTGGCGCCTTATTGTCTAATATCACCATATGTCTTTTATTTTCAAATAAGGTTAGTCCTGCTTATCCTGGAAACAGCTTATCCTTTCAAAAATTTTAGTAGTGTGAGTCAAAGGAATTGATTAACAGTTTACAAAATTTTATGGATTCAATGTCTAGCCATTCTTAGATGTAATCTGAACAGCTAATCTGTTAAAACTGCCTTGACCTAATTTTATTTATTTATTTATTTATTTATGGCTGTGTTGGGTCTTCGTTTCTGTGCGAGGGCTTTCTCTAGTTGCAGCAAGCGGGGGCCACTCTTCATCGCGGTGCGCGGGCCTCTCACTATCGCGGCCTCTCTTGTTGCGGAGCACAGGCTCCAGACGCGCAGGGTCAGTAGTTGTGGCTCACGGGCCTAGTTGCTCCGTGACATGTGGGATCTTCCCAGACCGGGGCTGGAACCCATGTGCCCTGCATTGGCAGGCAGATTCTCAACCGCTGCGCCACCAGAGAAGCCCCCTTTGACCTAATTTTGTGTGGTTACTGTTTTTGGTGTTGGACCTCTGCTTGAGTGACAGCCTAAGGATATTCTGCATTCATCTTTCTCCAATTTGCAGACAGTCATCTGCATTTCCAGAGGGTTGATGAGAGGGCAACTTGGAGTTTAAAGACAGCATCTGCATTTGCATTTCAATAGTTCCTTAATTCTATGAAACCATTGAAATCTCTTCAGTATGCTTCATTGTTTAAATAGTGAAGGTGGCCAAAATTTGTTCAAGATTCATAAACCTTAGAAAAAAATTGGGCCATTGTATCCAAAGCCCATTCTACAGAGAATACTTCCTTCTTATTTTTTTCATGCTAAAATCATGTTTGTTAAAAACCCATAGGCACTACATCACACCTGCACATATTTAAAATCTTTTATCTATTTGAACCTCTATAGTCTGAAATCAAGGTTCTAGGATATGACAAAGAGGAAAGGAGGGCGTATGGTTTGAAATATATTACAGGGGCATCATCAATTTTTAATTTGGGGTTCCAAAAAAATATCTTTCTCCCCACTAGAAGGGAACAATTTTGTTTTCATTTAGGAAAGTTCCACTGAACACCTGGGATGTAAGTTCATTGGTAGGTATGTTACCTGTTTGCAATGATCTGCAGTTTCATCATAATTGGCTGTGACTTTACATACAAATTTTTTTTTTTTTTTGTCAAATATTTTGGTAAAAGGGAATGAATCCTGGAGTTAAAATAAGAAATTCTGAATTCAAGTACAGGGCAATTGGGTACGTTTCTGAGATGAGCCTTGTGCCCTTCCTATAAGTGTGGAAAACGTTACCCACCAAATAGTTTTAGGAAAGGATTAAATAAAAGAATATATGTGAAAGTTCTGTGTAAACCGTATCCAAAAGAACTGGAGGCCTGTAAAGCATTGCTACAATTGTATAACTGTTGTGTGAGGTTATGCTTTTTATAGATTTTCAATCGGTACCTAAAATTTTTCATATCACTGCATCCAGCTGAGACACTAAGATGTGGCAAATGTTTACAAGGACAAAACCATGGGTGAAAAAAATAGAGCTCCACAGAGGTCAATTCAAAATTTGTCCTTAAAAGAAAATTTTTTTTCATCTCCTTGCCGTTTCAGAACCCTTTCTCAGTGGTGTTTTATAACACACTTTTTAAATGATCTGGCTTTTCAAAATATGCTCTCATTCCTCTTTCCTTTTACATGCAAATAATATGATATACTGGGAAGTTATCCTTAAAAGTCAGCCCACTTTCATGGCCCAGGTAAAGTGGAAAATAATCATTCTTGGTACTCTGCAGATTAGGTGTCAATCTCCAAAGTCTCTTCCTAGACAATCCTTAGCAGCCAGAAAAGATGATTTTTGACCTTGAAGATTTTAGCATTGCAAATCCAAGAATATGAGCAAATGCATTTTGTTTTTAGTAAAATGTGAGTTTGCATCCACCCCAGAGTGGCAACTGAACACCATGACATCTGACTGTATTAGCGATGTAGAGAACTGAAGGGAAATCCTTTCTCTCTTACAATGAGGAAACAAAAAGCCTATAGCCTATATTCCACGAAAAGAAAAAAAAAAAAAAAAGTGATTCCAGGATAATAAATCTTATTTTAAAGAGAGAATTGACCCAATGGGTTTAGAGAATAAAAGAGAAGTCTAAATATAGTACCAGCTTCGTCAATATGTTTCTTAACATATTGCTGCTTATGAGAGTTTAAAGACAAGTGTGAGAGAATAAAGTGTCTGTGTGTGCTTTTACGTGAGGGCGCATATGAGTGTGTGTGAGTGTGAGTGTGTGTTCATGGCAGGAGGCGTGGCGGTGAAAACATGAAGCATAGTTAGAAAACCCCTTACTCATTTTGAGCACTCCCAGGGCAGCTACCCCGGCCCCAGAAAGAGAAGGGAACGTGAGAGCAGGCACAAAGGTCGTTGCCTTGACTGACGTGAAGCGACCGACCCGCTAGCAGAGACTTTTCTCCTTGGCAGCCAACAACCTGCAGCGGGAAAGGCGGGCGGGGGAGGAAACCCCGAGGAGGCGCTCCCGGCCGCCTCTTTGCTGAGATAGCAGGAGCGGCAGCCTGCGGAGCCACGAGCGCAGCGTCACCGAGCCGGTGCGGGTGCAGGGGCGCTCTGGAAGGCGCAGAGGCCCGGGGGCGCTGGTGCGGAGGAGTCGCCCGCGCTGCAGGACGCCGCGCCGCCCGAGCGCCACGGGCCGGTCCGGCAACGGGAGGACCCGGCGGCCCAGCGCTGCCCGGCGCCGTGCCTCGAGCACCTGCCTGGCGCACGGCGGGCGACGGAAAGACCCCAGAGAGCTCGGCCTGTTGTCCCGCTCTCTAACAACAGCCTGTGCCGGAGCCGGGAGAAGGCGACCATTTCAATTCTCCGCCGGACTGGAATTTTTCTTCTCACAATTTGGGGAAGCCCGAGTGGAGGTCAGAGGGGCAGGCGAGGATCTCAAAAAGAGGCCGAGGGCTGTGAACGTGGCCACCCCCTCCCCTATTGCTGGAAAATCTCCTTGACATTTTTTACACTTTGAAGAAGCTGCAGCTGGTGTCGTCGGAAAAGGGGGTGGGAAAAAGGAGAGGGGGCGGGGAGAGCACGGAGACACAGCCAAGAGCCAGGAGCGGCGCCTCCTCGCCTGCCAATCCTGGCACCTGTTCACCGAGCCACTGCACCGAGGAGGACCCCACTCCGGGCGAACCCTGGGCTCGAAGCCACGGACGCTCAGCCCCTGGGCAGCGGGTTCTCGCCGGAGGGACCTGCAACCGCCCACTCGGCCGCCGCCTGCAGCCGCGGGAGCGCACTGCCCCTCCGAACCGCCCGCTGCGCCCCGGTCCCCGGGGATCCTCGCCCAGGAGAGGCGCGGCAGCGGGCAGGGGGTGTCACGGAGTTGGGTGCAAGATTCGCCTTTTCCGCTCGGATCTTCTCCGCCCAGGATTCATTGTCTGTGGAGCCTTCTGGGGGTGGGGAGGGAGCTGCGCCTCCGCCGCCGCCGCTGCCTCTGCTGCCGCGGTCGCTAGCGCGGCGCGCAGGGCAGGCGGAAGCTGGGCAGTGGATGCGCTCCTGCCTCCCCCGCCAGCGCTTCGGGCTTCCCCTCGGCCGCTTCCCGCCGGAACCTCTCCAGGTGTCCACCTGAAGGGCACGGGCATCATGGTCTAACGTGGCACCTGCCTGGAATCTCCTCTTTCTCCTCTTCTCCTGCTTCACCCCTCCTCTCCTCCGAGGACCCTCGTGCCCACTCCACGGCGGACCCCCGAACACTTTAAGGAATAACCCTTGGCAGCTGCACGCTTCACTCTCCGGAACCTCATGGGCAGTTTCTCCCGCCGGCGATGTGAGTAGGACACTATCGCTCGGTGGCCAAGGGGGTTGCGGGGGCCTCGCCGCGACAGCCACAGCGTCCGAGGTGTGGGACCCGGGTGGCCGACGGGGGCGGGGGTGGGAGGACCGGAGCCTTCGGCGCTCTCTGGGAGCTGCTTGCGCGGTGGCCCGCGGAGGCGGCGGAGAGGTGGTAGGTTGAGGGGCATTTAGAATGGGGTGCTAGCTGTGCGGGTGCAGGGGAGCGCCGAGTGGCCTGGGCTGGAGGGTGAGCTTAAAGGGTTACATACTGCAAAAAGGAAAGGTAAAGAGCTAGATTGGGGTGCTGGTCCTGGGACCGTTGGTTGAGCTGAGATTGATCTTAGTTCTTTATTATCTTGGGTATCTCCAGTCAGTTTTTTCCTGGAGGTGTCTGAAGGATGAAGCGCTCGTTTGATATTCTCTCTCTCTCTCTCTCTCTCTCTCTCTCGCACACACACACACACACACACACACACACACTTGTGGCAGGTCGCGTTTGTCCCTTTATCTTAGAAGCTGTAGTATTCCTGTTTGATGTCTATTTGTTTGAAAAATACAATTAGAAAATCTTTATGCCTTTGGGGATTGAAGGGAACGGGTGGGGTTTTGGGGAGGGGATGAAGGGGAAGAAGGAGTATGAGAGACTGGAAGACCGAAAGAACTGGGGGAGCGATGGAGCGAAAGCTTTCTCCCTGGGAGTCAGGGAAAGCGATGTCTCCTTCCCCCTAAGCTAGACAACTCCTGCCCACACATCTTCTTTGTGTTGCACGGCGAAGCTGGTGAGCCAGCACTATTCCCAATCCCAGGGCTCAGCCCCCTTCAGCATCTTGCATGCTCCTCTTAGAGTCATTAAGGATGCAGGACTAGTTTCAGATCCTACGTGGAAAGAGGGAGGGCAGCACATTAACATTACGATAACCATAGCACCTTAGCTCACGGACAACTAAATTGGCTGCCACAGGGTGTCCTGCCTTACAGTTTGCAGAGTCAAGAATGGGGGTGAGGGAATGCGGCTTGTACAGAATGCCTTTAAAAAGAGTGTGACTTAATAATAACGGAGATGGCTGCAAAATTGCTTCATTATACTACTTCTTGCCCATCAGGGCTGCATAAAGGACCCGCCTCCGCCCTCTCCCTCACTGTCTCCTCCCCATCAAGTCACAAAGCGAGCGGGCTGGGCGAGAGGGCGCAGCGCCAGGCAGAGAAGGGAAGGGTCACTTTCACAACTCCCGGGAATCGGCTTCAGGAAGGAACCATCTGAGACTCCCACGACTCCCACGTTCCTTTCGAAGTTCTCCTTCAAAAGAAATTAGAAAAGGTGTGCGTATGGGCGGGTGGGGGGGGTACGCTCAGTGAGACATAAAAGGTCCTCCACCTGCTCTTTTCCATTACTTTCCCAATACATTTTCCAATTTACCTGCAGTGGTAACTGGGTCACCACGTCAAGATGTGTACCTGTTTACATTGAAATGTGGTTCTCTTGGTAGATGAAAAGCAATTTGTATGTGAGCATATTTTAACCTAGGTAAAATTTCTAAGCACAGTAGAGATTTTATAGCGTGGGCGAGAAGTGTGCATTCCAGTGAAAGCAGGACACGTGATCTCCAACAGGAGAGATACAGTATTAGGAACTCGATTTTCTTTGTTCCAGGCTGAGCCTATGAGATGTTCAGCATCCCTGTTGCTTAAGTCCTCCTTTAAGAGGGAAAAATAATAAAGTTGAAGGGGGCGAGAATAGAATGTGGAGAAGCACAGATACCTGTCAAGGGTTTGGACCTTCTGCTCTGCCACCCACCTCTCCTCTTTTACTGCCCACCTTCCACCCACCCCCGCCCCTCGCCCCAGCTAGCCCCCTATTTAAAAGTGAGGCATTCCTTCTGGGAGACGTGGCGGAAAAGTTCTCCAGCCCCTGCACACGTGGGTTCTCTAGCGCCTCAGAACCTGCTGCGTTTCTCAACAGATTCTGCCACCTCCCCAGTCCAAGTGTCACGCCTCCATCCAGGCGTCTTGAACTGACTTCACAGACTCTAAGAGAAACACCACGAGATTTTGTGCAAAAGACAGTAGAGCAGAGTCACATCCCTGCTTCTTGGAAACCATTGATCGCACCGGGAAAGAATGAGAAAGTAGGGATGTAGGAATGATTTTAATTTTCCTTAAAAGTAAGTCATATGATTAAAGTATATTGAGAGTGGTGTTTAGCGCTCTTTGCGTTTTGGACTCCCGGGGAGTGTATCACGCATGTGGAATGTCCTGGGGTGTGATTATTTATTAATTTAATGGAGGTAGAACTTGTTCTAGACCCACCATTTAATTAGTTCCCTGACTTGGAGATCTCTTATTTCATTTTTCACTCCATGTTTTATAAGCGATCTTAATGGGCTGAAGTTTTTAGAAATGTGGGCTATTTCTGTCCTGTGCTGCATTGCATCATACTAATATGTGTTGGTAAGGAAAGCAGAGTCAATTTCCATGGCATATTATGAAGTGAGAGTTCTTTATACAGTTTTAAAAATACTTGACTGCCCAAGAAAAGATGTGTACTTACCATGGTAACCCTTACATTCCCCATCACGTGTGCCTGCACATATGCAGCTTCAGAATTAGAAACCACTTCTTAAAGAAATAAACCTGCTTCAGTTACAGTAGCCATGTTTTATTCTGAATTTTAGTGCTGCTTTAGGCTGGCATTAAAATTTTCTTAATTAAAAATCTCATTCCACTTTTGTTTGTAAGCTTTTAATTTTTCTGCTTCCTCTATAAAATATAGAACATAGCTTAAAGTGCTTTTGTGCATCTGTATTTTTGTGTGCTTTTGATTTTAAAAAATTGCAAAGATATAGATTAATATCACTATGAATTTTTATCAATTATGAAATCATTAAATGACTGTATTATCCACATGGTGTTAATTCCCAGGGGTATTTCTTAGATCTCTCTCATTTGCAGTTCATAGTACATGGTAATACTTGATATAAAAATCTAGTTTCTTTAATCATGACTTAAAATGTCCACCTTTTAAAAATAGTTGAAAAAATAAATAAGACAGTTGAAAATTTGAAGATAAGTTATGTTTTCATTGATGTATCAAAATTACACCTATTTTTACTATAATTTTATCTTCTGATGACTGTTGCCCCAGTATAAGGATGGATCCCTCATTCCATGATATTATAATTTCATGTCATATCCAAATTAACAGAGTGCACAAAGAGTAACCAACTACTGATAAATTACCATCTGAGTTATTTCTGGATCCATATTCCATTCTTTTTCCTTCACATAAATTATTTCATAATTTTTGGAAAATTCTTCATTTAGAGTATGCTATTCATTAAGTATAATAATTATAACAACCACATAACCAATAAAAGACATTACTTGGAGTATTTTGGTCTCTCCAGTAAGAATGGCTGCTTTGTAGAGTATCATCCACATTCTTTTTTGGCTGGGTCTAGTCAGTCACGTGAATTGGCAAGATGGTTTTGGGGGAAACGTTAATTCACATCTGTGACACAGAACAGACCTTTAGTTTGTGCCAAGCCAAATGACCATTAAGTAATTCATATCTTCAAGGAAGGACATATTGAAGATGATTCTAGGATCTTCTGAGAACCTTGACATTTTTACTTTGAAGCTGTTTACTACATCAGTATTCAGTGGAGGGTTTTTAATGTCTCAGGATTAAAAATCGGAATTTTAAGATGAAAATAGCAATTTGACCATATAGTGTAGCTATTAAATTCTACTCTGAGGAACCACAAAATCAGAAAGGAGATGCCTAGATGGTAGGTTTTGTATATATGTTAAAATACTGATTCGTGAATTGTCAATGAAAACTCAAATTTTAAAGTGGTACTCTAAATCAACAATGTTTGAAAAATGATGGCCACAAAACAGTAACATTTTTCCTTTATGAAGTTTTTAGCCAGGTTCTGTGAATAGGGTTTGAATCATTAGAAATATCCATGTTTTTATAGAAAATACTCTAGTGAATTATCCTGAGGTAGTGAAAGAGGATTAAGAAAACCATAGGTACTACCAGAATTAACAAGTGATCCTGGTAATACAAACCAGCCTCTTTTAATGCTGTAAAATACAAGTAGTAATAATTGCTAATTTATAATTCTAGTACATAGCAAATAATAAGACAAAATGGTACATTTTAGAAGAGTGCAACATAAACTTTTTGGTACAAATGAGGTTTTCTATAGTAATGTGTGTGTGTGGGGGGGTATATGTCGTGATGGCATAGTATGTTTTTAAGGTATGCCATTTAAATAGTTAAATATGTTTATTTCCTATCTTGGAATTAAGTGATATGCTTAAAATTCTTGAGCTTTTGTGGTCAGGAACTGCCCCTTGTCATCTGGCTTCTCTTACCATAGTGTATAATTATAGTAACAGCTACCAGCTCCTAAAGACCTACCATGAGTCAGGTGCCTTAGTTCAAAATAATCCTTTAAGAAGCATTATTCTCACCATTTGAAAGATTAGAAAATTTAGGTTCAAGGGCAGAAGTGATACGTCCATGGCACATAGCTACAAGGGGATGATTTAAACCCAGAGTTGGCTCCTGTACCATTTTCTCCATACTATGCCTTCTCCTTCATAGGCAAAAATTCATGCTTGTTAGATGACAGAAATCTGTAGCTCATTGAATTATTTCCTAATGAATAAAAAAAACTTAATATTTTGAAACAACTTTTCAAAGTGATCGACATATTTGGCAATAGTGCACCATATTACTTTTGTGACCATTTAATATTGGTACAGAAGATACTGCTGCTTATCTTCCTGGCATAATTAATTCATGACAGAAACATTTAATAAACTATTAGAATCTGTCATATAAAAGTACATTAAGGAAGTTTTCAATAAAGCAATTTTGAGTCAATAGTTGTCATATCTACTTTGAAATTGTGATTTGATATATAAACCTCTGGAGAAGTATCATATATGCTATGTAAATTATTAACCATAACAGAAAAATTATCATTTGTTATTCAATGATGCATGGAAAAATTATTAAATAAATTTAATAACCCAAAGGATTTCCTGCATATACTCACTTTCACTATACTGTTCACTGCTTGATAAATTACTTAAAATCTCTGTAGAAAAATATTATTTCACTTTAATAAACATGAAAGCAATAGTAGTTACCAGAGATGAAGCAGTGAAATTTATATTAGCATTGACATGATTTACTTAAATATTTTAACACTAGCGTAGATGCTTAACATTGTTTAAAGACTTCATTTACTGGCTTCTTAAGGATGCAGTTTCTTCAGCTGTGCCAGGGTACTTTTGCTCTACATGAAGTTCAGTAAGTTTGAGAGCATGTTTAACTTCAGGTGATGGTGATACCAGGCCCAAGGTGGTAGCATAACAAATTTGTTAAGAGCAAGGGAATGGCAGGATATATGTGTAAGTGTGTGTGTGGTGTGTGTGTGTGTGTGTATGTTCAGATGGAGAGAATTAAACTTTGTGCTCTTCAAGAGGTAAAATAGTATGAGAACAAGTGAGACTCTGTAGGTTTCAGTTATACAAAAGAGGTAGGTGACCTGAAAAGAAAAATACTGGTAGTGTAAGTACTATCATTATGAGATTTTCACAGGGAGAAAGAGAAGGAGGTGGTACTGTGGAATACAGAGCTAGCAGAGGAAAAGATGGGAAAAACAGTCTAAGAGAGCATTTGATTTAATTCCCCAAGAAAAGAATTACAGGCTTTTATGCTATTATTATACTAAAAGAGATAAATATAGGTTTGTGTAGTGGCAAAATATTTTATAGATGGCTGTTTGCATTATGAAATTATTTGGTAATGGAAGGAAAGGCAAGAAATGAACCTTACTGAGATAGTGCCTAAATGTTATAAAGACCTTTGCTGTACTAAAGGTGAGTAATGGATACAAAGCTAAAATGTGTCATCTGAATTTGAAGAATTAATGTGACACAAATGGTGTAACTAAAATAATTTAAAAGTGCAAATAATTAGACTTCTTGAATATTAACTGATTAGGTTTTCTGCATCTAATGCATTCACCATTGCAGTTCTTACCATGAGTAGGCATCTTACAGAGTCATTAGAATGGAGATGTACCTCCGACCACATATTCTTAGCACTGACATCACACTGAATATTTATTCTGGTGTTATTCTGAGTTGGTGTAACTCAAGACATGAAAAAAATTTTCTTCCCTACTTCAAGTGTGATTAATTTCTTAAGACAATTATAAAAGCTATTATAATTAAATCAAATACCTACTTAAACTTCGAGTGATCGTTAAATATTAGCAATATCCTTAGGGTAATACCATATTGTTGAACATTGAGCATACCACACACATACACATACAGCTGTAATTGCTCTGTTTTATGATATTATGATACATACTCTCACATAGCTGTCATCTTACTATTTCATGAGTTCATAACATTTCAGAGAGGGAAAAGACTTTAGAGGGTCTTATTTTACAAAAGAGGAAACTAAGCCCAGATAAGTGTGCTTTCTTGTACAAGGTCATACATCTGTTAGTGAGAGAAACATAAATAGAACCAGATCTCTTGGCTTCCAACCTCAGCCACTAAAACCACACCCTTGGAACTACTGGAGATTTTACACTTTAGCAAGAGGAAATAAGGATGAAAACCTTAGTCTACTAAATTCAGTTAATGAAGTCAGCCAACATGATGACCCACCCAAAATACATTTCTTTCTCATTTCATTTTTGGCTTGAATTTTGGCCTGAGTTTTTATTTAGCCTAAGTTTTTTGGACAATTGCCTTATCTTTCCACTTTGATTTGACTATTTAGGCAGTTTAATTCTATAAATTTACCATCTGTTAAGTATTCTATTTTTAAAAAGGTACCATTATTTAAGAAATATGGAATTAATTTCACTAATATTAAAGCATTCTAAGTTTGGATACTACAGCCTTTTTAATGAAAATTAAAATGTTCTTTTAAATTATTGATCTATTTAGAATAATGCCAACTGAATATTAGATGATGGAGAAGTGTTCAATTCCTTTTAAATAAATGAGTTTTCTTCTAAATTTGCTAATTTCATTAAGGATAATCAATGATTTTTCTTACCAGAAAACAAGAATTATTTGAAGTGAGGTTAGGCCTTTCTATAAAATACTGCCTTGAATATTGATTAGGAAAAATTTTTAATCAGGAAAATAAAATATGATATAGTTGAAATTTTTAAAAACATACTCATTTCTGTCAATTTTTTTTACATTACAAAGTTATATTTTGAAGATTCCTTTGAAATAATAAATTCCCTCTTACTGCTAAATATCTATTTACTTATCTGTTATGTTATGACTGTTATGACTTTAAAGAAGGGAATTCTCTGTTCTTTCATGAGACAAATTGAAACAAATGTTTCTCATTTAATGTTTTCTCTAATGCTAAAATTCTGGATACATTTTACCTAGAATCTTCAGTTACTGGGAAACTTAAGACAAGATGTTTTCTAACCTACTACCAAAACATATTAGCAACAATTATAAAACATTTTTGAAATGATGATGTACATCTCTTAAAATATGTATTTGGCTTATAAATAATGGCATACAGAAATATCTACAAACAAAAGTATTTACTTAACAAGACTACCTGCATAGCCACATCTCATAACCATTTTTAAAGGACAAATGAAAACTTCTTAGTGTAGCAATAATGGTTAAAAATGAAGAAAGAAATATGGTGACTAAATTAGTTCATTACATATCAGAACATTAGCTCTGCTTTTCATTTGTGGAATGGTTCTTATTCATGCCAGCTTTCAGTGTACTGTTCTGGGACTCGTGGGTGTGATAGAATGGAACATATTTCTGTATCTGTGAATATAATCCCACACACCATTTTACATGACAAAATCTGAATGTCCTAAGACTAGGTGTTAAAGGTAAGACATGATGTCAACCTTTACCCATCCAGGGTTTGAATTACCTCCACAATAATGCTTGTTTTGTCTTTCAAATTATCTAATGCTATTTAAAGAGATGTTATTTAGACAGGTACTTCAAGGAGTAAGGGATTTTTTGCATTTGCTTCCTTGCTTGCTAGCTTGCTTATTTTCTCACTTGCTTGCTTTTTCTATCTCGATATAACTAAGGTTTGCTTCCTGCAGAATAAAAGCAAGCTGCTGAAACTCAAACATAGTGGATACCAAAGTGGGATATGAACAAGGGGAGAGGTGCAAAGGTGATGTATTCTTTGTACTTTGGTACAGAAACTACTAGAACTGCAACGTATATTTATTTTCTATATAAAAATTATGAAGAAAATAAGCTTTATTAGTAAATATAGTTATTAATATAGTTACTAAATATAGTTATTAATAGTTAATAAATATATGAATTAACAGATGAGGTACATGCTTATTTATGAAAATATATTGGAAAAACTAGGAAGATGGGTAATTGAGAATGCATTTATCTTAAAGTCTAAAATGTGCTGGTGAGTAAAAAGTTAGAGCATGGTTTGTACAAACAGTGTTTAATGTCTGCTTTTCCTAAATATAATTGTATATATGTCAAGCTCTTAGTCCTAGGTACATTCTCTATGCATCCTATCCTAAATACACCCTCTGGGCCAGGCCAAGGGCCCTTGTCTCCTGGGACAGTTGGCAAGATATATATCTTCTCTACTCTTTGTTAATTAGCATAAATTCAGCTGTGAACACAAGGTGTAATAGGGACTGCTAATGGAATAACATCAGTCTCTTTGCACACAGTCTTGGGGATGCACTTGTCACCCCTTTTGGCTCTGCATGTGACCAGGACAGCCCCAAAGCTCAAGGGTACATGTCTTCTTTGCATGTGTAAAGTTATCCACGATTTTTAGAATGGAATATATTCTTAATCTTCTTCTCCTTTTTCCAAGTAGAATTTCTTTGTATGATAATGTGTGAAAGATAGATAGTAATGAAGAAAAAAGAAAATTGAATTTGGATTCTGGGAATATGGATGAATAGTTTCTTGTCTTAAATGTCACTTAATGTTTTAATATTTTTGCTTAACAATGGATAAAATAGTATATTTTTGTTATAAAAAGTAGGACATTTATTGAGAGTCAAGAATTATAGTCTGATGGACTCACATTATAAAAAGTAATATAATAGCTTCTGGTATTTACACTGAGAAGGAAGGCAACAAAAAAACCCTATGATGTTACTTGAAAGGTTTTACACTCTCTTCTGGATCTGAAACAAGTGAGAAATTTACCCTTAAGCTGAGTAAAGATCACTGTTAAGTTGGTACATTCTTTTTAGACTGCTTAGTTAAATGAAATATATATAGACTATTAATATACTTTAATGAAACTTTAGAGTGCTTTGATTACATTTTTTAAAAGATCAAAGCTTTAAATTGTGTGATTTGTGTGATCACCCAAGATCACTGTAAGTTGGTCTTTTGGGGATTCTTCAAAATGTGAATATGTATCATTCTTAGCATCCTTAAATAATTGTTTAAGTGGCTGTCTCCAAAACTAGCACATGTATAGTGGCTCACTTGATTTTTATTCCTAGCATACTAGTTCACAGCATAGTGCAGAAAAAAATTCATGTTGTGTGAATGAATGGTTTCATTTATGCCTCTGAATGTCTCTGACTCTTGCAGCCTTTAGTGTGGTTCCTCTGGATTTCTTCTTCTCTTTCCTTTTTGAGAACATCATAGGATTTAATTCCCCAGTCCCTCTCTGCAGTTAGGCTGACATGTGACTTAATTTGGCCAATGCAATAGGAGCTAAAAGGGAGGAGTATCTCTTTTGAGTAGAAGTATTTATGACCTAGTGCACTATTTGCTCTTCTCCTGATACAGCAATTACAGACACTTTTGTCATGATGGGGCCTCCATCAGCCTGGCCCCTGAACAATTACACTAAATAAAGTCATCTCTTTCAACATGTAGCATGAGCAAGAGTGGATGTGTTGTTGTGTTAAGATTTGGGGGACTGTTTGTTACTCAAGATAACCTATACTTTCCTTCCTTCCAAATTCACTGAGTGAAATTCTAGTGAAAGAATCTTGATGTCCAGTTTATGGTGTCACAATTACAGGGCTGTTATATGGGCATGCCTCTAGTTTACATTTTAATATAAAATTGTATTCAACTCCCACATATATGCTGTCTACAAGAGACCCACTTCAGACCTAGGGACACATACAGACTGAAAGTGAGGGGATGGAAAAAGAGATTCCATGCAAATGGAAATCAAAAGAAAGCTAGGGTAGCAATACTCATATCAGATAAAATAGACTTTAAAATAAGACTGTTACAAGAGACAAGGAAGGACACTACATAATGATCAACGGATCAATCCAAGAAGAAGATATAACAATTATAAATATATATGCACCTAACATAGGAGCACCTTAATACATAAGGCAAATGCTAACAGCTATAAAAGAGGAAATTGACAGTAACACAATAATAGTGGGGGACTTTAACACCTCACTTACACCAATGGACAGATCATCCAAACAGAAAATTAATAAGGAGACACAAGCTTTAAATGACACAATAGACCAGATAGATTTAATTGATATATAGGACATTCCATCCGAAAACAGCAGATTACACTTTCTTCTCAAGTGCACACAGAAGATTCTCCAGGATAGATCACATCTTGGGTCACAAATCAAGCCTCGGTAAATTTAAGAAAATTGAAATCATATAAAGCATCTTTCCCGACCACAATGCTATGAAATTAGAAATCAATTACAGGGGAAAAAATGTAAAAAAAATACAAACACATGGAGGCTAAAGAATAATTACTAAATACCCAAGAGATCACTAAAGAAATCAAAAAGGAAATCATAAAATACCTAGAGACAAATGACAATGAAAACACGATGATCCAAAACCTATGGGATGCAGCAAAAGCAGTTCTAAGAGGGAAGTTTATAGCAATACAATCCTACCTCAAGAAATAAGAAAAATTTAACCTTACACCTAAAGGAACTAGAGAAAGAAGAATGAACAAAACCCCAAGTTAGTAGAAGGAAAGAAATCATAAAAATCAGAGCAGAAATAAATGAAATAGAAACAAAGAAAACAATAGCAAAGATCAATACAACTAAAAGCTGGTTCTTTGAGAAATAAACAAAGTTGATAAACCTTTAGCCAGACTCATCAAGAAATAGAGGGATAGGACTCAAATCAATAAAATTAGAAATGAAAAAGGAGAAGTTACAATGGACACTGCAGAAATACAAAGCATCATAAAAGACTACTACAAGCAACCCTATGCCAATAAAATGAACAACCTGGAAGAAATGAAAAAACTCTTAGAAAGATATAACCTTCCAAGACTGAAGCAGGAAGAAATAGAAAATATGAACAGGCCAATCACAAGTAATGAAATTGAAACTGTGATTAAAAATCTTCCAACTTCACAAAAGTCCAGCACCAGATGGCTTCTATCAAACATTTAGAGAAGAGCTAACACCCATCCTTCTGAAACTCTTCCAAAAAATTGCAGAGGAAGGAACACTCCCAAAGTCATTCTACGAGGCCACCATCACCCTGGGCTTTCTATCCTATTCCATTGATCTATATTTCTGTAAAAAAGAAAATTACAGACCAATATCACTGATGCAAAGTATAGATATATAGATGCAAAAATCCTCAACAAAATACTAGCAAACAGAATCCAATAACACATTAAAAGGATCATACACCATGCTCAAGTGGGATTTATCCCAGGGATGCAAGAATTCTTCAATATACACAAATCGATCAATGTGATACACCATATTAAAGAACTGAAGAATAAAAACGATAGGATCATCTCAATAGATGCAGGAAAAGCTTTTGACAAAATTCAACATCCATTTATGATAAAAACTCTCCAGAAAGTGGGCATAGAGGGAACCTACCTCAACATAATAAAGGCCATATATGACAAACCCACAGCAAACATCATTCTCAATGGTGAAAAACTGAAAGCATTTCCTCTAAGATCAGGAACAAGACAAGGATATCCACTCTCGCCACCATCATTCAGCATAGTTTTGGAAGTCCTAGCCACAGCAATCATAGAAGAAAAAGAAATTAAAGAAATACAAATGGGAAAAGAAGAAGTAAAACTGTCACTGTTTGCAGATGACATGATATTATACATTGAGAATCCTAAAGATGCTACCAGAAAACTACTAGAGCTAATCAATGAATTTGGAAAGTTTCAGGATACAAGATTAATGCACAGAAATCTCTTACATTCCTATACACTAACAACAAAAGATCAGAAAGAGAAATTAAGGAAACAATCCCATTCACCATTGCAACAAAAAGAATAAAATAACTAGGAATAAACCCAACTAAGTAGGTAAAAGACCTGTACTCAGAAAAGTATAAGACACTGATGAAAGAAATCAAAGATGACACAGATGGAGAGATATACCATGTTCTTGGATTGGAAGAATCAATATTGTGAAAATGACTATACTACACAAAGCAATCTACAGATTCAGTGCACTCCCTATCAAATTACCAATGGTATTTTTTACAGAACTAGATCAAAAAATCTTAAAATTTGTATGGAGACACAAATGACCCTGAATAGCCAAAGCAATCTTGAGGGTAAAAAAATGAAGCTGGAGGAATCAGACTCCCTGACTTCAGACTATACTACAAAGCTACAGTAATCAAGACAATATGGTATTGGCACAAAAACAGAAATATAGATCAATGGAACAGGATAGAAAGCCCAGAGATAAACCCACACACCTATGGTCAACTAATCTATGACAAAGGAGACAAGAATATACAATGGAGAAAAGACAGTCTCTTCAATAAGTGGTGCTGGGAAAACTGGACACCTACATGTAAAAGAATGAAATTAGAACACTCCCTAACACCATACACAAAAATAAATTCCAAATGGATTAAAGATCTAAATGTAAGACCGGACACTATCAAACTCTTAGAGGAAAACATAGGAAGAACATTCTTTGACATAAATCACAGCAAGATCTTTTTTGACCTATCTCCTAGAATAATGGAAATAAAAACAAAAATAAACAAATGGAACCTAATGAAACTTAAAAGCTTTTGCACAGCAAAGGAAACCATAAACAAGATGAAAAGACATTCCTGAGAATGGGAGAAAATATTTGCAAATGAATCAATGGACAAAGGATTAATCTCCAAAATATATAAACAGCTCATGCAGCTCAATATTAAAAAAAACAAACAACCCAATCAAAAAATGGCCAGAAGCCCTAAATAGACATCTCTCCAAAGAAGACATACAGATGGCCAAGAGGCACATGAAAAGCTGCTCAACATCACTAATTATTAGAGAAATACAAATCACTACTACAATGAGGTATCACCTCACACCAGTCAGAATGGCCATTATCAGAAAATCTACAAACAACAAATGGTGGAGAGGGTGTGGAGAAAAGGGAACCCTCTTGCACTGTTGGTGGGAATGTAAATTGATACAGCCATTATGGAGAACCATATGAAGGTTTCTTTAAAAAGTAGGAATAGAATTACCATATGAACGAGCAATCCCACTACTGGGCATATACCCATAGAAAACTGTAATTCAAAAAGACACATGCACCCCAATGTTCATTGCAGCACTATTTACAATAGCCCGGACATGGAACCAACCTAAATGTCCATCGAGAGATGAATGGATAAAGAAGATGCAGCACATATATACAATGGAATATTACTCAGCCATAAAAAGGAATGAAATTGAGTCATTTGTAGAGACGTGGATGAACCTAGAGACTGCATACAGAGTGAAGTAACTCAGAAAGAGAAAAACAAATATTGTATATTAATGCATATATGTGGAATCTAGAAAAATGGTACAGATGAACCAGTTTGCAAGGCAGAAATATAGACACAGACGTAGAGAACAAACGTATGGACACCAAGGGGGGAAAAGCGGTTGTCGAGGGGTGGGGCGTGGTGGTGGGATGAATTGGGAGATTGGGATTGACATATATACACTAATATGTATAAAGTAGGTAACTAATAAGAACCTGCTGTATAAAAAAATGTATTCTGTTTTATGTGTGATTAAAATTTTAGTAATTTAAAAAGCTATATTTAAAAGATACAAAGATCAATCTAATTGAGAAATTTTTATATGTTTGAAGCACTTTGACTTTCTCAGTTTATAATTGTGTGTTCACACATATTTTGATACACCTAAAGTCTAACAACTCTGCCATCGTTCTTGTACAACACAGAAGCAGCTCTTCTGATTTGTGAACAAATTGAAGAAACCAGCGAGATACATATTTTCTCATTCTGTAGCTTGTTGGGACAATACTTACAATAAAAAACTCTACCAGATCTACTAGAATCTGCAACATTTTCTCAGTTTAATACATTTTACCCATGTTCACGCATGTATTCATTCACCCATTCTGAATATTTATTGTGCTGTTACTCTGTGCCATGCCCTGTGCTAGACGAGGCTGATTACACATGTGACCCCTGTTTTCATGGCACTTATAGCCTAACGGGGTAGGCAGACATTAAACAACTAATCACTCTAGGAATATACAACTTCAAGTTATGATCAGAGCTAAGAAGGAAAAGACCAAGAGACTGAGAGTGAATGTAATAGGGATCTGAGCAGGAGAAGTAGTATCTCTGATGAACTGATATTTAGTAAGACATCTTAGATGATAGGAGTTAGCCAGGCAAAGAGAGGGAGAAAGAGAATTCCAGGCTGGGCAAATGGTGTATGCAAAAACTCTAAATCAGAAGAAGGTGGTGCCTTGGAGGGCAGTGTAGTTGGAAAGAGGCCAGTGTGGCTGAATATTAGGGAGCAAGGGGAGACTGGCATTAATATGAGACAGGCATGAACCAGATCATCTCAGAATTTATTGACCCAGTTAAGAATATAAGATTTTTATTCTACATCCTATGTGAAGTCATTAAGCATTTTTAAACAGAAGAGTGGTGTGAACTGATTGATATTTTTAAGTGATCACTTGAGCTGCTTTGTTTAAAATGCATTACAAGAAGGTCAGAGAGGAAGTAGGGATTTTTCAATTAGGAGATGTTTACAGTAGGTTGGGCAAGATATTAAGGTATTTTGTGCTAGGATTTGGGTCATGGAAATGGAAAGAGGTGGGTAGAAGTTGGTATGCCTTGTAGAACCTCTTGTATTCTTTGCTGAATTGATAGTGGGAGAGGGCTAGAGATAATAAGTATGGTATCAAGGATTATTTCAAGATTTCTGACAGGAACAACTGGACACATGGAGATACAATTTATTGTCTGAAGAATCCTGGATAGGGAGCTAATCTATTCAAGCGTAACTAGAACATTGACACTAATATTAAGGAAACTGAATAACTGACTGAGATATTGAGGAAGCATGAATCAGAGCATCAGTTTATAAACCTAAACATCCTTATATAAAATTACTGGAAATGTAGTGAATACTTTTGTGGGGAAAATAATTAAAGCCTCTTTTTTTTTTTTAAATTAATAGCTACTTTATTTATTTATTTATTTATTTATTTATTTATTTATTTATTTATTTATTTATGGCTGTGTTGGGTCTTCGGTTCGTGCGAGGGCTTTCTCTAGGTGTGGCAAGCGGGGGCCACTCTTCATCGCGGTGTGGGGGCTGCTCTTCATCGCGGTGCGCGGGCCTTTCACTATCGCGGCCCCTCCCGTTGTGGGGCACAGTCTCCAGACGCGCAGGCTCAGTAGTTGTGGCTCACGGGCCCAGTTGCTCTGCGGCATGTGGGATCTTCCCAGACCAGGGCTCGAACCCGTGTGCACTGCATTGGCAGGCAGATTCTCAACCACTGCTCCACCAGGGAAGCCCATAAAGCCTCTTTTTAAGAAAATAAGTTTTCAAATAAATGATAATTGAGTATGCATTAGAGTGACTCACTTGATATTGCTCTCTTGCTTTTCTTCTAATTCTTCTCTGGCATGAAAAGAAAACATGAATGTGTTTCTATTCCTTTTGAATACTAATGTCTTCCACCTCTTTCTGTTACGCTTTAAAGTTTGGAAAGAGCAATTTATTTCTGGTCCTTTTACATTTGGTTGCCTGAGATGAACAGAAGGCTGTTAATTGTTGGTATAGTTTGTTTTAAGCAGCTCATCTCAAGTACTTCCTATCCTCTGGTAGCCCTGTAACTACCCTGGTATCCACGCTGAGTACTTCTCTGGGCAAGGCCACACACATTTGCAAGTTATCCCCTGTGTGGTCCCTTTCCTTTAGGCCTTCACATTTGTAATTTTCTGATGCTAATATCTGTCAGTTCAGTCACATTGTAAATTGCTGCCCAGAGAGTGCATACATAAGTAAAGTGATAATCTTTTATTTATGTACATATTATGGATATATTATTTAGGAATATGTTCAGCTGCAAGTAACCAACAATTTGTGGCTTAACTGATTAAAATATTATTTTACCCCTTCTTCCAGTTAGCATTTGCAGTGGTAACTAAAAATCCCAAAACATGTCAGTGGCTTACAACCACAAACATTTATTTCTCACTTACAGCAGCAACTCTGCTTTGCTCTGTTCACCCAGTCTTCTCACTCCAGCCTCCAGGCTGAAGGAGTACCCTTATCTGGGATGTGTTGTTCTCCTGGTAGAGGACAGGAACAAGAGGCCAAACTGACCCACTCAAGTTCAGTGAAAGCTTCTGCTCACACATAGCGTATTTTATGTCCATTCACATTCCGTTGGATAAAACAAATCATATAACTATAATCAAGGCTCAGTGATGCTGTTTTCAAATCATTGCTTACGGCTTGGGTAGCATTCTTAGCATTTATGCTTGAAAAGAGTTTTCCTACCATAACAGAACTGCCTTCAAGTGGATTGGCACCAAAGATAATAGAGGCAGTGGATATCAAGTGTGAGTTCTCTTAGGTCTCTTCTTTGTTTTTGTTTTTGTTTTTTCCCCCTTTTATCCTGGCCAGCATGCAGATCGGTTTAATGCAGTACTGCTTGTGTGTATATTTTGATTTTTTTTTCTTTGATTGAGTTCAAATGTATTTTATAAATTTCTCAAATAAATTACTTGGACTATGCCCTGCTATTTCCCTAGCATAGCTATTACCCTACCATGGGGCACTTGGAAAAAATAACATTCATCTTGAAATTTAGATTAATCATAATTCAGTTTTAGCTTGGGGGAACAGAATTTATTTTTTCAAACATTGAAGCTTAGTTATGAAGTAAAATTTTATTCTTTTATGAAAATCTGGAGGATCTGTGGAGTGATTTAGATTTTAAGAATAGTTGTACTTTGGAACTCTCAGATAACTGATAGTTAACTACCAACTGATAAAGCTATAATCTGAAATTCCTTTTAATGTTCAAAACTTTATATATTTTATTTTTATTCAGGTCTACTTTATCTAGAACTGTGGTTTATGACCATTATTTATTTCATGAATCGTATTTTCACAAAGAAAGTTTTATTTTTTTCTATTAGATGGAATCCTTAAAATTGGATGTATTTATAATTAAAATAAATTATTCGAAAGTAAATATGTAAAAGCATTTATGTTTAAACTTCTTTGGTGTTCTTTTGAAACCACCTGACTTCATTGCTGTGCACAGCTTTCTCTAGTCGCGGCGAGCAGGGGCTACTCTTCGTTGCGGTGCACGAGCTTCTCGTTGCGGTGGCTTCTCTTGTTGCAGAGCAAGGGCTCTAGGGTGCATGGGCTTCAGTAGGTGTGGCGCACGGGCTTAGTTGCCGCGCGGCATGTGGGATCTTCCCAGGGCTCGAACCCGTGTCCCCTGCACTGGCAGGCGGATTCTTAACCACTGCGCCACCAGGGAAGCCCATGGAACGTTTTTATCAAGTGAAACAGTACAAAAAAACACCAATGCATAAAACAGAGGCAAGTAAGGTTGCTGTGTTTGAAAATCACTGTTTTATATTCAAGAATTATCATGCTAAAATATAATTATTTTATAGTTTCTCACTTTCTATTTTAACAGAAAAACATTTTACCCCCAATTGGGGAAATTTTAAGAAAATATAGACATTATTTATTTTCAGTTACAGGTTACCAACAGAATTAGAGTTCAGCAAGGTCATTTGAATTGTCTTATGGTCCAAACAGGATTGCATTGCATTAGCTCCTCCTTTTTTTTTTTTTCCTTCGATTGACAGAGGGTGATATCTTCACTGTAACTCCCAGAGGTTTCACTTTATCACACCAAATTATCAGTGTATATTCGAGGCCTCTGCAGGACAGAAAGGTATCTGGGACTGCCAGCGTTGCGTCTTAATGAGTATCTTCTGTGCTCAGCTAAATAAGCAAAATGGTAGAGAAAACACGACTCCAGGATAATCTGAGGCAGTTGGAAAGACTTACTCATTTTGCTGAATATAGCTCTTTAGTTTTGGCATCAGTTTTGGCTTTGGCTTTGGTTTTTGATTTTGTCAGAGCTTGGGGTCACTTACTTCCCTCATCCTAAATATCCTGTTGTGACTGGTTAAAGTTTTTATGAAAGTGAACTCCAAGCAGATCAGCAAAAAAGAGCTTCAGAGGCAAAGGGGGACAGAATGATTATTTCCTCAGAATTTCATTTCTCTACTATCCTATACGACAGAAATATTTGAGGGTATTTTGGGGCTCTTCTATTTTAGAAGACATGGAATTCTTATTACCTTTGCTGGCTAACCTATATTACTCTCTTGCCTTCTGCCGTCCTGGCCTTAAATTTTTATTTTATCAAATGTCTGTCAAATTTTTATTTTGCTGCCCTCTGTAGTTCAGTGATATGAGTAGTTGAATTGCAGTCAGATCAAAAATATGGGTTTAAACTTTTTTCTGTTACTTTTTTGCTGGGTAAACTTAGGAAAGTTATTTTTAATTCTCACGTCATAATTTACTCACCCTTGAAACAAACATAATAATACTCATTTCACATAAATGTTGTGATGATTAAATAATTTATGTAAGAAAAAGTATCTAGCACAGTGTTGTCTTAGTAATACTTAGGACATGCAAATCAAGTCACCTTATCTCCTCTCCAGTGAAAACAGTTTATTAATTTGCCATTTGTTTTGGGACAAAGACCAAAATCCAAAGTTTTTTCTACAAATCCCTCAAGTCTGCCTGTTATCCACACTCCAACTTGACTTCCTACATGTCCGAAAATGTTGGTCCTCTTTCAGTGCCTCGAACAGGCCTGTTTCCTACAACCTTAGGGTCTTTTCCTGGGCTGTTCTCATGAACTGCTCTCTTCACCTGGTTAACTCCTAGTCTACTTTCCTTTTTCAAATGAGTGCTCACTTCCTGTGGAAAGCCTCTGCCACCACATTCTCTGTTGGCACTGCACATATAGCACAATGCCATACAAAGTGTTCCACACATGTTTATTGAGTGTGAACTGCTATACTCATGTACAGTTTCATCTTTCTTATCCTTCAAACTGTTTTATCTTGGACATTTATAAAAATGTTTCAAAATGAATATACGTACAAATGGAGTAAAAGGAGAAGAAAGCTAACATTTATTAAAGACCTACTGTCATTTCAGGAACTCATCTAGGCATGCTATAATTTTTTTTCCTTATGTAATGCTCACTGGCTCTGTGAGCAAATATGATTTTTAGGAAAAAATAAAATTATATGTAATATTATATTACATATATATTCATTAAAGGTCTTTGTGCCAAATTAAGAGGAGAAAGGGAAGCATGCACAATTTATAGACTAAAAAGTAATTTTCTCTTTTGTTGAAAAGATAGAGAGTAACAGGAAGTTTTATTGCATAAGGAAAAGTTCACGTTGTAGAATGTTGTAGTTCTTTTTTTTCCAGGGATATATTTACCATTTGCATAGATTAGGCTAGATGAAATATAAAGCCTTTGAAAAGATGATAGTCTATATCTTACACATAATTTATATATTTATAAATTAAGTCACTATTATGAAGATAATTCCCATCACGCATGGAAATATCTATGATGTTGATACTCATCTGCACCATAAACACAAAAAAGAGAAGCTGCAGATGTCAAGAATAAATTGTGGGCAATCACAGTAAACATTCTTAGAAGTGCAATATGTGATAAAACACTTGCAGCCAGTTAAATGAGGGCCACTGACCTTGTCAGAATGACACCTCCAGCCACCGGTGAATTCAGGAAGAACTACATGAACTATTATCAAAATGTATATCTTTCTAAAATTTTTAATTAGCAAACGGTTCCATTGTTTACCTTATATATTTTATAAGGTAGTGCCTTTGGTTCCTTTATATCACAAAGATGGTGAATGTCAACTAAATACAAATCTTTGCTTACAAAAATGATTCTTAAAATGGAAGGATTATGGATGCTAGTGTGAATCTATAGAGAACAGAAGGTTTTTGTAGAATTAAATCTACTATTGTTAAAAAGCGGGAGTAGCAAGGGCTGGTCTGACACTCAATCAAGCTTACTGTCTCCAGTTATGTTACATGATAAGCCAAAATTTCAAAATAAAATTAATTTCAATTTTTGTCAATTTAAAATATTGACCCATTTAAAAATGTTTTATTTCCTCCTATCTCTTTCCCTATATGTAAGAATTTAATATATTATTTTAATTAGTTTTTCTGACTTTAATCTCCCTCACCCATCTGTCAAATTAATCTTTGTGAAGGCCTTCCATACAAAATTAATTTTCCTTCTGGGAAATCTCCAGTAATTCCTCACTGCTTATAAAAAGTCTCAATTTCTTAAGCTGAAGCTCACAAGCTTTCAAATTTCACTTACAACTTTCTTAAACTTATTCTCTGCTTCTTCTTTTTATTTATATTCCTCTCAGTTTAAACTGAGCTGAGGTCTCCAAAGAGATCTTGTATATGCCTTCAAGGAGGAGGCATTGTGATGAAGTGGTCGAGGAGTTCTATGGATTTCCATACTCTTTACCCTCTTTACCAGTAAGCTGTATGTCTTGTATGCCTAATGCTTCCTCTATTCCCCTCTGATCTTCAGTTTACCCCTCTGTAAAATGGGGACAATTGAAATAATAACTATAAGCTCCCTCAAAGGAACGTTTTGAAGATTACATAGGATAATAGATGCAAAGCAACAAGTAAAGAGCCTAACACTACTAGTTGAGGCTTAATAAATGCTGCTCCTTATACCACTTGCCATATTGAGTTCACACTTCCCCTAAAAGTACCAATGAATTGCCCAAGGTCACAGTGAAGTATATGTTCTGTTGATTACAAAGACAAAACATGAAGGGAGATCATGTAGCATTTGTGGTCAGGAGCAAGGGCTTTAGCTTCAGCTGGTCTGGAACAGGCTCTAATGCTGCTTTTTTCCAGCTGTGAGACCTTGGACAGATTAGTCTTCCTGAGCCTTGGGTTCTGATGTGTAAAATATGCCAAGTAATCCTGTTCTGATAGGGTATTGGGGCAGGGGGGGGGGTGTTAGATGAGCTAATGCATGCCAGTAACTAAAATAATTCCAATAACTCTTGATAAATGTTATTTATTTTTATTTTAATTGAAAAATAAGTCTTTTCAGTTTAGTAAATGGCAATGAAGAGTTTTTAAATCAAACTATTAATTTTAAAAAAGTATTTTTACCATTTTTCTAGATTCCACATATATACGTTAATATACGATATTTGTTTTTCTCTTTCTGACTTATTTCACTCTGTATGACAGACTCTAGGTCCATCCACGTCTCTACAAGTGACCCAATTTCGTTCCTTTTTATGGCTGAGTAATATTCCATTGTATATATGAAAAATGGTACAGAAGAACCTATTTGCTGGGCAGCAATAGAGATGCAGACGTAGAGAATGGCAGTGTGGACACGGCGGTGGGGGGATGAATTGGGAGATTGGGATTGACGTATGTGAACTGCCAGGTGTAAAACAGATAGCTAGTGGGAACCTGCTATATAGCACAGCGAGCTCAGCTTGGTGCTCTGTGGTGACCTAGATGGGTGGGATGGGGCGGGGGGTGGGAGAGAGGTCCAAGAGGGAGGGGATATATGTATACATACAGCTGTTTACTTTGTTGTACAGCAGAAACTAACACAACATTGTCAAACAACTATACCCCAATTTTTAAAAAAAAATTTTAGCTGAATTTATTTTTGGCATTTCAAGTGTTATTTAAGAATTTAATGGGTATTACTTAAATACTTGTTTTTTATTTCTCCAAAATACTGTCTTTTGTCCATTACTAAGCAAAAAATCAAAGATTCTAAGGAATCCCATTTATTGTTAAACCTTAGAATTACTGTTTTCTGAATTCTGAGGAACAAAACAGAATCCAAGCGATTCTAGTAACTCCTAACAAGTTCATGCCCTTTTCACAACTGTATCCAAACAATGTCATTTGTAGGAGGTACTATTTTCTTGCCTTTAGTATATTTACCTGAAGAAATATATTGTACATGTTTGTATACTTAGATGTCTATTGGGATATTTTTAAGTATGCATGTGTTAAAATATGGTATAATATCATACAGTACTTTACTGATAGAAAGTGTCTTCCTTCTTAAATCACTTCTCTTTGATTATTGCTTATATTTCTTACTCAGTCACCCAAATTTAAAATCTCTCACTTCTTCCCTCCGTTATCAACATAGGCTTTTTCTTCTAGTTCTGTGAGTTATAATTCCCAAATATTTCAAATCCCTTTACCCTCATTGGTCTCACTACTGCTCCTTCAGTTCAGGACCTCTTTATGTCTCCTCTGCCCTACTGCAGTGGCCTCTGACTGGCCCTTATTCCCTCTGGACTCTTCTTCCTCCAATCCAACCTCCGTGGGGCTCTCTGTCCTTTAGAGTTTGTGAAATTCAGGAATTCTACTTATGACAGCTCTCCTGATTCAAAATCATCCCTGACTCCCTGTGTTCAAACTCTTTGACATGGATTACGTATATACACAGTGACTTCTGCTCTAACTTCCCCTCCTAGATGCCTTTAATATTCTAGCCATATCGCACTACTAGAAGCTCCAAAAATATACCCTGCCTTGCTCCAAGCCATGTTCTCTGCCGGAAATACTGACAAACTTTTACTCATTCTTTAGCTCTTAGTTACAAATATCACTTTCACCATGAAGGCTTTCTATAACTTTTCTCCTCCTTCTAGTCAGAGAAAATTAGTGGCTTTTCCTCTGTGTTTTGAAAGTAATTTGCATATACCTCTACCAGAAGTCTAATTATATTTTAATTGTTTATGTGTCTTTTCTGCTAGGATGAGCATTATGATATCAGAAATAGCACCTTATTCTTTTTTGTACACCCAGCTCTTATCATACAGTACCTAGTCAATAAATATTTGAGGGATAAATAAATAACAAGGGAATAAATGAACAACAAAAAATTGACAACGAACCTGTATATACATATAGATCCATCAAGGATAATGTGATCAGGCCTATACTCTAAATTGTCTGTTTCTTCTTGTTGTTAGATGCAGACGAAAGAAGATTCTAAACATTTAATTTTCCAAATTGAGTATATCAACATTAAATAATGTAAAGACAATACAAAAAAGTGGAGAAAGTCTAAGCTTTGGCATTATCAAAGCTGGATTTGGGCTCTAGCTTTACCAAGTAATAACTAGGAAATTTGGAACAGGCTGCATAATTTTTCTAAGGGTTGGTTTTTTTGCATCTGTGTAAAGAAAATAATAATATTTATATTTACCTCACCATGTGGCCATGAGAATCAAGTAAGATGAATAGATGGAAATGTTCTGTAAGCTATTAAATACTATTAAAATATTAATTTAATATTTTAGTAGGTTTAAACTTAGAGTCACAAACTCTGATGTTCCAAAATACAACTCTTAAAATCTATTTATAACCTATATCAAAGTGTCTCACAAAAGTTCTCAGTTGGTACTTGTTAAATTTATATTTTCTTGACAAATTTACCAAGTCACTTTTTATCTAAAACAGTATATTCTTCTTCTTCTTTTTCATGCTGGTGCTACTGCTGGTACGTGTGTGTGTGTGTGTGTGTGTGTGTGTGTGTGTGTGTGTGTGTGTGTGACATCCTGGGGGAGGGGTACCTATCCCCCATGCCCCCCTCTTCTGCTCTCTGGCCTCTACTGAAGTTTTCGACCTCTGGGTCAACCCAGTCCACACTACAGCTGCCCTTAACATTTCTGTATACCCCACCTGGACCATCGATCACTCAGGTGTCTGTATTTTATGTTCTTATCTCACCTCCCCATCTCTTTATATACATCTGTCCCTTCAGCACTTCACGCTCACCTCAGAAACATTTAGTTTAGAAACTTTCAGGTATCACTGGGATACAAAGAACTCTATGAGGTGGTCCTTGGTCCCATGTCTGTAGAAACCTCCCTGGGCTGTTGCCCAGATACCAATTGTGGATCTGAGGTGTTTTAAGAGGCTTGTAGACTTCCAGGGTTATATTTTGGGAAGAGAAGCACAAGCCCTGAAGAGATGCCATCAGAGCCATTTGGATATTTCTGTCACACTCACCCTGAGGTTTTAATCCTAATGGTGAGCCAATCATTGGGCACCCACCATATCCATACTCTAGTTCCATTCACTTTGAATCATTTCCTCTTCCTGTACGGTGAAATGGGTGTTTCTTTTGGGGTCAGAAGTCAGATATTAAGTCCCCAAGCACTTGTTTGTACTCTGTGGCTGATAGTCACAATCTGTGCCATTTTTTTTTTCTAGCTGGATCTTTGATACTTAATGTCCAGCTTTTGAAATTCCAAGAAAAACCTCTTTCTCAACAAGTGTTTGGATTTCCGCCTATGGTTCCAGATAGGGACTTAAATACTCTATTTTGAAGTTCAAGGCTGAACAATAACTTCTTTGTTCTCAGCTGTGTTCATCCTCTCTCTCTGCAGTGAAGATCACCGGCTCCACAGTTTAAGGGACACAAGGGGGTAGGAATAAAATGTAGGAATGAACATTATCCATGAAATATATCCAAATATATGGTCTTATTATTAGTTTCTGCGATTTAGAGATTCTATTGTTTTTTAAGATTATATCCTAAAATTTCCCCCAAAAAGATAGGAAACAAATTTGATTGTTTATTCTGTATGTTCCATATCCTGAGTATAAATTGAAGACAAAAGCTATGCTTAAGTGTCTTTATCTACAAACAAGGGCTAATATCTCATTAATCTTTGTGAGTATTAAATGTGATAATGTAAATAGAGCACCCAGTAAATTCCTAGCATATATAGGTGCTCAATAAAGTTATGTTGTATTCTTCCATCATTCTTAACAGAGTTGGTTGGCAATCAGAATCAGCAAAGTCTAATAATATTAACAATAAATGCAACAGCTAACAATTATTGCTTTATCAGCCATGAACTTTTGCAACCTTTGCAGAAGCCTAAAAATATATACTATTCTGCACAAAGGGAGCCTATTTTATTCCAAAAATGTCAGCAACAATGGGGATTGGAAAGCCTTTTTTAGAAATCCCTGCCTCAACAAGTGACACACTAATATAAAATTGACTAGAATGTCAGGTGAGTACATGTCTTTGGAACATTTAGGAGGTAGTAGAAGTATATACATGTTCCAGGTTTCTTATGTGATGGTGTGTCCAATTAATCCTGACAATGCCAACCATGACCTAGTTGCATCTGGTCACAGATTTGCTGTTCAGCTAACCATGTCCAGTTCTAGCCAGTTCATTAGCCCAGGCTTAATATTACATTTAAGCTACAGATATCAAAAATGCATAAAGTGACAACAAGGTCCTACTGTATAGCACAAGGAACTATAATCAATATTCTGTGATAAAACATAATGAAAAGAATATGAAAAAGAATATACATGTATAATGGAATCACTTTGCTGCACAGCAGAAATGAATACAACATTGTAAATCAACTATACTTCAATAAAATAAAACAAATACATACAGTGTATGACCTTTGTAGAAAGTCTCTGAATTCTGTTAGTTTAACAGAGATGTAAGAATTGAAAGAAAATAAATCTGAAAACACTTTTTAATATATAAGATGCTATAAAATATCATTGATAATCATTTATTAATATTGTTACTTTAAGAAGTGGTGGTTAGAAAGTATAGCTATTTTGCTTAAATACAGGAAATCTTAGCCATACATTAATTGAAGTTTAATTTTTGTTAGATGAGGATGATAATGATTACTTGAAATGGGAAAGTAAACTCTAGGCAATCCTATGAAAATAGCAGGGTACAATCACTGATCACTGATTCTGGATAGTGTACCAGAGGAAGATGTTGTACCCAGCAGTTTATAAGGGTTCATTTGCTTTACTCCTTGAAACTTTCCAAAGATTGCCTCAAAATAAACAGGCAGAAATAAAACTTTCGATAATCAGTGCTCCAAAAATGAGTTGTTCAATTACCATGAAAGAGCTTCCACTTCACATACATTTGGTTCCATTTGTTCACACCAGTTTCTAATATTGTTGGGAACGCATTATGTTGCCACTTCATAAAAAGGGTGGGGAGTAAGGAGCTATTTGGCAGAATAGTGGTTCCTCATAGATGTCAAGAGGAAAAATCTCTCTGCCTAGCAAGCATCAATTATACATGCTTTGAAGTAAAGCCATATGATCCTCAAATAATCTCCCTATAGAAAAGCATAATAAAAATAATAGCTTCCATGATGGATTTACATTCTATGCATATTTATAAATCTGATCTTTAGTATTTTGACAACTCCCTCTGATTCCACAATTTTTCATAACCCAATATCACCAAGATAAATATTTCTTTTTCTGTACTATCTGCAAATTCATCAGAAATCTAATCTGTGATTCAGGATTGATGATCAAGTGGGTAATTAACTGTCCATTTCTTCATCTAATTAGAATAAACAGGAATCAGATCAACCAAAAAATGGGCATTTTAAAATTCTTATTAGTAAAACATTAGCAAATTTGACACATCTGTCTGTATAATAGCTCTTTAAGGCAGGTCTACCATTTTACCTTAGTTATACAAAAACTTTTCTCATCTCTCTCACTATTTTCATTCCTCCATTTATTTCCTTTTGAATTTTTTTCTCCTTCTTGCCCTGTAAACACTTATTAAAAATTATATTAATCTAATTATGTTCCGTGTATGCAAGGCACTATGTGAAGTGCTGGGGATGGACTTAATTCCTACCATTAAACGCTTTATAGTCTAGAGGGGAATAAAGGAAATTACTTTGTGCCACATGCTGCAATACGGTAGTGTAGGTTATCTTGCCTATCTCATATTCTTTTTCCTCTTTCCGGTCCCTTCCACACACACACACACACACACACACACACACACACACACAAGCCAACACACACACACATCCCTTATCCCTTTAGTCTGTAAAAAGGAGCAGATGTTCCAATTTAATAAAAGTTTTAAATGAAATTAAATCATGATTTAAAATCTGCTGATTCAAAAGAACATAAGGACATCACCTGAAAGGGATCAAGAATGAAAAATTCACAGAGGTTGTATGTTATCCCTAACAAAAGAATAAAAAGGAAAAAAAAAAAGAAGAGAGAGCGCAATTTTTTTTTTTTTTTTTTGCTCAAAAAAAGCTGACTTTTTGGAAGCACTTGAACATTTTCATAACTTTTGAGCTTTAGGTCATTTATAAAGTACCTAATGCTAGCCAAATGCCCATGTAAATTTTCTATCTGGAGGGCAAAGATTGCCTGATTTGAGGTCAGGACTAAATTTATGGCAGTGTTTCCTCTACTAAGATTTTGGCTAAAGCATAACTGATCATTTAGGGGGCACTGTGGAAATTTAAGAACTTATATTGGGAGTAGAAATGGCAAGCGTCTTACTTTTAGATTTATTTATAACAGCTAATATTTTCATGTATCAGGAATACTTTTATAAATGTCTGACATATTTAAGCTTCGCAACATCTCTGGGAGAAGGGAAATTTTATCTTCTTAATTTTACAAATAAGGAAAACATAAGGCATGATTGAAAAGGATGAGTGATTTTTCTCAAGGTCTTAAGAGACAGAGCTAGGATCCAAACCTAGAAATCCTGACATTTAAATGCTACCTTTTAATGCCTCATAAAAGTTTTAGTTTTTTTATTTTTACATAAATATTTCTAATTAATACATTCTTTTATTTTGTATACAGTTTTTTCAAAGAATCCATTTTTTCAGTGAATTAAATTTGACTTTGCAGTATGTAGCATTGAAGGGAGGGTGAGTAATGGAGCATATAAAATTAAAATTCTGTATTTAGAAATTTGATTATTCTTGGAATAATTGAGAAAGGAATCACATTCTATTATAAGCAAATTAATTAAAAAATAATGTAAGTTCATGAAAAACCCACAGTAGAATCCAAGTGGTTTTAATAATAATAAAACCATATTTGAACATCTAACACATGCTTTGTACTTTTTTTTATACTGTTTTGCTTTTAAAACCAATTCACATGTGGTTATAGCAATATTTCACATTTATTTTTAAGCAAATAGATATTCAATAAATATTCTTTGATTTAAAAAAATATACTGACAGTTTAAGATATCAGCAAGAGTCTTGGGTGTGTGAAATATACTATAAAAGATTTTTAAAAATTAAATACCTACTTGTTTTTATATGTCCTTTCTTTGTGAAACCAAACTGCAACAATATCTAAGGACATTTTTTTAAACTTTCACAACACAACAGTTCTCATTTCTCCTGTAGCCTTCTTTTCTTTACCTTTTTGGTGTACACATTTCACATTTGAAACCATAGATGTTCAGCTCTTCTCGTTTAAACATGACTTGCTAAGCTGGTGTTCAGAGAACAGGCTTTGTAGTCAGATGAACCTGAGCTGAGCTTAAATCCTTGTTCTGCTCTTTCCCAGCTGTGGAAACAGAGGCTGGGAACTTCTTACAGCTGTGAACCCACAAACTGATCCTAATCCCTTAACACAACCTATCCACAGGCAACATCTTCAGTCCCTTTGCCACTCATTAGCTGGGTGACCTTGGGAAATTGTCTTAATTTCTCTGCAGTCTAATTTTTTCCTTGTAAAATGGGGATAACAATACTTACTGTTGAGAATTATGATGGCTACATGAAATAATCTATAAAGTGTCTAGTACAGTGAACTCAGCAAGTGGTAGGAGTTATTAAAATGTGTAATTCTTATTGTCTGTATAACGTTCTATGAAGTTGATAAACTACATAACTAGCCTTCTCCTGAAGGTCAGGCAGGCTCTGCAGACATTTTTCCTATTATCAATAATGTCCAAATTACATTTTTGTATATATACCTCTTTATCCCCTTACTTACTAAACACATTGGGATAATCTATTAGAAGTAAAATTCTTGTATGATTGATTGTAAACAGTTGTATGCCTCTTTATGCATACCATGAAATTATTTTCCAAAAGGATTATAGTAGTAGTGTTTGTGCTTACTGTGACCAATTTTATTTGGCAAGCATTCCAGAATATAAATAGTAACATAAGTGCGATTGTACTCTCTTCCTCAAAGTCACCCCAGGAAGGCTCTGTTCCTATGCTAACAGTTCTATTATGGCTCCTAACGGTTCTAAAATGCCTTTGGAATTACTTTTATAACATGTTCCTCAGAGCTTGGTGTTGAGTTCTCCCTTTTCTTAGCTTCCTGTGTCTTATTCATTGCTAAGTCCTGTCCGTACTCTATTTGTACAGACTTTCATGCTCACCTGTGATTTTCTCTTCTTGTTATCAATGCCTTAGTCCAGATGCTCAAAATCTCTGGCCTGAAATATTCCAGTGGTATTTTAACTGGTGTCTCTGCCACCCATATTTTAGCCCTCTGAGTCATAGTCTGTGGTGCCAACAGGTATCTTTTCAAAACCTAGATCTGGTCAAATCCTGCATTTACTTTCCATTCCTATGTTGCTTCTCTCCTCAATGCTTTTACTACCCATATACCTGGCTAACTCCTACTCAACCTGGAGGAAGTGTTGCCTAAACGATCCTAAAGCATGAAAAGGAGTCATATCATGCCCTTTTAATATCAACATAGGTAGAAGATGATGTCACTGTACATAAAAAGAGTTTTGTAAAAATGATTGTTGTCACTTTTTGAGTATTTACCATATATCAGGCACTCTTTTAAACATGTCCCATGAATTAATTCATTTAAACCTCACAACTGTCTTAGGAAAGAGGTACTATCATAGTGTCCATTTTGCCAATGAAGAAAGTAAAGCACAAGAAAGTTGACTAACTTACCAAGGTCTACAGCTGGTAATGAATAGTGCTGGATTTCAAATCTGGGAAGTCTGGCTTTTGACCACTACTGGACCAAAAGCTGCCTGGTAATTCATATTTTTATTTTTCAATGGAAATTACTCCACTGCAACTGCTACCCTTACAACATTATTTTCCTTACCTTAGTTTTCTTGCTCTAATGGTGCAATAGGCACTACCACACATAGTCAAGTTTAACCTGTGCTGGTTTTACTCCATGTCAAGTGTGGTGAAATGAGGTATCACGTTACTCATTCCAACAGCAATTAACTCTGCCAGATGGCACTTTAATAATATATTTGGTATATGAGGAAATCTGTACAAAATATCCCATTATTTGCCCCTTTTGAAAATATTTAACTACAATTATGCCATTTAAGTTTCCAGTAAATTTTCTTTAACTTGCTCAGCTTTTATAATAAAGCACATATTTTTACTTAAAATATATATTTAATAATATATTCAGTAAGTGATTGCCTACTCAGGCTATTAAACTGTCTCATACAGAGTAGATTATGTAATTTAATTACCTTTTACTTGACTCTTCTAAGTAATTATCCTCAATTACACATAACTGAACAATGATACCTATGGGTCTGTGTCTATAGGAGAAGGACTATCCAGGTACTTTAAGGCGAAGACTTTTTGTTTTCTGTTCTGAGACAAGTCCTTCTTCATAATAAGAGCACTTCATTTGTGTCAAGCATGATTCTAACTACTTTATTAGGATTACTGTCTTTACTCTTCACAACCCTAGTGTTAGTATAATTTCTGGACAAAAAAAAAAAAAAAACAGAGAGATTAAGTAACTTGCTCAAGACCACATAGCATATTATATGGTGAAAACAGAACAAAAACTCAGGCCATTTGATTCTAGAGCCCTTACTGTTAACCACTGGAGATAAAACCATGGATGAAAACGATAGGATCTATTAAAGTGTCTCAGAAAGATAACCTGTTTCATAACTAAATGGTGGCTATACATACATTTTCAGCTTTAACTGGAACAAACCTTCTTCTTTCATCCCAAATGAATAGGAAGTCAGTCTTTTGGATTTGTGGGGAAATTTGTTACCAGGTTTAGCTAAAAGCTGAACCACTTATATTCTCATTTTTTTGTTTGTTTGTTTGTTTGGAAAGATCCACTAGAGAAGCAAAGAGTTTTCTTTTTTTTTTTTTTTTGAAATATAGTTGATTTACAAGTTGTGTTAGTTTTGGGTGTACAGCAGAGTGATTCAGTTATATATATATATATATATATATATATATATATATATATATATATACATACATATAAAAAGAATTAAAAGAATTTATATATATATATATTCTTTCAATGATGCAGTAGAGAGTGACTAGCCAAAGACGAAGGCTGTTGAAAAGCAAGAAGGAGAGAAATCTAATTGTGGAGTCACTGAAAGGTAGAGAGATGCTTTCTCCACTGAAAATAGAAGGAAACAAGGGTGCAAGTTTATATAGGTTTGGTGGTGTGAAGAATATTAGTCTTCCCCAGTCTGTGTGGCTGTTTCTCCTGATAGATTTGGGGAATTCAGTTGGAGTAGTGTCTTTTTCTCATTTGGAATTACAACTTATTTGAAAATTTTTTCCTCATACCTATTTTGGTAACAGAAAGGGAGTTCACCCACAGATGCAGCTTTGGATTCAGTTGTGGTGCGTGTGGTTAGACTGTGAGCAGCGTTCCCTCTCTCATTGGTGTAAGGGCTACGCAGGATCTACACAGAGCTAGTTATAGCATGTTGATTGGGCACAACAGTCTGGTATCAGTCTTGTGTGTTGGTGGGACAGGCAGATTAATTTCAGAAATTATTTAAATTTTCATTGACTATCTTATAAAACTGAAAAATAAAACCCAATAAATACTACTGTTATCTTTTATCAGTCTTATTATGAGAGGATGTGTTCCTGATTCAGTATTACTGATAATTCCTTATACTCGGTCAGTGTTTCCCAATTTGCTTTTACAAACATTATTTTATTTAATCTTCACAAAACTCTGTGGAGTTGGTACTATCAGAGTTTCCCAGCCAGGACTTGAATCCAGGGCTTTAACTTGCAAACCAAGGTTCTTTCTACTGTATATTCATTAATTTATTATTTTATTCATGCAACAAATATGTATTGAGTAATTATTGTGTACCAGGCCTATTCCAAGAACTCAGGGTAAAGCACTGAACAAAATAGTCAAAAATCCCTGTCCTCAAGGGGCTTATACTCTAGCTGGGGAGGAGGAGGGAAATAGGTGATATGTGATGAGTAAAAACTAAGTAATTTATAGAGTATATTGAAAATAATATGTATTTCAAGATCAGTTATTGATGACCTTATTAATTAATTAATTAATATCCAGATGTATTTTCTTAAGCAGGACATGCTGCATATTTAATTTTGATTTCAAAATACAGATGTAGAGGCTTAATACATAATTGTGAATGAATGAATGAATGAATGAATGGGGTAGAGACATGAAGGTCATTAGATTTAGGGAAAGGGTCTGGAATTTCTATACTGATTGTGGCTTAACTGATCCGTTTATTTATTTATTTGACAAATATATTTTGAGTGCATACTGTGTGCCCTAAAGGTAAATATCAATAAAGAAATGCAGGGTGTCAGAATGTTAATAGTTTTGTGGAAAAGACAAAACAAAACTGAGGCTAGCATTATAATTCTATGACTGGGAAAATACATGATGATATGAGAGAGGAAAGTAGTCATCAAACCTAGACACAGAAAGACAGGAGAACTGCTGGGTGAAAATGACATTTACATCTTGGGAAGAGAAGAGGAAGACGCTGGAGAGAGACACAGTCATAGATTAAAAAATAAATAATTTTTAAAGTTTAAAACTAAAAATAATTTCCTGTACAAAGGTCCAGAGACTACAAAGAGTACAACTGATTTTCTAAACTAAAGGGTTTGAGTTCTCGGAGTCTTTAGAAGGGAGAACAACTTACTGCCTTTCCCACCTCCTCTAGCCTTTGTCTCCTTTCACCATATACTATAAATAAAAATGTTCCTTAAATTAGACTGGTTCCAATAGGTGTAATTTAAATAATAGATCTTCAAGATTTAATTTGAATCACAGCATCAAGCCAGGTGTCTCCAGCATCTAGGAAAATGCCTGACCCATAATAAATGCTCAATATTGTTGTTGACTGAAGTAAGTTTATGGACTTGAAACCTCCAAGTGGCCAGGTTTTAGAGGGAATGTGGGATGATACTAAGAGATGTCTGAGGGACAGTCTGCTAGACTGACTAACCTATTTCTGATGATGTCCATTTACCTCTAACTTCAACATAAACTACTAAGATATTAATTCAAACAATATCACATATTAACATACAGCTATATGGTCACTTTCTTTGTAGTTTGCACCTTTGCAAATACTTTTGTGACTCAGTGATATTTAAATCACAGTCATAGAAATAGGGAGAGAATAAGCAAGGAAGACTTGACAGAAAAAAAAATCACAATAGAATATTCTATGAGGGTGAGGGACTGTTCCCATCCACCAAATGGAATTTTTCTGTGTGAGGTAAATTGATTTAAGGAGCAAAATTCTGTTAATGTATCACTTGAATAGATTTAAATCCAAATGTGTTGTCCCTTCTACTAATGCATACCCGGAAAGATGCGTTTGGTCACAGTTAACTAAATTGTAGCTAAAAAGTTAAAAACCAAAGTGTGAGTTCTTCCTACTCTGTTTCTATTGAGTGTCAGGTTACTAAAATTCATTTACCTGCAATCCAGAGACTAAACATTCAGGAATATAATCTATGGGGAATCTCAGAGAGCATGTTTTGATCCAGTTTAAATAAATTAAAATATGTAGTGATGGCAATATCTTAAGCAAACACAGTACAGTTGTGGGCTGGTAATCTTTGTAAAGGCATTCTTGAACAGTAAGTTGGTGTATGGTTGACATGGGGGCAGGCTCATTGTTATTATCAGAATTTATGAGATCTTTCCTTGCATTAGAATTTTTTCCTAAGAATTTTCCAAAAGCCAGGTTTAGATTTTTGAGGCATAGGTTATGCTTCCCTAGGGAAAAGTCCCTTTGTCTCCATTGAACAACTGATCTTTTTCTAGCAAGCAATGTGAATAATGATGCTTAACATGGTAAGAATAACTATGATAACCAATATTATACTTTGTAATTAGAAAATAACTTTCACATATATTGACATTCATAGCTATCTTGTAAGGTAGATGTGATTATCACCATATAGTAAATAAAGAAAATAGAAGCCCATTGCGGGTAGAGCAAATAAGAAACAACCAAGGAAACTTACCAAACATTACGAAATGGCAGACTCCAACTGAAAGCAAGTCTTCTGTTCCCATTATATGTGTCTTCCCACTACATTGTGAAATGTTTAAGTCAGGCCCAGGATACATACTCTCTTAGTCAGAGTTCTGCATAGAAACAGAACCAATGGGATATATATATATCATCTATATCTATATCAACACACATACACACACACACACACACATACACACAGAGTTTTTTTTTTAAGGAATTGGGGAATTGGCTCACATGATTCTGGTTTGATGACTCCCAAATCACATGGGGCAGGCCAGCAAGCTGGAGACTCATAGAAGTTTCAGTTCCAGTCCAAAGGGAGTTTCTGGCAGAATTCACTCTTGCTGTGTGTGTGTGTGTGTGTGTGTGTGTGTGTGTGTGTGTGTGTGTGTGTGTGTGTGGCAGGGAGGTGCAGGGAGAGGGGAAGGAAGGTCAGTCTTTTTCTATTAAGGTCTTCAACTATTGAAAGAGGTCTGTCCACATTACAGAAGGTAATCTGCTTCTTCAAAGTCTACCAGTTTAAATGTTAATCTCATCCAAAAAAACACCTTCACAGAAACATCCAGAATGATGTTTGACCAAATATCTGAGCACTGTAGCCCAGACACGTTCACACATAAAATTAACCATAACACATACCAAGGTGTTTCTAGCCAAAATGCACAAAGGGATATTGGACAAAATTAGTTAAGTCATGGATACCATTAGCAAAGTCAGTGATCCAACATTCTACAGATTTCACATTCCAGGTATTTCTACTGAACATTATTAACTTTGGTCCCATTTGAGCCTTTTGGTCTCTTTCTTTTATATACATGTTCTTCAGACTTTTCAGAGTCACCATGGATTTCATATATTTTGTCCACACAGTTTTCTTACCTGACTTGACATGGCAAATGAAGCATAGTAATTGCCTCAAATGTGCCTCAAGCTCTAGGAAGAATCTCTACAGGGAAAGTATAAAAAGGAAAAACAGTGTGCATTACTCATCTCCTACATTTAGCTAATGTGTACCACATAAGGGTGAAGTAGAAATGATCTCAGTATACAAATGAAGAATCAAAGGACCAGAGAGGGTAAGTAATAGGCCTAGGATCACACAAATAAAATGGAGTACAGATGGTGTTCACATCAACTTCTTTTTGGTATACCTGTTTTTTTCATTTTGCTACATTTACCAAGGATTCTTTTAGGTACTTGAGGAAGCAGACTGGCAGCTTTCTTGATCATTTATCTTGTTACAGTGCTTCTTTACTCTGTGAGCATATATGCAGGCTAAATATTCACTGGGAACTTCCATACATTGCTTGGGACCTTCTAGTCTCAATAAATAATTTATGTAAATTATAACAGGAAACTAGACCTAATATAGGATGAACTCCAGTCTTTACATTCTAAGCCATGTCATAAGTTGTCAGGTTTTTTTTTTTAAACGCAGTACAATAAAACTATAACAAGACCTTTAATTATATAAGCTTTGGGAAATAATATTCCATTCATCAGAAAGTCACATTTGATAAACCAGAAACAACATAATATAAATGAAAAGTAGTGGGTGTAGGAGCTTGGAGTTTTTTAGCCTTGGCCCCTTCATTTACTTGATTGTGGGATGGCAGCAGACATGACTAGTTATCTACTTGACTTCCAGTCCCTTTTTCTTGCTTGCTGGCAGAACCCTAATTTTATTTGGATATCTCTCTCCCCCACAAGTCTCAGGGAAGGATGTATCTACTTCCAGCTGCAGGGTAAATCATGATTGGTCTAGCCCGATCGTGGCCATTCCAATCCTTTGCCAGTGGTTGGTTTAGACCCAGTTCTGGCCAATGAAACATGAAAGGAGGTTTGCAAAAGTTTCCTCACTCCTAAGAAAATACAGAGAAATTAAACTGTTCCTTTTGTTCCTATGAATATTTTCTTATTTATATTATGCCTGAAACCAATGCATTTATATTTGACCACAAAATTAGCCAGTCTTAGAATGAATCTGATTCAGGAGTTGGCAGAATAGGGAGGGAAGCTCCCCAGTTCCATGGTGACCCTTTTGAGACACAGATCAGACTAAGTCTAGAGCCACTCTACCACTATACTTTACCTCATACGTCAAGCTAAAACAATATATTTTATTGTGTAAGCCAGGTTTTCTATTACTTTCAGCCAAATACATCAAATGATACAATTTACTTTCAATGAAGAAAAAGCAGCACCTTATCTGTGGTGATTCTATGAGCCTTGTTTTTTTTCTGGGTTTTTATTTTTGTTTTTGCTGCTTTTTATGCATACTAGAAAAATTAAAATTTAGCAAGAATAAAATAAAATAAAACAAACTACTCCAAGTTGAAAAAATAATGCCCCCAAAATTTCAGCACTAAAACTCATGTGGACAAGTCATTTCACCTCTCTGGGGTTTGATTTCCTTAACTGTCAATGGAAATGGTAATAAATATACTACATAGAGATTTAATATAATAATGGATGTAAAGTAGTATAGTGCAGGACATCTTAGAAGCTCTAAAGGTTAATTCTCAATAAATGTTTATTGGTTATTGGTGCTATTTATTTCTACTGTAACTATTTTTGTTTCAAAAATCTTATTATAAGCTTAGTTACCTACTTTCATTTCCTATAGAAAACAAAATTAAGACATATATAGACTGTAGCATATATCTCATTGAATCTTTATACAATCCTTAAAAGCTCACAAAGATTACAGATTTACTTCAAATTACATTGGTAAAAAGTAGCAAAACCCAAGACTTCTGTGCTTTTGCTGCTCTCTTTCATACAACATAGCAGACTTCTCAGAAGTAACAGAACTGAAGAAGGGAACTGGCTGCTAAACACTTGCAAAGTGTATAACAAAGTAAAAATTAGAAATATGGTCATGGAGGAAGAGATAGATGAGCTCCACAAAGTGACTGCAAGGACCAAGTTTAGAACTGTAAGGCAAGCAAAAATACACATCTGAACTCAACTTAGGGAATCACTATATTATAGAAAAGCACATACATGATGTTTAGAAAAGGTCATATTCAGTATATTCTGTTAATTTAAAAAGTAAAATGTACAATGTGATATTCTATATGTGCTACTTAGTATCTTTTAGTTAAAGCTACTAGTAGCAAATTACTGTGAAATAATACCATATAAAGTATTGCTGAATTATGAAAAGGGTCTAATGAAATGGCATCATCAACAAGTAACAGAAATATAAAACCTTGAATTTTACATTTGTCTTCAGTAATGAATTGATATTATAGTACAGAGGACAATATATTGAACTAAGTACAAATTTCAGTTTAGTTCATTCAATAACTTTTGTGACCATGAGCAAGTATGTGTCTTCGTTTCACATATAAGGTGAAGTCATTGGAATGGGGGAATAGTCTTCTTCTTTCTGTAGAATTCCATGACTATAATCATTTTAAAAAACTTTTTTAGAAGTAATACAGGTATTTACATTTATAGAAAAATTGCAAGATGTTATGGGGAGTTCCCATATACCCCCATGCCAACTTTCCCCTTTATTATCTTATGTTAGCATGGTACATTTGTCACCATTAGTTAGCAAATATTGATGCATTGCTATTCATTAAAGTCCATACTTTATTCATGTTTTCTTAGTTTTTACCTACTGTCCTTTTCTGTCTCTATCATCCAGGATATGACATTGCATTCAGTCATCATGTCTCCCTGGGCTCCTCTTGACTGTGTTAGTTTTTCAGATTTTCCTTGTTTTTGATGACCTTAACAGTTTTGAGGCATACTGGCCAGATAGTTTTTAGAATATCCCTCTATTGAGACTTGTGTTATGTTTTACTTATGATTAGACTGGGGCTATAGGATTTGAGGAGGAAGAACACAGTGATAAAGTGCCAATAGTGACTCATGGATGTTTATTTTATACTTTGGGTTATAATCCAATACAACTTTATTTTATTGCTCAAATTGTTCCAGTTTTAACCATTATTAATGCTCTATTATTTGATTTCTGAGTTCCTTTGACACACACCCATAGTTTTGTATCACTTCCTTACTTTGTGGTGCTACAAAATGCTCCTGGCTCATCTTGTATATTTCCTGTCCCAGTCTTAGAATCAGCCATCTCTCCAAGGAGCTCTGGAATCTTTTATTAAAGAATGGTTTTAGAAACCAAAATCAAGGCACTAGGTGGGTTATTGCTACTGGGGTGTCATTGCCTCCAAACCCTCTCAGCTGACAGAACAAGAAAATACATGTGTGCATACTAACCTGTGTATATATATGCCCCAAAATATTTCTATATGTAACTCTCTGTATCTATGTGAAGCCAAACATGAGTTCATTCTCTCTCCAACTCTAATCCAATACCATCAGGATCATTCTACCCGCCTCTTCTTATTTCTCTGTAACCACCTATCCCAATAGTAAGAACCTACTTTCCACCTTTTGCTATCCATTTGCTTAGTTGTTCAGTCCCACTATATATGTATAGTGGTTTCAGAACTGTTAAATCATTTTCTTGTGGGAAACAACTTATCAGCTAGAGAACATTACTTATGTGCAGTTATTTTTGGCTTTAGCGGACTCCTTTCATTTAGAGTTACTTAGGTTAACAGCCTTTTCCCCTGCCAATATAGTAATTTTTAGCATAACAGCATAATCTTCAAATTGTTAAAGATAATACTTTTTAAACAAATAATATATAAAACTTTTGCCAGATCAACAAGAAAAAATAAAAACATCATGTAATGCTCCAAACTTTTCCTAATTTCTTCTTTTTCATTTATTAACAAGAATAAGGTGAATATATATTTATTTGAGGCCCAAATGATATTCAAATTTAAAAATTGTTAATCAAATTTTTCTTCTTCACCTTTAGAAGAAGCTGCTGCTTTTGTTTTTTTTTTTTCTTTTCAAGAAGCTGCTGCTTTTGGTAGCTGTATAATTTTGTAAAGGTACTTATACCAGTTCACACATATACTTTCTTTGCAGTTTTATGATTAAAAAACATTACTTTTAAGAAAACTTTGAAGTATCTAACCCCAATAATGTATAAAACATTTTCATTACTTTTCATCTTTTTTCAAAAAGAATCTTAAGGAGATAGATGGGCAAATTTTGTCAGTTTTACTTTGCAAATAAAGAAATTGAGATTTAGTTAGTCCCATGTCCATATGACTTTAAAATGCCCGAGCAAGGAACAGAACCCAGATCTTCTGTCTCCCTGTTCAGTTATAATTTTGACAGCATTTTTTTTTTTGCCATCTCCAAATAGATTCACTCTAATTCATTTGTTTTTACATTTTCATAATTACTTGATAGTACTAATGACAAAAGCAATATTTCTAATCAGCAGTGCAAGACTGACCATACTGCTTAATGATTAGAATACTGTACACAAAGTAAACTACAAGAGAGTAAATGTTCTTTGAAATAGACAAGTGATTCTTAAAAGTGGCATATAGCTAGATGTTATGATACATATTTTATTATATACCTGAATTTTACAAAGCCTGATAATGGAAAATTTCAAATGAAATGGATTTTGGTAAAGCAAATTAAAATTAATTTTTAAATTATTGAATTTCTTTACTATTTTTACCCCCTTGTTCTATTGTATTATATTAGTTTCCTAGGACTACTATAACAAATTATGGCAAACTGGGTGACTTAAAACAACAGAAATATATTCCCTCATAGTTTTGGAAACCAGAAGTCTGAAATCAAGGTGTTAGCAGGGTTGATTCCTTCTGGAGGCTCAGAGGGAAAAATCAGTCTGTCCCATGCCTCTCTTCTAGATTCTGATCACTTAAGCTTAGGCAGCCCTTAGAAATCTTTGGTTTATACATGCATTACTCCAATATCTAATGGAAACAGATTTTTAAGCAAAAAATAAGTAGAAATTTTGGTTTCATTTATTGCTTTTTAGATCCTAGGGGCTAGATGTTTTATATCATACAACTCTAAAATCCCTTTATTCTTATGTAGTATGTCGTTAATAATCTCCAAATTTCTGATTATGTTTATATTTAAATTTATTGTATATTCTTTGGGATACCAGAATGTGGATGACAAGTTAGGAAGAATAGTAACCAGTCTCCCTGTAGTTGTTCTGCTTGTGCCTTTTTCTTCCTGTATCCTTATTAGTTTGATTTAACTTTCAAAAATTTGGTTAGAAAATAAATGAATCACTTTTCAAATATATGAACAGTATAAAATTTTAAATTTATTTACATCAGCTTTATAAATTGCTTTTTTTTTTTTTTTTTTTGCCTTATCAAGTTCTTGAATATTTTAAGTTTTTTTTTTTCCTATTCTTTGGACCTGGGGAGAAAAAGTGTATATCTGGGACTTTTTTAGAAGACAAGTTATGACCTCCATGTTGCTATTTCTAGGGTTTTACATAGGTAGATATGCTATTTTCAAATTCAAAGTCTAAAATTCCAAGCCCCTCAAAAATTATACAGTTTACTAATATTATTTTATTTAGTAGTCATTCCAGATTTGACCCTAGGCCACAGAGCTAAATACCACAATTTTATTTTTGCCCTTCAAAACAAAATCATTTTTCATTTTAAATAAGTGTCTATAAAAAATAATGGGATATTTTATATTGGCCCTTTAGAATAATTTACAACTTGAAAAATCCCCAAATAATTCTCGCTATTAGTGAGAGGCAGATGAGTTACAGAAGTCCTCCATTAAGATTAAGATGCTATTTGTAACTAGAAAAACATTAACTCATTAATACCTTAACTTGATATAGTGATTTGGTTTACTGGATTAGCTCTAGCAGAGAGCAGGACCCCAAGAGAATAATATGCATGATAGATTAGGTTTTGGTGAAGGACTATGATGTCTTAACATCACTTTTTATTGTTTTATGGGCTTTGTTGTAATTATTTTATCAGTAGATGTGAATCTACCAACATTTTTATCACAGTCCCCTGGGTTTGCTGGCATTAGGTGAGGTAACATGTATTAGGGTGGCTCTGAGAAACTTCCTGCCATGGTAGGGTTAGCGAGATAAAATAATACAAATTAAATAGTATCTACTCTGTAAAAGAAAATTACACTATTTACTACTCATGGTGTTATGCCAATGAGGTAAAAAGACACATCATGTATATGTAAGAAAAATATTAAAAATCAATCATTCAGTAAATGTGTGAGAGCCATCTGGTTTTGACATATGGCATTACATTGGATATTAGAGTGATTGTTTGGCTAGGCAGATATCTTCTCACCTTAGTGAAGATGATCGTCCTGACAGAACTGGACTGTTCTATTAAATATATAGAATGCATTCAACAAAGCTATTGACAACTTGCTTTGTGCAAGGCAGTTGACTATATGCTGTAGAGGATGCCAGAAATAATAGGACAAAATGTCTTCTTTAGAAGTCATTAGGTCTATTAGGGGGATGGAATGTGTATATGGATAATTGCAGTTGAGATACGTGGTTTAGTTGCCATATAACTGTAGTTCCATTTAGATAGGGACATCAATTGGTCCCTTACTCTAGGTACTGGAGGACAGTTCCTAGAAAAGGTTATATTTGATGTGGGTCTTGAAAGATGAAAAGGATTTCAGTAGTCTAAGGTAAGGTAAATATGTGGTATGGAAAAACACACATAACAAGTAGGATCTCATGAGTTCTTCTTATTTATTTATTTAGAATGAAAATTGACTTTGCTAGAACATAGGGCTCATTGAGAATTACGGCTGGAAAAATAAGTGTGCCAAGATGTAGGATGTAGAGAATGATCCCAGTGCTAAGCCAAAAGGCTAGAGTAATAATCCCTAAATATTAAATTGCAAATTAAACTCAGTTACTATTTTATCTTATAAAGAATTTTATTATTTTGTTTTAATTTATTTATTTATTTTTGGCTGTGTTGGGTCTTCATTTCTGTGCGAGGGCTTTCTCTAGTTGCAGCAAGCAGGGGCCACTCTTCATCGCGGTGCGTGGGCCTCTCACTACCGCGGCCTCTCTTGTTGCACAGTACAGGCTCCAGACGCGCAGGCTCAGTAGTTGTGGCTCACGGGCCTAGTTGCTCCGCGGCATGTGGGATCTTCCCAGACCAGGGCTCGAACCCGTGTTCCCTGCATTGGCTGGCAGATTCTCAACCACTGCGCCACCAGGGAAGCCCAAGAATTTTACTTTTAAAGGGACAAATTACAGTTGCTTTAAAAACTGAAAGATATATATACATATGTGTCTGTATATGTCTCAAACTTTCTGAACTGAATAATTCCCTCTCATGTGGTTGATGGAAAACTTTATATAAAGCAAGTACAAAATACCGTTGGAATTCACACATTTAACATTTGTGATTTTACTGAGGCATTACTTTAAATAGTGTACTTTAGAGCACGTTCAGATCTAGTCACTTATCTAGTCCCTGATCTTAAGAAACCATCAATTCTCTTGTCATGATCTCAAACAGACTTTACAGTTGACCCTTGCACAAGGTGGGTTTGAACTGCACTGGTCCACTTCTATGCTGATATTTTTCAGTAGTAAATACTATAGTACTACACTGTTCGTGGTTGGTTAAATCTGTGGTGTGGAGGAACTCTGGATAAAGAGGGTAGACTATAAATTATAGGCTGATTAACCCCCATGTTGTTCAAGGGTCAACTGTGTTTGAGAAATTAAATACAGCAGTGGTATAAGGGGTTCACAAGCAACTTAGGGTGTATCCTACTCTGAATATCAAGGAGTTACTTTACTCAAATATTGTAGTAAGGAGTTTCAAAATCTCCTCCATCCATCTTCAAAAATCATTCACTATCATATCTCTGACTTTAAAAAAATGAAGTTGCCAAAACATAATTAAAACATCCTATTGGTTTCTAATAAAGTAAGTATAATATATATTTTGATTATAATTAAGGTTTTAGGCAGTGTAAGAAATCTACACTATTTTAGTATTCAATTCTAGCTATTTAGGTTTAAAAGAAAAAAATCAGCCTAAATTTATTAAAGGCTTAAGGTAAAACGTCATATTTTCAGAATAGTTTTGAAGAAATGGCCATGGCAGTTTGACCCGGGTATATACTATCTTACAGATTCTCTCTATGAGCAAAGGAGAGAGAGGAGTGTGAGACAATTTCAATTGATATTTTTTTGAGTTGTGTTTTTTTTTATTGTTGGAAATGGGAGATTTCAAGAAACACAAATCTAAAAAGATCTGCTCTTTTTAGTTTCAAAATGAATCAGAGCCTGCTAGTTCACTCTGACTGTGCACCTACACTTAGACAAGGTCAAATCTGGGCTTTCTTTATTCTTTATTCTTTTTTGGAAAAAGATTTGATTTTCTGGTTTTTCACTACAGGAGACAAATTGACATTGGTGATATCCTTCAGAATAAGATGAGGTGACTGAAGAGTTTCAGGTGGGGCATTGATAAGAGTATGTGTTGGTTTGGGCTCCTCAGTCTTTTGTTCATCAGTAAGTTCTAGTGCTTTTAATGGAGACCTGGTGATGGGGCTCCTGTCTCATTAGTTGACAAGATTTTGAATGTACTAGCAAGCGTTTTGGAAGGCAAATAAAAGTCATCATTGTCATCTCCTAGACATAATTCACTAGTGCTCATTTCAGACTCATGGTTACTTTTTCTCTTTTAGAATCACTTCTCATTTTATTTTGTCAGAAAGGAGTAACATAATACCAAAATAAGATTGTAAGCATTACTGAAGCTGACAGAGCCATCCAAATATTTTTAGGGACAGATTTTTTTGGTTGTTGTTTAATTTTCATTTTTTTCTCCCTCTTTACCTTAATACACAATTTGATTTTCTCTTTACGTTACCTTTTCTTTTATCTTTTTCTTTCATGTGAATCTCTAAGGTTAGGTGTAGTTTGTTCAAATTTAGGCTCGAAAATAACTTCTTTTATGTTAGTAATTCTTTCTAGCTGAATCTGCAAATATAATTCTTTCCAATTAAAAAAATATTCCTGATTCATGACTTCTTTCAGAGTCATCCATGGTATCAAATTACCAAAATTGTTAAAACTACTCTTCAAACTGCCATGGATGGATGTTCCATAAAGGACATTGTCAGTAGCTTATGTCACCTGAACTAGAATATTCAAAATCAAATCTGTCTGTCTTGAGTAGTAGCTGGTATAGGTTCTTCTGTTTATAATGATTCTCCTTGTTCTAAAAAGTCAGCTTCCTGAAGAGAAACTTGAGGTAAACCCTTCACAAATAAGTCCATGGAGTCATCATTACTGTTGGAGTTCATGCTAAAGGGACATACCTACTGGTTTTGAGCAGGTTCTTCTCTTTGTTCTGAAATATATTTTTCTTTCAGAGGAAATAGCTGACATTCGAGGTAGTAACATTCTTTTCTGACCTTAGGATGATATCTTGGGCTTTCTCATTTTGGATTTTTCATTGCCCAAGTCTAACACTAACATTTTATTATAGTCCAGGTAATTTTTCAACAGTGTTGAAATGCTGGTGATCATTTGGCCTGGCCCAACTACAAATGACTTGGCTTTTGCCTATCTCTGCCAAGTTTTTATTCCTTTTCTCTTTTGTTTCTTTGTGTCTTCAAGACTAACTTGAAAGGACTTCAAGGCACATTTCTTTGGCCATCTTCAGCTTTGGCCCCTGCCTCTGCCAGAGCCCTTCTCCTCACATTCCAAGGCTCTGCAAAGCTGTTGGCATGACCCTCAGCCCCAAAGACTGTGGCATCATCTCCTGCCACCTGAGACTTCTGAGACCACAGTTGAAACTCTCTGCTACACTCACCCATTGGCTGTCTGGGGGTGGTCATGTGATGCGATAGCTCTGCCAGGCACTCAGGTAGAGTCCTGCTTTGCCAGGCAGCTTACACAACCCCTTAAAGTAACTTTAAAAATATGACAGAACAGTCACCTTGCCACATTCAGTCCCTAACTTAATTTCTTTTCAGTTTCTTCAACAAATTTAGTAAATATTTGTTAAGTGTTTCAGCATACTGGACATTTTGTTGGGTGGTAGAGATACAGAAGCAAAAAGACCTGTGAGAACCCTGCCCTCTGAGATCCTATACTCTACCAAATATCTTACCCAAATACCTTTAAAATAGGAACTGGAATTTTCCCTAAGTTGCCATATATATCTTTAACTTAATGATACATAGCAGAAAACGTGTTCATGTAGTCTAATGCAACATGATATTTATAAAATTGGTATTTCTCCATAGGAAATATTTCAAGATAATAGGATATTTGACAATTAGCATAGGCAGCATGAAAACATTACGCTTTTTAGTTGGGAAGGGAAAGAACTAGTCTGTAAAATCAGAGAAAGGAGAATGGAGGGAGACCGTGGGCTTCACAATTTGAACTTGGGCCAGCCTTGTTTTCTTACAATTCTTAGAATGTTACTTTTATTCTGTGCATTCATCCCGATAACATGATATTTTATCCTCTGAATATTCAAATCTAACCCACTTCTACATATTCATAAAGATGATTAATTAGACAGAACAATAGTGGAGGATGATTCAATATGTTAATACTTACATTTTTCTATTCTTAGCTGAAGAAAAAATTTTACCATATGAAATCAAAAGGTTAGATAAATTTATGAGTCTATAAAAATTGTGAGTTAATTTTTTTACATTTATACATACAGAGAGAGGGAGACGTGTATACATACAGAGAGAGAAACAGAGACAGAGACAGACAGAGAGAGTAGAAAAACCTAAAACTGTAAGGAAGGAAACATCAACAATGATCCCCCTACCCAGAAATAAACACTAATAACACTTAACCCTGAAAATACCTCATTAATATAAGTACTGTTACACTTACCATTTTATGGATGAAGAAGTTGAGGTTTACATGGGTTAGGTAACATACAATGGTGCCCAGCTGGTAGGTGACATAGATGTGATTTGAACCTGTCTACTTAACTTCAAAGCCCTGTTTGTAGCCAAAGTGAATAATTGTTCTTGTAAGTTATGATTTCTAATGAGTGATATATGTGTATTTTATTTAACTAATACTCCATTTTTGGATATTCAGGTTGTTTCATAGTTTTTTCTTATATAATGCTACAATAAACACTGAACATTCTTGTCTACTGTTTATATAGAATAATATATATAGCAATGAGGACTTGTACCACTGACATTTTACAAGCGACCTTCCAGAATTATTTTCCATGGTTTTTTCAAATATACAAAAAAGTAAAAAGAACATTAATATGAACCCCAATATATCCCATCAGCCAGCTTCAACAGTGATCATTATTTTACTGCTTCTGTTTCATCTATGCTGATATTTATTTTGTTTACTATAATATTGTAAAGAAAACCCATATATCGTTTTACCCATAAGTGCTTCAGTGTGTATCTCTAATAGATAAGAATTGAACTCTGTAATGATTTCCTGTTTTTCTGTTTTTTTTCAGTTTATATGTTGAAGAAATAGGATCATTTTTCCTCAACAATTTTCCATGATCTAGATTTGACTAATCAGTTGTGGTGTTGTTTAATCTGTTCTTTTTTCCCTCTTTTTTTTTTTTTTTTTTGTTCTTCATATAAACTGGTGGTTATATCTAAAGGCTTGATGGGATTCAAGTTCTTTTTTTTTTTTTTTTTTTTTTTTTTACAAAAATGCTTTATTGGTGGTGTTATATACCATATCAGGAAGCATACAATTTCAGGTTGCCCCATTTTCAATGATGACAAGATTTTCACTGGGTTCAGACACATGTCCTTTAGTCTATCTTCCTTCTTTCTTTACTTCTCTTCCCCTCCTTCTTTCTAAATCTTTTCCAGTCTGATATCCTGAATTGGTAACTCATTTTTGTTTTCCATTTCCATGATTATTAGTGATTTTGACTTTTTCAACATGCTTATTGGCCTTTTGAAGTGCCTTAGCAAATTGCCTCTTTGTCTTTTGTTTGTTTCACTATTTGCCTCTGTGGAAGAATGAACAAGGTCTTTGGGGTTCTTTTTTTTTTGTATTTTAATGTAAATAGGTTAGGGATATGTTTGATTTTATACATGGCACATTTTTAAGGGACAGTCCTTTAAAAAAACGTTCCTAATCTAACAAGGAAATCCATTTCTTGTATATTAGTTTAATTGACACATAGTGGTTAAACTGTTACAAGACTGGTGAGTATATTTAATCTCCAAGGAAAAAATATTTCAGAAATTTAAGGAAAAACACAGTTTTCTACACAGAATATTTTACCAAATACAGTTTTTTATAACAAACATCTTCAGGCTCACAGTTACACAAAAACACTTCTTGAATTTTTAATTAAATCTGACTATTTACAAGAAAGATCATTGCTCTTATTAAATACACTTAGGCAAGAAATTCAACTTTATGGTGAAAAGATACAGACTAGGTACAAATTTAATTAAAGAATTATGGCAACTGTACATAAATATTGGCTAAATTTTCTTCCGAGAAAAGGTAATGAATAGCTTAGTACTTTTATTGACAAAACACTTACGTCAAGAGCTTTTTTTACTTCACATTTTTCATTAATACTTTTCAAATTTGTGACCAATGATTTTAACTACAATTTAAACCAAAGTAGAATTAAAGTCAATTGGCTCTTAATATATTCTATTTTCACATCTTTTTCTATCTGTTTGTTTTCTCATATATTATTGATACTAGCCCTTTGCTGTCCTAAGTGCTGCAAATATTTTTCCTAGGTTGTCATTTACCTTCCACCATATTGACCTTATTTTAGATTTGTAGCATTTTAAAAATTTTATGAAGTAAAATATGTCAGGAGATTGACTTTGGTTATTGATGGTAATTATGTTCTTATAAAGTTATGCTAATACTGAATTAGCGAATCATTGTTCCTAGAAGAGATACAGGGTTTGGTTCCTGCAGGCCTCTGGTCACAAGGCTTTTATTAACCAAAGAATATATAACCTTGTTTTTTGTGTGTTCTGTTTGAAGGCACCTTATTTAATATATATTGTTGATTCATTAACAATGAACTCATGGCCAAATAGCACTATAACTCATGCCTGAACAAAGCTTATCAACGTATTTCTTCCATAAGGTGCTTGACAGCCTTCTTGTGCTTAGGAACACTACATAGCACTTCAGTACCATGCTTGGGGAACACTTTAAGAGCAAAACCACCAACAAAAAGTACAAGAATGCAAAAACGAGGCACTGAAGACTTTGAGGTATGAAAGATGAAACAAGTAGGCAAAGCAATACCTTGTTCAACCTCATCTGGAAATGTGCACATGGAGCAACTCAAGTCTTTGCCACTCTGTGCATGCACATGGCCACACATGACCACAAAAGTGCTGCAAGTATTGGATTGCAGTTTACAAATAAAATTTTTTTGAAAAGGCAACTTCATAAATTCAGAATCTTCATATAATGAGGATTGACTTTTGATTCTTTTCTGTGTCATCTATGTTTTAATGATGTCTTTGAATAATTCCTATTTTGGTCTAATGTTATTGCCCTATATTGCGTTAAAAGTAAATACATTTATTTCAGCAAACTGAAATTAAAATAATATGCCAAACCAGTGTTTTCTGCAATAAAATAATATGCTATAGATTTTTAAGAATTTAAAAGTTAAAGTGACTACATCAAAACTTGATCTAAGATTAAAAGATAATCACCCAAATTGAAGGAGAAAAACCATAAGATCATCTCAATAGATGCAGAGAAAGCTTTCGACAAAATTCAACACCCATTTATGAAAAAAGCCCTGCAGAAAGTAGGAATAGAGGGAACTTTCCTCAACATAATAAAGGCCATATATGACAAACCCACAGCCAACATTGTCCTCAATGGTGAAAAACTGAAACCATTTCCACTAAGATCAGGAACAAGACAAGGTTGCCCACTCTCACCACTATTATTCAACATAGTTCTGGAAGTCCTAGCCACAGCAATCAGAGAAGACAAAGAAATAAAAGGAATCCAAATCGGAAAAGAAGAAGTAAAGCTGTCACTATTTGCAGATGACATGATACTATACATAGAGAATCCTAAAGATGCTACCAGAAAACTCCTAGAGCTAATCAATGAATTTGGTAAAGTAGCAGGATACAAAATTAATGCACAGAAATCTCTTGCATTTCTATACACTAATGACGAAAAATCTGAAAGTGAAATTAAGAAAACACTCCCGTTTACCATTGCAACAAAAAGAATAAAATATCTAGGAATAAACCTACCTAAGGAGACAAAAGACCTGTATGCAGAAAATTATAAGACACTGATGAAAGAAATTAAAGATGATACAAATAGATGGAGAGATATACCATGTTCCTGGATTGGAAGAATCAACATTGTGAAAATGTCTCTACTACCCAAAGCAATCTACAGATTCAATGCAATCCCTATCAAACTACCACTGGCATTTTTCACAGAACTAGAACAAAAAATTTCACAATTTGTATGGAAACACAAAAGACCCCGAATAGCCAAAGCAATCTTGAGAACGAAAAATGGAGCTGGGGGAATCAGGCTCCCTGACTTCAGACTATATTACAAAGCTTCAGTAATCAAGACAGTTTGGTACTGGCACAAAAACAGAAATATAGATCAATGGAACAGGATAGAAAGCCCAGAGATAAACCCACACACATATGGTCAACTTATCTTTGATAAAGGAGGCAAGCATATACAGTGGAGAAAAGACAGCCTCTTCAATAAGTGGTGCTGGGAAAATTGGACAGGAACATGTAAAAGTATGAAATTAGAACACTCCCTGACACCATGCACAAAAATAAACTCAAAATGGATTAAAGACCTAAGTGTAAGGGCAGACACTATCAAACTCTTAGAGGAAAACATAGGCAGAACACTCTATGACATACATCACAGCAAGATTGTTTTTGACCCAGCTCCCAGAGAAATGGAAATAAGAACACAAATAAACAAATGGGACCTAATGAAACTTAAAAGCTTTTGCACAGCAAAGGAAACCATAAACAAGACCAAAAGACAACCCTCAGAATGGGAGAAAATATTTGCAAATGAAGCAACTGACAAAGGATTAATCTCCAAGATTTACAAGCAGCTCATGCAGCTCAATAACAAAAAAACGAACAACCCAATCCAAAAATGGGCAGAAGACCTAAATAGACATGTTTCCAAAGAAGATATACAGATGGCCAACAGACACATGAAAGAATGCTCAACATCATTAATCATTAGAGAAATGCAAATCAAAACTACAATGAGATATCATCTCACACCGGTCAGAATGGCCATCATCAAAAAATCTAGAAACAATAAATGCTGGAGAGGGTGTGGAGGAAAGGGAACACTCTTGCACTGTTGGTGGGAATGTAAATTGATACAGCCACTATGGAGAGCAGTATGGAGGTTCCTTAAAAAACTACAAATAGAACTACCATACGACCCAGCAATCCCACTACTGGGCATATACCCTGAGAAAACCATAGGTCAAAAAGAGTCATGTCCGCGATGAAGAGTGGCCCCCGCTTGCCACAACTAGAGAAAGCCCTCGCACAGAAACGAAGACCCAACACAGCCATACATACATACATACATACATAAAAAGAATGTAAGCAGACAAGAATAGCATTAAAAAAAAAAAAAAAAAAAGAGTCATGTACCAAAATGTTCATTGCAGCTCTATTTACAATAGCCAGGACATGGAAGCAACCTAAATGTCCATCGACAGATGAATGGATAAAGAAGATGTGGCACATATATACAATGGAATATTACTCAGCCATAAAAAGAAATGAAATGGAGGTATTTGTAATGAGGTGGATGGAGTTAGAGTCTGTCATACAGAGTGAAGTAAGTCAGAAAGAGAAAAACAAATACAGTATGCTAACACATATATACGGAATCTAAGGAAAAAAAAAAAAAAAAAGGCCATGAAGAACCTAGTGGCAAGACGGGAATAAAGACACAGACCTACCAGAGAATGGACTTGAGGATATGGGGAGGGGGTGGGGTGAAATGTGACAGGGTAAGAGAGTGTCATGGACATATATACACTACCAAATGTAAAATAGATAGCTAGTGGGAAGCAGCCGCATAGCACAGGGAGATCAGCTCGGTGCTTTGTGACCACCTAGAGGGGTGGGATGGGGAGGGTGGGAGGGAGGGAGATGCAAGAGGGAAGAGAAATGGGAACATATTGTATATGTATAACTGATTCACTTTGTTATAAAGCAGAAGCTAACACACCATTGTAAGGCAATTATACTTCAATAAAGATGTTTAAAAAAAAAAAAGATAATCACCACTCATGCTTTTTTCCAATCAATAACAATGTTATTTTATGTAATTTTCTTTACTGTTTTGTTGGAGTTAATATTCTAATACATTTAAATACATGTAAATTAAATTTGTGAGAAGTTTAAGAATTAGGTTATTGGGCATTCTGCTATAAGATTTGATACACAGGGTTTAATTAATAGAAAGTAGCCATGGCCTGACTTGAAAATAAATTGTTATGAATTATTCTTAATGAGAAAATAGGTTTATTCTGGAACTCTTGTCACTGACATAGAAGCTTTATTTTGACTTGAGAGAATACCCATAATGGTGAAGGAACACGTTAGGGATTTTAGAGTATTGGTGTGAGGGACTATTTCCTTAAATTAGTCTGTGTATTTTACACTAGGTAATGTAATTTACCTAAAACATCTCTAATGTTTTTAACTTAATTTTGTAAGTTAAATATATGTACACATATTGTCATTTTTACAACTCTGCATTAAAGATATCACTATCTCTGCTATACAAATGAGGACACTGAGATCCAGGGGTTTAAATAACTTACCCAACTCAAGTAACTTGCCCAAGATCACATAACAAGTAAGTACTAAAGCAAGACTCATCTTTTCACTCTGCACTGTAAGCTCTAGGTACATTAAACAACTTCAGGTTCTCTAATTTGGCCTATTTTTCTCACTTCTTGGCCTTTCCATATGCTAGTTCTTCTTCCTGAAACAATCTTACCTTCCCACACCATCTTCACACAATGAACTTTCGCTCAGCCTTTGGTTTTCACACCAAGCATCATCTTCCAGTCCTCATGAGGTGTGTCTCAGTGACCTCAGTGTGTGAACACTCAGTGCATCCTTGTTGATGTGGACCACAATGTATTATCTTTGCTGCGTGTTTTGCTTGTATGTACAATGAGTGAGATCAGGGGGTATGTCTTGTTCACTGTTGTATTCTCAGCCCCTAGAACACTGACTAGCGTACAGTAAGACCATTTGATTTGAAATATTTGCTGCTTAAGTGAACGTACATTTACAAATGTTGAGCAAAGCAACATGTTTCTAGATTTGGCAAATGTAAACATTTTGATAACTTCTGAGGTGAGAACTTCCTGAAACTCCACTTACATGAGGAAGCTGGAGAAGAAGAATTATTCTGGAAAGATGTGTCATTAATTACACTCACAGGATAAATGGCAGGAAAAAAGCATATATCCAAGAGAAAGGGATAATGAAAAACAATTATGGATTTTCATTAATAGCCTGGAAAAGAGTAAGGACTAATGAGAAAAATATAAGAATATTTATCTAGCATATAATTGTGAGAACACAATATTATCATTCATAAAGTTTCAGCAATTGGAAACCATTCATCTGATTATACATCTAAAAGCTCTGTTCTTGACAAACCAGTTCCCTTTTTTTTCATATTAAGATATATACATGTATACATCCTATACATACACAAACTCTCCATTGGAAAAATTTATTGGTTTACTTACATTATCAAGAGCATTTGCTAATCACGTTTGTGCTTGCAGTGGCATGTGGGAGGGACACCAGTGTAAAATGAATCTGACAGACACAGGTTCTCTTCTCAGAGAACTTTATTGTTAAGACAAACACTCAGGAGCGTAATAATAAACTGTTCATTATAACAATTTCCATACCCAATCCCATTGTCAACATATTTCAAGCAATATTAAATACAATTGGAATACAACCCTGGAGTATGTGATAACTGTGTATCACTCTTTTCTATGCCACTAAAACTGAATGCAAATCAGCTAGGGAATGTATTCATTTTTACCTATCAATGCTGTAGGCAGATAAAGCTTTATTTGTCCTGGCCTCTGTGTCTTGTTGATATCACTGACCAAACACCAATTTGGGCTGTTCTTTTGTGTAAGAAGGAACAGGAGCAATTTAAATCACCCTTAGGCAACTTTCATTGTCTCATTCATGTTCCCTTTCCTGGCACTGATTACTTATCTTGGCCCTCCTATTAACTTCTGTGTGACTTGAGGGATACAGAATTTAACAACTTGTGTGATCTATCTCATTTGTAAAATGCAGCTAATCTACTTACTGTGGCAATGTGTGGAATTTGTAATAACACCAGGCAACTATAATTACTTGAATGACTAGAAACAATTTACCACAAATTTGGAGGCAAGACACAGGTTATATCAAATCTTTTTCAGTGTAACATATAGATATCTCCACAATGTATCCCACTGCATAGGATAAAAACTAGTTTAGGTATACTGTATTTCTGTCTTTACAAGAGCCTGGGGTAGTTTTCTTCTTCTTTTCTTTACTTTTAGCCAAATATTTAGCATAAGATATTCAGATTAAATATAATTATGCTGGACTGTAGATCCATGTAATTACTCTTCCTACTTAAAATAACTTGTTAGATTTTATCAACTATTTAATCCCTTTTATAAAGAACCTATAAACGCTTTTGTGCCAAACACTCAGTTTCCTTCTCCCTTGCCACTTGCATCTATAGGAGCTAAAAGAATAATTCCTCATTTCCCCAGCCTCGCTTGCAGCTAGGCTTGGGCTTGTAACAATAGTTCCAGTCAGTGAAATTTTACCAGAAGACTACTGGGGTGTTCTTGAAATTATTTTGCTTTTCTAGTAAAGGAAGCAGAGGCTTATCAAGTTGAAAGAAATCTGCAGTAGCTATCTTGAGGAAAAGGCCAAAATAATAAAAAGAACAAGGAGATGGCTTTGTTGAGCTATTAAATCAGTGCCAACAGCTTCCTACTTTCAGAATTCTAATATCGTGTGGAAAAATAAACCTCTGTAAGTGGTTAAGCTGAGACAAGATAAGAGACTATAGATATACATGCAATTGTATATATATTGTATATATATGCATATACATATGTTAATGAAGTAAGAAATTTGGGGGGGGTGCAAAAAAATCAATTGTATGAAATGCAGGTTCACATTACTATGAGGTTAATGAAAATCATTATTTTTGCAAAATTAGTATAATTGTAAATAATTTTAAAAATTATAATGTTATAAGCACACACTGAATTGAGAAAATCCCCAATGAGCAGGAAGCAATCACTTCCTAACATTACCTCCCCAACCCTCCCCCAACACCCTCAACACAGAGAAGACAAGAATTTTTAGCTCCCTTGGGAAGGGGGGTGGGCTAGAGGATGGGACTTAATCACCAAGTATGTATTAACAAGGTTAATGAAATTATTAATTTACTGTAATTTAAAAGATAAAGCAAAATTTAAATGTGATTGTCAAAGGAATTCAGTAAATATTTCTCAAGTGCATTTTTGAAAGCAGTGCTGTGCTAGCACTGCAACATATACAAAAAAGTATGATTCTTAATATCAGCCTCTTACAAGAAGCTTACAAGAAGCTTAAAAGAAACAGTGAATATATTTTCTAAAACCTTTAGGCTTGTAATCATGGTGCAGCAAATAAAATTTAATGTCAATTTTAGATATCTAGAAAGTGAATTTTTATTAGTAAAATCCAGATTCTTTTGGTCACTGTAAAAAAGTATGCCTAACTTTTTTGTACTTACATTCTAAAATATTAATAGGTCAATAATTCTGTTATAATAAAAATATTTAGTAGTACTCTACCATATATGCACAGAACTCTTAATCAGATGTTTAGTAAAATAAAAATGAAGGCTTCAAGTCATGTGTGTTTGCTTCCTCAATTAATTCAGCAATATTTTTTTTAAATTTATCATTATTGTAATGTGGAAAACTTAATGGGAAACTCTTTTCCAAAGCCTTAATGATTTGATATATTCATGGACTTTGTGATGAAGGAAAATAATAATCTGAAGCCTAGAAAGACTAATTGAAAAATAAATTTTACTTAAGTTACTTGCTAATGAATGACCAAAGTTAGCTTTGATTCTACCTTAAAGATATGTTGTCAAAAATGTTAGCTTCACCAGGTTTCCAGAGAAATTAAATAGCCTGTATTTCAAAGTGGAAGGGACACATTCATAATGGCAAAGGATAGGCCAGAGTAGGAACAATGAAGTTAATTGACTAATTGTTCCATAATGAAGTACTTCTCCAACCCAAGGAAACTTCCATGTTTAGACAATACTGCAGGAAAATGAGAGGAACATGTGTTCTTGAAAAAATTCTGTCAAAACTTGTGCCTAACTCTAAATGTTCGAAACCAAGGTCATTCATTATTCTTTGAGAAGAATTTAATTTCCATACTGCATTTGCATTTTTAATGCTACATCTATTTGTCTCAAGTTACATGACAAAGACATTAAATTTCTAATCAGTAACAAAACCAGCAATTGTCTGGTGGCCAGTTTCATTATTGCCTTTCTCTTTTTCATACATTTTACTCACAGCTGTGATAGTTGAATGGATGTCCCAATTACCTTGGAATATGGGTGGCAGCAGCTAGAGATTAGAATTCATCTCTAGGCAGGACTAGGATGGCATCTAACATAAATCAAGAGGATATAAGTCAAATACAAATGAGTCAACAGAAGCAAGCGTATTATTAATATGCGGTGAGGGATCACATCTGATTTGCTTATCACTGTATCACCAGCATCTGCTACAATGTCTGGCACATAGTAGGTTCCCAGTCAATAGTTATCAAATCTCCAGTTTAAAAAGATAGGTCAGAATTATCTTGGGAGTGTTATTTATACGAACACATTAGCAGCAAGGATAGAGTGTGGTGCAAAAATCTTTGTGAGCTGAAGAGTATGTTATAAATTTAGAGTCAAAACTCAGAAATACTCAGATTGCTTGTGGGGCTTGGGTCTGCAAGTGGAGGAAATGATTTTGTCTGCAGGACTCAGCATCTCAACCCTTCAGGTCAAGGTAGCTGACTGGTATAAAACAAACAAACAAACAAAAAACTAAATCTCAGTAAACAATTGTAATAAAAGGCTTACTTCACTTTTTTTTTTTCAAAGTCCAGTGCAGGTCAACAGAGTACACTCTATGTAAGCAACTGTCCAGAGATCTGGACTTCTTTTATTTTTTTGCATTTAGTTCCTTTAAATCTTTGGAATTTTCGTCATCAGCCAGAAGATGAGGGAAGAGAATGAGGTATAGACGTCCTCAGAAATTGGCATGCATCACTTCCACTCACATTCCATTGTCCAAAAATAAGTCAGAAGGCCACGCCAAAGGGGTGTGGAAAATGTACTCTTACTCTGCTCAGGAAGAAGGGGAGAACATGGAAACTGGGGAGTACTCGCACTGTCTTTTACAGTCCACTCTTCAGAACATCACATACTTGTTTTACTCTTTTTCCCGTGTATAGGACAGATTCATTTCCCCTCCAGAAAGGCAACCCAAAATCCCATTTAGTCCCTGGATCCACGTCAAAGTGTAGGGACACTACTTGGGTGATAGGCAGTCCTCTTCATGAGACCTAAATGTGGTTCTGTGTGGGCCAACAGCCTAAGAACTAAAAGAAAAAGTCATCCACAACCTCATGCATAACAATAATGTGCAATGATGGAGCATAATAAAAAAAAATAATAGAAACTTGTTTTTAGATAGAGGAAGAATGGAAGACACTGGGCCATAACAATTACGAAACATAACTAAGCAGGATGTGAAGACGCCTGCTGTGAGGGAGATGGGAGGGATGTTTCTTAATTAGACTCCAGTTCTAATAAGAACACATTCATCCATTTTTTTAAAGTTCCCTGGCTCCAGGCTCTGTCTGGGAAGTTCTTTCTTTTCTATTAGCCTCCATCACCAGATCTGATGTGAGAATTGGGGGGTATGTCTATCTTGGTGGATGCCCAATATTCACAACTAACTTCTGGCACATGCAAGTATTGGGGCCAGAGAGTCATTTTAAATATCAAGTAAGTTCAGGATCCTGATTTCTTTAGCCATAAAATTTTCTTAAAAACGTAGTAGGCTTTTGATCTATGTGATTCAAGTCAACTCTGTGTCAGTAACTATACCCTAAGTTCTTTCCTGTGTATGCCAGTCTGACTCTACTTAATGGTAGCTACCTTAGGCCTTCAGACATGGCTGGAGAGGCTATATCCTGAATCTGACCTTTGCTATGATGGCTAAAACTTAGACTCTCAGAGGCAAATTTTGGGGGTCTTATTTCCTATGGTTTGGCACCTAGAAGTTGTTGTCTCTAGTATTCCTTGAAGGCCTCAAGTTTATGGGCTCTCTGTTCCCTGTCATTTCTGCTAACAAATCTACCAATTCTCATTTAAGTTCATCTCTTTCTTATAATATTCTACTGAAAACAACAGTAGCATCTGATACACATGATCATGTTCATTCTTTCCTCTAGAGCTATAGGCTCCATGAGCAGGTGCCTGCTTCCGAGTTTTCACTAGTGATATTTTCACCAAATGTTTGAAAAAGCATAATAGGGTTTTCCAGCCTTATAGCTTCTGTCTCCTTGCCATCTATAGCTCAAACCTCTAGCATTAGCTTAATGCCCATATTTTAGTTTTTGTCATGGTAACACCGAACTTCAAGGTATAACTTTCTAAATTAGAGATGCTTTTTGCTGCAATAAACAACCTCCACCTCGAGTGGCTTGAGCAATACAAGTTCATTTCTTACTCTTGTCACAGTTCAATATAGCTCTCTGTTTGGTGGAGGGGTTGGCATGTGTGCAGGCTCTGCTGTAGTGCTTCAAAGACCCCTGTCCCATTCATCTGTGACTACTTCTAGTTCAACAGTTCTCAAAGTGTGGTCCGTGGACCTTTGGGTCAGGGAGGCCAGTAAGGTCAAACTTTTTCTTAGTAACTAATGAAAATTATGTGTCTTTTTCAGTGTGTTGACATTGGCACTGATGGTAAAAAAGCAATGGTGAGTAAAGCTGCTTGTGCCTTCACATGAATCAAAGCAGTGGCATCAAACTGAAATAGTACTATCTTCCTCACTGCCACTCACTTGCAATCAAAATATCATCAGTTTCTTTTAAGAATGTCCTTGATGAAGGAAGATTAATTATTTTAATAAATCCTAACTTTTGAGTGAAAATCTTTTTCTATTCTGCATGAAGTAATGGGAATTATGACTAGGGTATTTCTGCTGCATACCAAAGTCCAATGGTTGTCTCATGGAAAAGCCCTCGTTCTATTGTTTGAGTTTCAAACTGAACTTGTCTTTTTTTTTTTTTTTTTCCTTTGTATACTATTTCTGCTTGAAAGAACAGACAATTCAAACTTGGATATTTGGCAGAAATTTCCTCAAGAGTTAACAAAGTGAGCCAATTATTTCAAGGACAATAATTGTGGTGGCAAATGGTAAAATTCAAGGTTTCAAGTGAAAATTAGAATTTTGAAAAACTTGTTTGTGCCACTATGACCTTGAAGGCTTCCCAGTGTTCAGAGGCTTTGCTGATGAGGTTGGCAGTACTATGATATTGTATAATGACATGTGTCAGCGTTTGGAAGATATGTATAACTCAGTGCTCTAGTGTTGTCCAAATGATCAATGCTTTATATTACAAAATCATATATTGGTAAACTGTCCATTCAAAGTGAAAGACAGAGCCATGGATTTTAATGTAATAGAAGATTAAATGTTTGTTGATATGATTTCAGATTCCATATTGCAATGAGGCTTTAAGAAACAAGGAGCTTTCTTTCATGTAGCATCAAAGAAGAGTATCCAAAATCATTTTAAAATACTTCTCCCTTTTCCAACTACTTATCTATGTGAGGCTAAATTTTCTTCATATGCAGAAGCAGATATGAAAATCCAGTTACTTACATTAAACCAACATTAAAGAAATTTTCAATAATGTAAATAATGCTACTCTTCTCACTAATTTTTTGCTTTTGTTTTGAAATTATAGCTGTTTTAATGGAAATAAAATGGAAAGTCCTTGACAGTATTTCTTCCAAGGAGTGTTCTCATCTTTTCATGTTCATTTCTACTTGCTATTTGCTTCTTGTTTTGTAAATATGTGTCTCCTTTTTTTTTTTTTTTTTTTGTAATTACCATTTATTGAGCCCTCACTATGAATTGGTCTGGACAAGGTGCTTTACTTTTAAATTTGAAGTAATACTCATTAAAAATCCCAAGAGGTAGCATTGTTATCCCCACTTTACAGAAGAGAAAACCTAGGTGCAAGATGGTGAGGTAACTTACACAACATCTTCTGGAACTGGAATTCAAACCTAGATTTATCCAACTCCATATTCCCTATCCTTTCCCTCTTTTTTTTTTTTAATACTCTGTTACAAAAAAAAAAAAAATGACTGTCCCAAATCAAAGCCTGGCCATCTGATTTTCTACAGATTTTATTAGTTTTCATAGATTCTCTACTCTAACTCAGACTGTTTGGAATCTTAGGGTTTTAGGGAAATCTCTAGAACTGAATTTAGATTATGTTCTAGTCTCAGATGCATATGGAAGACTTTCTCTCACTAGAAAATTTCCTGGCTGAAATGTCATAGCTCTTTAGTAATCATACTCAATCTCTTTACTAAAATATGTTTATTTTTCTACTCTCGAAGTGTCAGCTTGCAGATTGCCTTGTCAGGTTCTACCATTTTCATTTGTAAAGTTATGTCCGTACCAGACTTCCTAACTAGTCTAGTAGCAACTGCTCTAGCAAGTTCAGTCTCTGGAAGAGGTAAATTTACCACCACCCTCCTTTTTTTTCTGCCATTCTGCCTGTTAAGTATCTCAACACCCTCTTCGAGAACTGTTACAATAAATAGGCTACATAATTCACCTGCTTTTCATCTTTTTTCTATTTGCCTCATTTCAAATATTCCTACTCATTATTAACTGATGGAACCATTTCCATAGTTCCTTCATTCAATGCCCTCAAGTGTCTCCTGAATTAAGTAAAAATTCCAACTTGGAATGTATTCAAAGCCTCTTTCTATGCCTTGGCATTTCTTTCCTTACTGCCATGTACTTTCTCCAAGCCCTTATTGGACTGGACCACTTTTATTCTAACTTGTGTTGCACTCTCTCAGCCTTTTACCTGCCCATGCCTTTTCTTTCATCAGTAACGTTCTCTCCATCCTGTTTATGCCTAATTAAGTGCTTTTGATTCTTCAGTGTCTCTCTGAATCCTGACCTTTTTCCAAAGCTTTACCAGAGTATTATATATAATATTTTCCTTCTCTGACCTCTCAGTTTTCTATTTGTATCTTTCCTAGAGCCTCTATTATACTTTATTTTACATTATTTGTGTACATTATTTGGCTTACTTTGAAATTAAACTCATAACTTCCTTAAACAAAGAAATCCTGCCATACTCATCTTCTATCTCAATAATGTCTTATATATGATGGTAGCTCATTCTGTATAACTATAGATGAAAATGATTTCTACCCTTCTAAGATTACTAATTATTCAATATCAGTGAAAAAGTCTATGAGAATATATGTCACATAGAAAGTAGCTGATTTTCTAAATCACTATTGCCTTGGCACTAGTTTTGGGACAGAAACTTTCTTGTCCATGTGTATAACATACTTTCATTATAGTTACTATCCAAATGACTTTTGTCTAGATATGGCTATTCACCTAGTTCAGGTCCATTTCTTACATACTAGTCTATTCAACAAGGTCATGAAAAAACCAAACATTTTCCTTTTTCTTATAACTTGACGATACTCCATTATTTTGTCTGGCCTTAGCATCTCTGATTATGGACTTCATGGTTTTTCTACAACCAAAAGAAGTGATGATGGACTTTATACATCAATATCCAACTCTTAGGAAATACTGACTTAATTGAAACCTACCTGACATAATGTTCAGAATGAAGAGAACTGTATAGAAACTCATCTTGAAGTGGAGGTGGTACAAAGAACTATACTGGATTTTTAGGAGGCTCAGTGTCTCAGGGGACCAGTACAGTGCCCTAATCATATGCTTTTTCAAGTGTAGGAAAGATCTTCCCAATAATTATCTGAAACATGTTAGAGATTAGACTGTTATTCAATTTAGCAAGTAAAAACTAAAGACACTAAGTATACTCACGAGTTAGAAGCTTACAACTTTATTAGAGGTGACTGCTCTTAATAGATGACGGGCTTGGGACTGGTCTCAGGTCTTTCTCAAGCTACATCTTGGTTCCTGGTCAGCCTCCTCTGGGCAGGAACACACTTGTCTGCCATTCCTGGAAGTGCTCAGAGCATCTTTATAAGTCAGAGTCCAGGTTTGCTGCCCCTTGGAGCTTTGAGAAAGGAAGAAGAGCTTGTTATCCTTACCTTGACTTCTGATCCAATCTGAAGGTAAAATTTTTCCCAGTACAACTGACAGTGGAAATGGACACTCCTTCAGGGGAACCCCAATCCCAACCACAGGGACATGGTCTTTGACACCTTCTGAAGGACAATTAATTTAAAATTCAGTTGACTTAAATCAATATTTCTGGGTTATAGAGTTTTAAATGGCATCACAAGGCAAAAGATATATTTTCTTCAGTCCTCAGTGATTTGGAAATGGAGAGATTATCTACTGGCATAGAATAATCTCAGTCAACTGAGAGAATACTAACATTTCTATCCAAATTCCAAAGATAGGTATCTTTGCTAAAAGAAACAACAGGTTTATATGACTAAATATTTAATTTCTCAGTTTAATCATCTGCTTTAAGATATTGAAATATGTCCCAAGAGCTAGGACTTTATAAAAACCCATAGCGGTGGTTTTTTTCTTACAGTGCAATGATCAGGTATAAATTTAAACCTCCTTACTGTAAGACTCAAGACTTCAAAAATTTTTGAAAATTAAATTTTAATTATCATTTTAAAAACTTCTTTCACTTTGCTTTTGTCTTCTTCTTTCGCTGAATATTGTATTTATGAGATTCAGTTTATCCATGTTCATTTTTGTGTAGTTTCCGTTTCGTGAGGTGAGCTTTGTGTGTTCCCAGTTTGGGGCTACTATAAATAATGCTGCAGTAAACATTCACTTCATGTACATGTGCACACATTTCTTTTGCACCCAGTAGTCGAATGGCTTGATAACAAAATATATGTATATTCAGCTCTAGTAAATAATGCTAAATTGTTTTTCAAAGTTATTGAACTATCGGTATTTAGTCACTTCAGCAGAGAGTTCCTGTTATTACACATCAGCCCCTATCAACAGTATTGTCAGTAGTTTTTACTTTTAGCCATTCCAGCGGGCATGTAGTAGAATCTCATTGTGGTTTAAAATAATATTTTCCTGATGACTAATGATGTTGAGCACCTTTTATATACATATTAGTCATTTGGATATGATTATTTATGAAATTCCTGTTGAAGACTCATATGTATTTTTTTTCAGCTCTTCCTTTTCTTATTTATTAGTAGAATGTCTTTAAATATTCTGTATAAATATTTTATATTAATTATGTATGATTTAAATATTTTCTCCCACTCTGTAGTTTGTTTTTTCCACTTATCTTTTAACAAAAGAAGTTTTTTTAAATTTTTAACATGTAATTTATCAGCCTTTTTTGAGTGGTATATGTTTTTCATATCCAAATATTTGGCTATCACAGTCATGAAGATACTCTCTTGTATTACTTCCTAGATTTTTTTTTTGCTTTTTATATTTCAATCTATACTCATTTAGATTTGATTTTCATATGTGATGTAAGGTAGATATCAAGTTTTATTTTATTGTTTCCAAGATGGTTGCCTAGTTTGTCTAGCAGTATTTATTGAAAAACTAATCCTTTTCCTATGTTTAGCAGCATCATCTTTATTACTAATCAAATACCCATATATGCATCATTTTTTCTGGACCTTATTCTTTTACATTGATTTATTTCTCCATACTTAAGCCATTACTTCATATTTTAATTACTGTAGTTTTGTAATAATTCATATTATTCATGAGATTAGGCCCCCCATCCTTGTTTTTCTTCTATATTGTCTTGTCTATATGCCTATATACTAGACTATAATTGCCTATACTTACACAGGCCTTTATCTCTGTTACATGATATCGGACTATACTAGATCCATTTTCAAAGGCATTTTAGAAACAATTTGTCTAATCCCTCAGAAAAAAAACCCACCCCTTTGTGATTTTGATTAGGATTTTATTAAAATATAAATAAAGGATAAATCTGCAGAGAATTGACATCTTACTATCATATCTTCCAATCCACATATCCTTTAGCTCTATAGGTCTTCTTTACTTTTCCCCAATAATATTTTATGGTATTCTGCAGGATATTGTATACATAATTTATTCTATCCTCATATATTTTTATGCTATTGTGAATGCCATTTTTTCAACTTCTACAATTTCCCCAAATTTTGTTTCTAGTATTTGGAAATAAGATTGATTTTTAAATATTAGTCTTGTAGCCAACAACTTTGATAAACTCTCTTGTTAATTATAATAATTTATTCTAGACTTTTGGTGATTTTCTATATATATACATTTGTATCATCTTTCACAATCTTTATACATTGTTTTTCTTTTTTTTTTTTTTACCTTATGGCACTATACGTACAAAATAAAATATAAATAGTTATGGGGAGCACTTTTGTCTGGTTTTCAGAATCAGAGTAAGATTTCAACATTCCACCATTAAGTATGATGTGTGAGATAAGTTTTGGTAGATAACCTTTATCAGATTAAGTAAATCCTTTGCTATTCCTTTTTTGTTAAGAGTATTTTTTCATGGTTAAATATTGAGATTTATCATATACTTTTTGAAAAAAATATTATGATTTAAAAATTATTTCCTCTTTATTCAATGTGGTGGATTACATTGATTTATTTTTTGGAAGTTCAAGCAATCTTGCATTCCTGTAGTGAGCCCAACTAGATCATGATATAATATCCTTTTCATATATTGAAAGACTCAATTGCCTCATTTTTTTTTTTTTAGTAATTTGTATTTATGTTTGATTGGGCTAAAATTTTTTCTCATACTGTTCTGACAGATTTATTTAATATCAGGATTAAACTGACTGCATAAATGAGTTGGACAGTTTTCCTTATTCTAGTCTCAGAAAGTTTGTGTAAGGTTGGCATTATTTCTTCCTTAAATAATTAATAAAATTTATTGCTAAAGCTATGTGAGCAAGGAGTTTTTTGGGGGGGAGGTTTTAATTACAAATTATACGCTTTAATAATTATAGGGGTACTATGACTTTTATTTGCCCGTATTTTGATAGGCTGTATTTTATTTGGAATTTGTCTTTCATCTAAATTTCAAATATATGAGCATAATGTTGTTCATAATAGCCTTTAATAGTTTTTAATGTTGCAGAACATCTGGTGATGGCCTGATTTTCATTCCTGATATTATATTTGCCTTCTCTATTTTTTTCTGAATTAATCACAATCAGGAGCTTCATCAATTTTGTCAGTCTTTCCAAATAACCAACTTTCAGCATTATTAATTTTCTCTACTGTATGTTTACTTTTATTTCATTAATTTATTCTATTTCCTTTAATATTTCCCAACTTCCATACTTTCAGAAGCTTAACTTGATGTTCTTTTTCTAATTTCTGTAAATAGATTCTTAATTACTGGTTTTCAGTCTTTTTAATTAATACATGATTTTATGGCTATAATTTCCTCAAAAGTTTGGCTATAAACAAGTTTAACTGTAAACAAATACACCTACAAACGTCTCACAAGTTTTGGTATGTAGCATTTTTACTATTATTCTTTCAAAAATATTTTCTAATTTCCATTTTTCTTTCTTCTTTGATCCATGGGTTATTTATAATATTTATTCTGCATTTAAAAAATATCTAGAGTTGTTTTCTTATTTAGCAGCATGAAGAATTGAAATTTTAAATTAAAAGCACTATACCATCTATATTAGCACCCTAAAATATGAAATACTTAGGCATAAATCTAACATAATATGTATAAAATCTATCCAAGGAAAACTACAAAATTCTGATGAAATCAAAGAACTAAAACATAGAGGTACATTCCATGTTTATTGATAGGAATACTCAATATTGTCAAGATGTCAGTTCTTAACTTAATCTGTAGGTTCAACACAGTCTCAATCAAAATCTCAGCAAGTTATTTTGTGGATATCAATAAATTGATTCTAAAGTTTATATGGAGAGGCCTAGGATAGCCAACACAATATTGAAGGAGAAGAACAAAGTCAGAAGACTCTCACTACCCAACTTAAAGCTTACTATAAAGCTCCAGTAACCAAGACAATGTGGAATTGGTGAAAGAACAGACAAATAGGTCAATGTAACATAATAGAGAGCTCAGAAATGAACCCATGAAAATATAATTAATTTATCTTTGAAAAAGAAATAAAGCAGCAACGGAGAACAGAGAATCTTCTGTTCTGGAATAACTGGACATCTACATGCAAAAAAATTAATCTAGACACAGATCTTACACATTCACAAAAATTAACTTAAAATGGGTCATCCACCTCAATGTAAATTGCAATACTAAGAAACTCCTAGAAGATAACAGGATAAAATCTGGATGACCTTGAGGTTAATTTTTTAGGCACACCTCCAAAGGCATGATCCATGAAAGAAATAATTCATAAGCTGAACTTCATTAAAATTAAAAACTTCTGCTATACAAAAAACTTTCAAGAGGATGAGATGACAAGCCATTGAATGAAAGAAAATATTTGCCAGAAACATATCTGATAAAAGACTGTTATCCAATGTATACAGAGAACTCTTAAAACTCAACAATAAGAACATGAATGGTTAAAAAATGGGCAACAATTCTGAAAAGACACCTAACCAAACAAGATATACAGATGACAAATAAATATTTGAGAAGATGCTCAACATCATATGCCATTAGGGAACTGCAATTAAAGCAACAATGAGATATCACTGCACATCTATTAGAATGGCAAAAATCCAGAACACTCACAACACTAAATGCTGGTGAAGTTGTGGAGCAACAGGAACTCTCATTCATTGCTGGTGGGAATGCAATATGATATAGTCACTTTGGATGACAGTATGGCAGTTTCTAACAAAACTATACTTACTCTCCAATAATCACACTCATTGGTATAAAGCCAAAGGAGTTAAAAATTTGCACAAAAACCTGCATGTGGACCTTTACAGCAGCTTTATTTATAATTCCCATAACTTGGAAGCAACCAAAATGTCCTCCAGTTGGTGAATGGATAAATAAACTGTGGTACATCCAGACAAGGAATATTATTCAGTGCTGAAAATAAATGAGCTATCCAAGCCATGAATAGACATGGAGGAAACTTAAATGCATATTACTAAGTTAAAGAAGTCAATCTGAAAAGGCTACATATTATATGAGTCCAACTATATGATATTCAGGAAATGGCAAAACTGTTGAGACATTAAAAAGATCAGTGGCTTCCAGGATATAGGGGGTGCAGGAAAGGATGCACAGGCAGAACACAGAAGATTTTTAGAGCAGTGAAACTATTCTGCATGATCTTATAGTGGTGGCTACATACATATATTTTATATTTGTGTTATTTATATGATAATACATAATACATACATAATATGTGATTTATATATATGTCAAAACCCATACATTGTACAAGAAGAGTGAACCATACATAATGACGTATCATTTGTAACCAATGTACCACTCTGGTGTGGTTGTGGTTAGGTGGAGAGGCTGTGGGTTGGAAGGGGGCAGAGAGTATATGAAAACTCTGTGTACTTTCTGTTTAGTTTTGCAGTAAACTTAAAAGACTTCTTTAAAAATATAAAACCTATTAAAAATCTATTGGCTCTTCTCAAAAAGGCATTACAATAACAACTTGGACAATATTTTCAGTTGCATAGGGATTTTGTTTAAACTGCAAATAAAACTATAAATTAAGATTGATTGACAGTTTGATATACTTAGTATAGTATTTCCTTCGAGGAACATGTTATTCATACCTTAGTTCTTAATCAGCTGGAAACACCAACTCTTTATAACCTTATTTAAGCATCTCACTCTCTGCAACCTGCATTTCTCCAAGCTCAGTCACTCAGCCGCTTATCACCTATTCTTCAAACACATTGAGACCCCATTCCCATAACAACTCTACACTTTCTATCGATTCTGTTTCATTTCCATTTTGACCTAGTTTTGACTCCTTAATATATCCCTTTAACCACTGTCTCTCCAATGTATCCTCAGTTCTTTTCTCTTTGTCCTTCTTACTCACTGGCAAGTTCTCTTTCTGCCTTTATTAACTATTGAGAAAAGTAAATAGCCCCATAAATTGATGTCGTTAGAGTTAATATTTCTGTATTTTACTGTTTTTTTTTTTTCGTTCTCATTGTATACACTGCCTACTTCTTATCTTTTTCACATCTGCAAAATCTAACTTGAATACATCTCCTCCAACTCTCAACAACTGAGATACTTTTCTTCTTAAATTATAGAGAATATAGACATCGTCCAATTTGAATTTTTCAATCTCCTGTGACCAAATCTATAATCATACTGGCGTGTGTACTGGTCCTCTTTTCTCCTCTCCTTTATCACAGTTCTTATCCACTGCTTGGGATTACATTGTTTCTACCTCCATCCATCCATTATCCACTGTCTCTGTGTTTTAACATCTCTCCTTTTACTTGTTCCTTCCCTTTCTCATTTAATCTTCCACAACTATCTCCCATTACAAACAAACAACCGGCCCTCCACTACTTTATCTCCTGTCTCCCCTCTCTACCATCCATTTCTTTCCTCCAGTTCACAACAAACCTCCTTAAAAGGGTTGTCTCTTTACTATAGAGGACTTTTCAGTATTGTGCTATTCCAGACTATAGTGAAATTAGTGCATATTTCTGTAGGGTAGATTTACAAGATTGTTATTGATATGTCATGAGATTTCAGTATTTAAAGCTCGATAGTTACTGCCAAATTACCTTACAAAAATGTGTGTAACAATTACCAACCCATCCACAGTTCCATTTACCTATACTTGCCACCTTTACTATGTATGATTAATTTTGGATAATCTAAAAGTTGAATATTGTACTTCATTGCTTTAATTATTTTTCAGCAATGATATTGGCACCTTCTCAAATATTCATTGGCTATTTCTTTTTCTACTAATTGCTGGTTTGTATCCTTTAACCTTTTGTCTTTATATTTCTAGGAGTTATTTATAAATTTACTAATATGTATTATAAATATTTTCCCATTTGTCTTATAAATTGCTTGATAGTTATGTAGCCAAATCTGTCACTCTTTTTCTTTCTAGCTCCTGGGTCACATGCTTCAAAAATGACTCCCTCTGAGGAAATTGTCTACATTGATTGCCTTCACTTCTCAAAACCCTGTTACACAACTTAATCTACTGCAGTGTGATTTCAGTCTTCATCACTGCACTGAACTTGCTCTTGCCAAGGCTGCTAATGGCCACAGTGACCACAACTTCCATGAAATCCTCTTTTCTGCTGTTTTACATGATACCATACCCTACTCATTTTGTTTGCTCCTTGCTTTCTGACTACCTCTCAGTCTTTACACGCCTTTAACTCAAATTTCTTAATTGTTGATATCCCTCCAAGTTTTGCCATAGAACCTCATCTCTCTTCATTTTACACGCAGTGTGTCTTGTAACGATAATAATCATCTCTGAGTTTGATGTAATTTTGATAATTTGGGGATAGAGTGATCTTCTAGTCTATTTGATATCATTGTGACCAGGGACTAAGGAATACCAGGGGCCTGCCTGCCAATCTCCCTTCTTTCCTCTCTCCATAAAGTCCTGAAATAGCTTTTGACCAAGAGCAATAGCCAGAAAGGGGAGGGAAGATGCCATTTTATTATCAAAGCTTGGCTGGTTTCAGATAACCCTCAATAAAGAACTCTGTTAAATTAGGTAATAGTGTGTCATTTAGACTTCTGCCACTACTTTTCCCTAAAACCCCAATCTTTACTTTTGTTATCTTACTCCACTCTGGCTAGCTGCTTGATACAGAAACTCAGCCCAATAGTCAGCATTCTCAGTGTGTTCACAATCTATTTTCTACTCTGTAGCTAGCCTGTGTGTTTATCTTAATCTTAAATCTGATCATGTCTACCTCTTACTCAAGTCACACCAAAGATTCCCTGTTGACCTAAGGTTAAAATTCAAAACCTTTATTATGGCTTCCAAAGACTTTTCGATTAACCTCTGTTTTCAATACAACCTCTTTTTTCTTTCTTAATATTTTTCTTCTTTCTGCACCAGGCAGTCTTAATCTTGTTTAGATTATCTAATAAAATGTATTCTCTCTAACCTTACAGACTTTTTTGCAAGTTTTTCCCTCTGACAGAACCTCATGCATGTCTTCCTATAACACTTCCTTGAATTTCAAAGACAGGGTGAGTGGCCATTCTTAGGTGTGCCCATAGCACCTATTGCATGGCTCCAACCCTCTGGTACTTATCACATTATGTTTTAATTCCCTGGATACTTTTTGTAGACCCCACACTAGACTTTGAACTATGTGAGGAAAGAAGACAGTTTTGCTCACCATTTTATCCTCAGCATCTAGCACAGTACCTGGGATGTATTATATGGTCTATAAATATTTGTTGAATTAATAATTGAGTGCCAAGTATTCCCTTACACCATTTAAAATTTTCTATATCTTTCATTCTTGATTTTGCATACTTTTGATTAATCTTTTAACATAATTACTATATAAAATCTCACTCTACTAATTTTTTTTCAAGAAACTCTTTTACATTTATTTTTCTCTTTTATAACTTTTGGCACTCCAAATCACTGTTTTATTTATTACTATATTTTGTTCTTGCTTTTCTCAGGGTTTTCCCCACTTTGATTATTTGATAACTTATTGGTTTATTGAGTGTTATGGGTGAGTGAATGAATTAATAAGTAAGTGTTTCTATCCCTTCCCCAACAAAACTGTAAGCCAACTAAGCAAGGACTGTGTTTGCCTTGTTCATCACTGGAAACTCAGTGATATGAGATTAATGAATAAATATTTAATTTTAAGGCTATAATTTTGTTAAATGGTTTCAAGTTCTTGTTTTAATGTTCTCTCTAGCCTAAGAATTAAGTAGGGTATTTTTATAATTTCCAAAGAGAGAGTTTTTTCTTTCTTTTTTTATTTGTATTATTACTTTACAATTTTCATGCAACGAAATCACAAAAATAGAGCATTTACAATTTGTTCTTTTGATAATTTGTTGGGGTTTCCTTTGTGGGATAATATCTGATAGTGTTTTTAATCTTTCATCATTACTTAAATAAGAAGTTTCCATATTTTACCAAGTTTTACTTGCAAATATTAAATCAACAAGAATATAGTATCCGGGCTTCCCTGGTGGCGCAGTGGTTGAGAATCTGCCTGCCAATGCAGGGGACGCGGGTTCGAGCCCTGGTCTGGGAGGATCCCACATGCCGCGGAGCAACTCGGCCCGTGAGCCACAATTACTGAGCCTGCGCGTCTGGAGCCTGTGATCGGCAACGAGGCAACGAGAGGCCTCGATAGTGAGAGGCCCGTGCACCGCGATGAAGAGTGGCCCCCGCACCGCGATGAAGAGTGGCCCCCGCTTGCCACAACTAGAGAAAGCCCTCACGCAGAAACGAAGACCCAACACAGCCATACATACATACATACATACATACATACATACATAAAAAGAATGTAAGCAAACAAGAATAGCATTAAAAAAAAAAAAAAAGAATATAGTATCCAAATTCATTACTTTTTTTTTTTTTTTACATACTTATTTTGGAAAAAATTTCTAAAAAATGAGTTACATTTTCAATCATTATTCCATTTTATTTTTTGTGTTTTTACAATTCTGGATATTATATTTTAATACCCTATTATTTATTACATAAGGATTCATGATTATGCATTATACATTTTTTCAAAGTTAAAGAAACATATCTGTCCAATGTCCATCAACAGATGAATGGATAAAGAAGATGTGGCACATATATACGATGGAATATTACTCAGCTATAAAAAGAAACAGAATTGAGTTATTTGTAGTGAGGTAGATGAACCTAGTGTCTGTCATACAGAGTGAAGTAAGTCAGAAAGAGAAAAACAAATACCGTACGCTAACACATATATATGGAATCTAAAAAAAAAAAATGGTTCTGAAGAACCTAGGGGCAGGACAGGAATAAAGATATAGATGTAGAGAATGGACTTGAGGACACGGAGAGGGGGATGGATAAGCTGGGATGAAGTGAGAGAGTGGCATGGACATACATACACTACCAAATGTAAAATAGATAGCTAGTGGGAAGCAGCACATAGCACAGGTAGATCAGCTTGGTGCGTTGTGACCACCTAGAGGGATGGGATAAGGAGGGTGGGAGGGAGACACAAGAGGGAGGGGATATGAGAATGTATGTATATGTATAGCTGATTCACTTTGTTATAAAGCAGAAGCTAACACACCATTGTGAAGCAATTATACTCGAATAAAGGTGTTAAAAAAATGTTTTTTAGGGGAATTCCCTGGTGGTCCAGTGGTTAGGACTCTGTGCTTCCCTGCAGGGGGCATGGGTTTGATCCCTGCTCAGGGAACTAGGATCCTGAAAGCTGCATGGCCAAAAAATAAAAATAAATAAATTTTTTTTTTAGTATCTTCTTAATATTTGATTTTTTATTTGGTTCATGTTTGCTGGTATAGTTCTGACTAATACTTTACTTTTAACCTTTTCTGGGTTTTTTTTAGTGCAATTCTTATGAATTAACTTACATTTGGACTTTGTTTAATGATCAAGTCTGAGAGTCTTTGCAATATGATAAGAGGATTTAACTCATTTACACTTAGTGACATAAAAGCTAATGTTCATAATAGTTAATATTTTAGAGGTACTTACAGTGTGTCATGTACTATTTTAAATACTTTTATCTAGTAACACATTTAATTCTTATAACAGCCCAATGAGGTCAGTGGTACTAATATACACATTTTACAGATCTGAAAACTGAGACACAAAGAAATCCTAAGTGACTTACTATGGTAACAGGGATAAAAAGCAGAAGAGCCAGGAAGTGTACCTAAGCAGTCTGGCTGTAGAGCCAGCTTTAACCACCAAGCTTTATTGCCATCTAGTTTTATGTTGATTTTGAAACTTTAGGTAGTACCTTACATACTCATTGTGTGGTCTACAAAGATCTTTGAGATAGTCATTTCAAGTTGTTGCAAATACATGTTTTTCCACATACTTCAGCTGTTCTGTTATAGTTTTCATCTGTACTCTGAATCATAAAATTACCTCTCGATTCTGGAATAACATTGTTCTACATGCCTAATTTGTGGTTCTGTTGAAACTTTGTATCATTTTATGTTTTCTGGGTGAGGGGTGAAGGCAAGGCTCACTCTCTGCCAACCTAAGAATTCCACTAATCAGCTGTACATTCTTACTCCTTTGTGTCCATAGAATCCAAATTACCCTTTCCTCTCTTAACTTTATGGTTGTATGGCCACAGTGTCTGTGACCACCTCTCTTAGGATACTTTGGAATTGTTACAGTGCAGCCACTGACATCTCAGCCCCTGGAAACACGACAGGTTATGGTTTTTAAGCTTAAGGATGGTCACAGGAGGCCAAGAGATCTAACAGTATAGGCAGACACTTGACTGAAGATTGAAGTAAGTATGAAAGAAAATCTGACTTGAGAAGAAAAATTGAGGAATGAGGAGTGGGAAGTGTCTGACATTCAAGTAGTTAAAATAACTTGAGTGTTTGCTTTAAGCTTAGTGAAAGTGATTAATCTTTAATTACTAAAAGACTAAAAGGAAGAAAATGATATTAAAACTTTTAAATAATTATGGAATCTATTATGAAAATAATAATTTTGGTGCATTGAATCAATGAGGCAAAGTAGTAATTATAGGAATCTAAAATAGATAATAAAGATAAGATCAAAAAAGTAGAAATCAGAGCTAATAGCATGTATGATATGGGTAACCAAGTAATGTAACTTTGTATTTTTTAAAATTAAATAACTTTGTATTTTTTTTTAGCAGATTTTTAATTATTATTTACTTACTTATTTTTGGCTGTGTTGGGTCTTTGTTTCTGTGCTTGGGCTTTCTCCAGTTGCGGCAAGCGGGGGCCACTCTTCATCGCAGTGCGTGGGCCTCTCACTATTGCGGCCTCTCTTGTTGCGGAGCACAGGCTCCAGACGTGCAGGCTCAGCAATTGTGGCTCACGGGCCTAGTCGCTCCACGGCATGTGGGATCTTCCCAGACCAGGGCTTGAACACATGTCCCCTGCATCGGCAGGCAGATTCTCAACCACTGCGCAAGCAGGGAAGCCCAATAACTTTGTATTTTTGACAAAAAAAAAGTTGACATATTTTTTTATCTTTTTGTCCACCTGAAATACTTGTGTAATGAAAGTAATTGGAATTTTTCTACTGGAATTTATTTTACAGGCAACATTGTAATGTAATCTTTTCTTTTTCCACTTCTGGATTTTTAAAATAATAACCCAGGGCAAAAATGTAATGTTTGCTCAAGGAAAACAACCAGAAAGTTGATAGTGTGTGTAAGAATTAGCAATACCCATCCAGTACCTATGAAACTAATGTAATTAAAGAAATGTCAAAATAAGGTATACATCATACATTATTCGTGTTTATTTTAAAAACTTTATGGCTATTGTGAATAATGCTGCAATAAACATGGGAGTGTAGATATCTTTTCAATACCCTGTTTTTATTTATTCTGGGTATATACCCAAAGGTGGATTGCTGGATAATATGATAGTTCTATTTTTTATATTTTGAGGAACCTCCATAGTGGCTAAATCAATTTACTTTCCCACTAACAGTGTACAAGTGTTCCCTCTTCTCCACATTCTCACCAATACCTATCTCTAGCTTTCTTGACTATAGCCATTCTAACAGGTTATTTACAATAGCCAAGATATGGAAGCAACCTAAGTGTCTGTCAGTGGATAAATGGATAAAGAAATATATATATATGTATAATTTATATATAATATTATTCAACATTAAGAAAGAAAGAAATCCTACCATTTGTGACAACATGGCAAAGTGAGATAAGTCTAAAAGAGAAAGACAAACACTATATGATACTGCTTATATATATCTAATAAAGGTGAACTGTAAAAACAGAAAGTAGAATGGTACTTACCAGGAAATGTAAGATGGGGGAATTGGGGAGATATTGGTCATATGGTACAAACTTGCAGTTAGAAGATGAATAAGTTCTGGAGATCCAATGCACAGCACAGTCAACAATACTATGTTATATACTTTAAGATTTCTAAGAAAGTAGATCTTAAATTTTCTCACTACCAAAAAGAAATGTTAACTATGTGACTTCATACAGTCACATAAAGGAGTTAGTTAACACTATGGGTGGCAATATTATTGCAATCTATAAATGTTTCAAATAAATATGTCATATACCTTAAACTTACACAATGTTATATGTGAATTATATCTCAATTAAAAGTATGTCAATATTGACAACATATGAAATAATCCCATATAGAGTACTAAATTAGTAAAAATGAGCACAGTGCAGTGTATAACCACAAACCATGCCGATGTTAGAAAATAGATATTATAAAGTAGATTAAAACAAGTTCCCTTAATATGTGGGATTAATTCATCATTTTAAGTGGTAGGCTTTGTTTAGGACATATTTATTGAGTGATTGAATAAAGTTATGAATGCTAAACTTAATTCCTGGTTTGAAAGAACCTACTGTGCATCAATTCAATACTACCTAGGAAAAGTTGTAGAGTTATGCATTTCTTGGGAAAAAAATGGTCAGCTTCATGTTTTCAGGCCATGCAACAGCATATATGATTCTATGTAATTATTTTATACGCTGAATCCATTGAATACTTTTTCTGTTCCTAGTATATGACAGTTTTTCTGGTAGGAAGCTTGCATTTCTTTTTCAGAGGCAAAAGGAAAGGGTAAAGCCCAGTTAAACTTTAGGATATCCTCTCCTCAACTAACTAAATAAATGAAATCTAACATCCCTACAGATCCAAAGAATTTTATACATGAACACGCACACACATATAAATATACATATGTATATAAATATATATAAATGTATATATATCAGAGGTAAATTTTGTAGAATGAAGAAAGGCTGTGATTACCTAAAGAACTTCTAGGATCTTTTAATTATTTGTTTTCTTATTATGAGCTTCTTAGGTGCTCCAGTACAATGTCAAATACAAATGTTGATAGTGGATGTATTTTTTGTTTGTCTCTGAATATAGAGAAAATATTTCTGATGTTTACTATTAAGTATGATGTTTGCTGAAGGTATTGGGTAGGTAACTTTTTCAGCTTAAAGAAATTTTGGTATTTAAACTAGTTTGTTGACATGAAAACCTAAGAGTTGAAATTCATTTTTGCACCTACTGAAGTAGTCATATGGTTTTTCTCCTTTAATAAGTTCACTGGGGGAATTACAATAATAGAATGATTAAAGTTAAACCAACCATGCGTTCTTGGAATGAATGTATATTGATCATGAAAGATATAAATATTTATACTGACTGGATTTAGCTTGCTAATATTTTATTCATGATATTTCAACTATGTTTATGAATGAAATTAGACTCTAATTTTCTTCTCTCGTATTGCCCTTGTCTTATTCTTTGACATAAAGGTTACAGTGACTTCATATTACTTGGAGAACATTCTCTTTCTTTTCTCCTCCTTCGTCTCCCCTGTTTCCCTTCCACTTTCCCTACCATTTTCTATTTTCTCTCACTTTCTTTTCCTTTTTCTCATTTCTCTAGAATAGTTTGTGTAAGGTAGATTTAGGTTACCCACCATCTAGACTCAGTGGGGGTTTTGTGGTGGTGTCTGTTTGATTTTGTGTGATGGGAGTAGGTTTTAGATTACTGGGTAAATATATTTAATAATCCTAAATAAATTTAGATTTTCTAATTCTTCCTTGAGTCTGCTGCAGTTGTTTGTATTTTCCATTAAAATGGTCTTTTCTTTTACATTTTAAATTTAAAAGACTAATATTGTTCATAGTCTTGAGGTTATTTCTAAGTAAATAATTCAGAATTGCAGAACTGAGCAGGAAAATAGTAATACAGGACTGGTGGTTAGAAGACCTGATTTCTTATAACATCTCTGTCATTAACTATACATGGTGGCTTAGGCAAAATGTTTTATCTCATCAATTCTATTTCCTTGCCTAAAATTTTGGGAAACCGATAGGGTTGTTTTGTTAATTAAATGGGATAGTATATGTAAAATATCAAACGTCTTCTCAAGAGGGGTTTCCAGATATACGTTAGTTCTCTTTCTCTCTCTCTCTTCCCTTTTTTTTTTTTTTTTATAAATTTATTTTATTTATTTTTAGCTGTGTTGGGTCTTCGTTTCTGTGCGAGGGCTTTCTCCAGTTGCGGTCAGTGGGAGCCACTCTTCATCGCGGTGCACGGGCCTCTCACTATCGCGGCCTCTCTTGTTGCGGAGCACAGGCTCCAGACGCGCAGGCTCAGTAGTTGTGGCTCACGGGCTTAGTTGCTCCGCGGCATGTAGGATCTTCCCAGACCAGGGCTCGAACCCGTGTTCCCTGCATTGGCAGGCAGATTCTTAACCACTGCGCCACCAAGGAAGCCCTCTCTTACCTTTTATGACTATTTGTAGATATCTATTCTGTGAATTACCTTTAGTGATTTCTTTACCTCATGTAATCCCTCTCCCTATAGCTAACATATTTCCTGATATATTTATTTCTTCTTGTGTGATCCATATTTAATTATATAGAATAAGTTTTATATGCCAACGGTTGATTTTCTAAAAGAATAACAAAGAATTTTTAAAAAGATAAGCAAAGAGGCATGTTGATGGAACAAAGCTAAGTTTCTTAAACCCAGTGCAATAAGATAAAACACTGCCTTGAGAGGATCTTATTAGTGTCTCAGAATAGGGAGGTCAGGGTAGGATTTTTTTAGGGTTTGAGTCTTGTCTGAGATTTTAAGGCAGGCTTTGCAAGCAGAGGAATAGGTTGGGATTGGAGGGTATAATGAAGTAAGTTTTGGTAAATAATATATTAATCTTGGCAAATAAAATTTTTGGTTAGTTCACAGAATTACCTTTCAGAAGCAAGTATTTCCTAGAACTATAACCAGGTTTATTTTGTTTGTTCTCAATAGTAACACTGGGCAGGAAATCATGCACTGTCTCAGTATTGCTTAATTTAGGTACAGGAAAGAAATCCTGCTCTCATTATTGTTTAACACAGTGTCAAGGATGTACATTTATTGCAGTTTTCAGTCACATTCTTTTGGTCATTTCTAATCCTAAACTGTGATATAGACCATTATGGTCTGGTAATGATTAATATAGACCCATAATTCTGTTTGATTCGTCATGATCATGTGTACATCTTCTGATTGCAGTCATTCCAGTTTTTGTAAGTGGCATATATTCTTGTTCTTTTTGTTGGGAGATTATTTGTTGTATCATTTGATGAGGTGAAACAGTCACTGTGTGACAGCATTTAAAACTCTGGAAATCCAAATTTGATCCCTGCAACACATACAAAAACAGAAGTATTATAATCAGAGTTTGCAGTCTAAGATGAATGGATAAAGAAGATGTGGCACATATATACAATGGAATATTACTCAGCCATAAAAAGAAATGAAATTGAGTTACCTGTAGTGAGGTGGATGGACCTAGAGTCTGTCATATAAAGTGAAGTAAGTCAGAAAGAGAAAAACAAATACCAGATGCTAACATATATATGGAATCTAAAAAAAAAAAATGTTTCTGATGAACTTAGGGGCAGGACAGAAATAAAGACGCAGATGTAGAGAATGGACTTGACATGGGGAGGGGGAAGGGTAAGTTGGGACGAAGTGAGAGAGTAGCATTGACATATATACACTACCAAATGTAAAATAGATAGCTAATGGGAAGCAGCTGCATTGCACGGGGAGATCAGCTCAGTGCTTTGTGACCACCTAGAGGGGTGGGATAGGGAGGGTAGGAGGCAAACGCAAGAGGGATGGGATATGGGGATATATGTATACATATAGCTGATTCACTTTGTTATACAGCAGAAACTAACACAACATTGTAAAGCAATTATACTCCATAAAGATGTTAAGAAAAAAAAAATAGTTTGCAGTCTACTTCCAAATTAAGAGCATAAATTAAGTCAAGAGACCAGCACCCATCCACACTCTAAAGAATCTGCAGAACATGGGCTTCCCTGGTGGCGCAGTGGTTGAGAGTCTGCCTGCTAATGCAGGGGACACGGGTTCGAGCCCTGGTCTGGGAAGATCCCACATGCCGCGGAGCGGCTGGGCCCGTGAGCCACAATTGCTGAGCCTGCGCGTCTGGAGCCTGTGCCCCGCGACGGGAGGGGCCGCGATAGAGAAAGGCCCGCGCACCGCGATGAAGAGCGGTCCCCGCACCGCGATGAAGAGTGGCCCCCGCTTGCCGCAACTGGAGAAAGCCCTCGCACGAACCGAAGACCCAACACAGCCAAAAATAAATAAATAAATAAATAAATAAGAAAATCCTTTAAAAAAAAAAAAAAAAGAATCTGCAGAACCAATATGGAGATATTAGAGAAATCACCTAATTGTATTATTTATTTCTTTTCTGGAATTATTTTGTTTTTTTTCTGGAACCACAGAGATCTGCCAGAATATAAGTACAACATTCTTCACCTAAGAAAACACATGTTCCACCTAAAGTTGTCAGAATTATAATATCTAAAGGAGCTGTACTTTGAACCATCACCTGTCCAATTTTATGGATATCTTGGGTGAGAAGTTCTATGGCCTACTGTCTTGTTATCCTACTATTCCTTGTTCTAAAGCAGGTAGGTGTCCACCAAGTTTTCAGGTCTCTTATACAATGTGAAATAAATAAGCTTGGAGGATGAAGAAAGCAATAAAAAATTTTGCATTCTTAAGCCGTGTTGTAAGTCAAATAAAACAAAGTTTTGAACTCAAACTGAGACACTCTTTTATCCTTCCTTGATCAAATTGTCTATTTTCCTTCAAAGGGGGAAAATTAATGGTCCAAACTGGACTCTGGATAATACTGGAGACCATATTGATTGTAAGTATTAGTTTATTGAGGTAGAAGTTCCTATCTAAATTGTAGATAGTAACCAATAGGCTTTTGTGTCCCAAATTCAATAATAGTTTTTAGAGGCCTGTCAATGATCTCTTTCAGTTGAATAATCAAATGGTATTGTTGAATAGCATTTAATTGTCTGCCATCATTCATCAGTAATTACCAATACACCAGACAATGACACATCTAATGTAGAGATCAACTGATAGACACAAAGCAAGAGTTTAGATTTGAGTCTAAGTGGTGTGGTTTTCTTATCACTTCTGTAAAAGTCAAACAACCTCAGAATACATACCAGTACTTATTAAGCTTTTTTGCAAGGCTCTATTTCTGTGAAAATTTTACTACCAAAACAAGCCCTTGGAAAGGACTCAGGGTGTTATTTCTGTGAAGACAAGAGCCTTCCCATATAGGGGCATCCTTAAAGCAGTTTTAGATATCTGGCTTTCTGTCTTGTTGCATTGTTTGCCCTCAGTCCAACTACCCGGGAGACCAACTTACTGATTTTTTTAAATTGATGTCTTAAGAAGCTGGATGGAACTGAAATAAAAATGAATACAAACCCAACAGCTGGATTGGTCGTATGTTTTAGTCTAACACAAGCAGGTTAATTGTTGCCTGATATTTGACTTACACCAAGGCCTAAAAATGCAAAAAGCAATATTAAATATAGGGACTCTGACGTATCATAATTACCAGGTGAAAAATATCTGTTAATAATACAGAATTTCAAAACTGTAAAAAGGAAATAAAATAGCTATGAAAAAAAAAAAAAAAGCGTGCAGATCCAGGTAAGACTGTGAGTCTGTGACTCTAGATATGTGGATTTTGCTCTATGGGTTTTGGGTGGAATCTGTCTGTTTCATGCAGTTGCCATCTTTATCAGACGGTGTTTGGTGGAAGCTGTCTACTTTGTAGAGTTGTCTACTTGCTCTGAAGTTCTAGGCAAACACTTTGTCATGCTCTCAGAGTTTGTCGGCTTCTTGAGGATTCCTTAAAGCCTTCAGCTTGAGGTCTTCAGAAGGATATAGATATGAGGAACAACACTCTAGCCTTTTACGGTTATATTCATTATTAACAGTATACAATAGGACTTCCCTGGTGGCACAGTGGTTAAGAATCCACCTGCCAATGCAGGCGACACGGGTTCGAGCCCTGGTCTGGAAAGATCCCACATGCCGCGGAGCAACTGAGCCCATGAGCCACAACTACTGAAGCCCGTGTGCCTAGAGCCCGTGATCCACAGCAAGAGAAGCCACCACAATGAGAAACCTGCGCACTGCAACGAAGAGTAGCCCCCGCTCGCCGCAACTAGAGAGGGCCCATGCGCAGCAATGAAAGCCCAATGCAGCCAAAAATAAATAAATCTATTAAAAAATTATTTAAAAAATAGTATATGATAATGTCCTTTCATTGTCTTAATGGAGAGTTTTTTCTGATGTTTTTCCAGTTGATGAAATCTCCAGACACATTATCATAATGGTAGAGATTGACATCGTTTATTTAGGTATAGCAGACAATTAATTTTTAAAGATGTAATCCATGACTGCAGTGGGAGAAGAACATGTTGTAACAGTGCAAAACAAGGCAAAGTAATTTCAAAAACAGTCAGTCTGACAATCCCTCTAAACTTGTCTGTTTTGAAGCTCCAGAATAGACTTAGGCTGGGCTTATCAAACTTATAATCATTTTCTTTCAATTGACTGTTTTGTAGAGACTCACCATGGAAAGTGCCAAGGATAGATAAAGAAACTATTGGTTGTGTTGTTAGTTGTGTTATCTTTTCCACCAGAGATAACCATTTTTAAATCTCAACAGATAGTCAAAAGATTCCTAGACCAAAAGAAATTTAGCATTTGGAAGCTTTTAAAAAGAAATTGGAGCTCAAATCCAACGAAGAACCTTCCTCACTATCACAATTGGAGACACCCCTGAGTAGGAAATCCAAGGAAATACAAGGGAAAGCCTCTTCCATGCCAAGGGTTTTGAGCCATAGCCTTTAGGATATCCTGACTGGATCTCAGTGTGACTTCCAAAAATTGTCTACTGTCCACTTCTCGATGGAGCACCCCAAAAACTCATTGATTAAACAAAGCTTAGTGTAGTCAACCTAGTGCAATAGTTAGAGAAGATCATCCTGACACAGTTTTAATAGTATAGACTGGAGAGGTCTGAGGAAAAATGTATAGGATTTTAGGACCTGAGTTGGATGATTTTAAGGTGGATCTTGCAAGGTAGAGAACTGGTTGGGTTTTGGATAGTTTATGACAATAGCTTCAAATTGTTGAGCACAGCTAGGAAAGTGTATCTTGATGATCAGCTGATAGGCTTGATATATAAACTATTTTAGTTTGCTATTTAATTTTAGCAAACTACTTCAGTTTTAGTTAGTTCACAGTCTCATCTTACAATGTCAACTATTTCCTGTAATAAGTTATTGCTGTTGTTTTTCAGTGTTGTTTAAACCTGGGACAGAAAGAGTTGCTTGCACCCAGGATTGTTAAACACAGAGATAGAAAATCATGTTGGTTTTTATTCTTAACATTAATGTAAGTATACTAACATTAGAAGACAATTGTGTTAAAAGAAAATTTAATGTAATCTTAATTTAAATCTCAATGACTTTTGAATTGTCTGTATCATTTCTTTCTTCTATTAGCAAGGAAAATTATTCACTGTCGCATGAATTACATACTTTTTCAAAGAAAAAATATATTCTCTAAGTTCAACATAGTATGAAATTAATACTTTAAATGTTTTTAAATTATTTAAAATGTATATTTTCAGTGGCAAGTCTCAGCCTATGAATCAAGAACCTGATATATGAGATGATAAATGGTGCGGTGCCTTTCGCAGTAGATCACATTAGATTTATTTTGTTAATAGCAGTGGTAATAATTCACTAGAGAGTTTGGCATGCTTACATGCTTAGCAGTCTGCCACTAATTGGTATGCTGAACCAACAGTGCCACCACTTATCCTAGATTAATCCTATGCCTCTTAACACCACTGCAGAATGAGGCCTCAGGAGAAGTTTCATTTTAAGCTGACTGTTTGACTGTTCAAGATAGCCCTTACGTGGTGAGCTTCCAATTCAGTTAGTGGCCTTGAGGGTGGCATGATGTTAAATCAGCCCTCAAAGTAGAGAGCTATGTATCATATACATAATCTCTATAAGATAAAAAAAAAAAGTAAATCTTCTGTATAAGACACAATGTCTACCTTGGTTAATTATATATCCTAGAAATAGCCACAAACTAAATAACTGAGTGGTTAATGACATATTAAACTTAATGTAGAACATGTCTTTCTAAATTATGTATAGAAATAATATACAATGACAAGAGGCACAGAGTAAAATCTGTCACATGAGCATTCAAATCTCAGTTTTGCCATTTCCAATTTAAGGCATAATTACTTCATTACTTCAGCTTTCTGGGCTTTCATTTCTTCATCTGCTAAATGGGTAAAACAAGGTTGCTGAAAATTACATGGGAGAATATTTATAAAATTCCAGTGAGATGGCTTGTATAAACAGGGATGATTTAGCTATTTCTCTTCTCAGTGGGTCATGTAATTATGTGTTTATAATCATATACATTATTTTCCTACCTCTCAAAGTGGAAATTGATCTTTTCTCTTTTTGTATTCCCATACCATTTTCCTACACCTTTTCATGGCTTTTATATTAAACTTTGTTTTATAATTAATCCAACTTATAAACTTTCTTAATTCAGTGGGATTCAAACATCAGTTTTGAGGTTTTTCCCCCCATTGACCACTATCTTCAACAACACTCTGCCTTTGCTGCCCCTTAAAAACATTTTAGGCAGATTCCATAATTTTCTGATCAGTTTCTAATATTTAAATTTTCAACTTAGTTTAAAATTTCAACCACAAGACAAATCCTTCTCTCCCTTCTGCTAGAATGAGCCAGGCAAGTCATCAGTTCAGTAGGTGAGGGGAATGATCTGATCCTTCCCTTCTCCTCCTCCTCTTCTAAAACAGTTTCTCCTCTTATGTGTTGGTCCTGAAAGAGAGAGATGAAGGACAAGTGCCTCTTGCTGATCTGGCCCCTATCAAAGACCTGAGTTGACTACTACCACATGTCATCTTCTGTCAGTACTTTCTGGGTGGAAGATGCTCATTGCTACATTTCGTGTAGGGCTTAGGTACTAATAGCTGCAAAGGATCCTGCAGAGGTGGGTCCTTCATGCCTCTACTCTTGTGTAATAGAAATTCCTGTCCAGCTCTTTCTCCTCCAGCTTCCTTTACCTGTTTTCTCAAAGGTACAGCCCACATTCTTCTGCAGTTCAAGTTCTCCTTCTTAATGATAAGCAATTTGTCTTATGATTGATTGACCATAGCTTGTTCCTTGCTAGGCCAAGTGGTGGGTGCATCTAAATTACCCCAAACTCTCTCTCTGTTCTTCTGTTACTCTCAAATTATTGTTTTACTCAACAGGAGGAAGGATTAATGTCAGATTAATATAAACAGTTTACAGAAATCTCAAAATTGTGTAATTGTTTTAGAACCTCCCCCCTTGCTTGGTTTAGGAAGAATGCCATGTAACACCTTTGCTGACTCATGGGATATGTTCTCTGATTACAGTGGAATTAAATTAGAAATTGATTTTTCAAAAAACCAGAAAATCCCTAAATATTTGAAATAAAAAAAAAAACCCACACATTTAAAAGTAACCCTTGGATGAAAAAGATACCACAAACTTTAGAAAATATTTCAAGCTGAATTTTAAAAAAAAAGAGATACCCAAATTTATGGGATGCAGCTAAAGTAGTGCTTAGAGCAAAATTTTTAAATTTAAAAGATTTTATTCGTTCATTGCCTTGTATTTGGTTATCTTGGAGTATGTCTCATGTGCACCTGAAAAACATATGTATTCTGCAGTCATTGGGTATAGTATTCAATAAATGTCAGTAAGATTAAGGTGATTAAGAGTGATATTCCGGTCTTCCATATTCTTATTGATAACAAAATGCTAGCAAGTTTAATCTGGCAATATATAAAAATGAGAATATATCATGAATGAGTGGGGTTTATCTGAGGGTTAACATTCACAAATTAATGTAAATCACCATATTAACAGAATAAAGAAGAGAACTCACATGACCATCACAATAGGTGCAGAAAAAGTGACAAAATGTAATACCCTTTAATCATAAAAATCCTTAGCAATTTCTGGAATAGAAAAGAACTTTCTCCATCTAATAAGAGTACACATGAAAATCCACAGCTAACATTTTACTTAATAATTAATTGAAAGTATTCCCCTAAGATAGGGAACAAAGCAAGAATATCTACTCCCATGACTTATATTTGACATTGTACTGGAGGTTCTAGCTCCTCAGTAAAGTAAGGCATAAAGTTTGGAAAAGAAGAAGTAAAACCCTTTTTTTATTCTCAGACAACATGATTGATTTCATGGAAAACCCAAAGGAATCCATAAAACAACAACTAGGACTAAGTAAAGTTAGAAAATTCAAAATATGTAAATTTAATATGGAAAAATCTATTGCATTTCTATATAATAGCAACAAACCTTTCCAAAATGAATTTTTTTTTCAAACATCTTTATTGAAGTATAATTGCCTTACAATAGTGTGTTAGCATCTGCTTTATAACAAAGTGAATCTGTTATACATATACAATATGTTCCCATTTCTCTTCCCTCCTGCATCTCCCTCCCTCCCACCCTCCCCATCCCACCCCTCTAGGTGGTCACAAAGCACCGAGCTGATCTCCCTGTGCTATGCGGCTGCTTCCCACTAGCTATCTATTTTACATTTGGTAGTGTATATATGTCCATGACACTCTCTTACCCTGTCACATCTCACCCCAGCCCCTCCCCATATCCTCAAGTCCATTCTCTAGTAGGTCTGTGTCTTTATTCCCGTCTTGCCACTAGGTTCTTCATGGCCTTTTTTTTTTTTTTTTCCCTTAGATTCCATATATATGTGTTAGCATACTGTATTTGTTTTTCTCTTTCTGACTTACTTCACTCTGTATGACAGACTCTAACTCCATCCACCTCATTACAAATACCTCCATTTCATTTCTTTTTATGGCTGAGTAATATTCCATTGTATATATGTGCCACATCTTCTTTATGCATTCATCTGTCGATGGACATTTAGGTTGCTTCCATGTCCTGGCTATTGTAAATAGAGCTGCAATGAACATTTTGGTACATGACTCTTTTTGACCTATGGTTTTCTCAGGGTATATGCCCAGTAGTGGGATTGCTGGGTCGTATGGTAGTTCTATTTGTAGTTTTTTAAGGAACCTCCATACTGTTCTCCATAGTGGCTGTATCAATTTACATTCCCACCAACAGTGCAAGGGTGTTCCCTTTCCTACACACCCTCTCCAGCATTTATTGTTTCTAGATTTTTTGATGATGGCCATTCTGACCGGTGTGAGATGATATCTCATTGTAGTTTTGATTTGCATTTCTCTAATGATTAATGATGTTGAGCATTCTTTCATGTGTCTGTAGGCCATCTGTATATCTTCTTTGGAGAAATGTCTATTTAGATCTTCTGCCCATTTTTGGATTGGGTTGTTCGTTTTTTTGTTATTGAGCTGCATGAGCTGCTTGTAAATCTTGGAGATTAATCCTTTGTCAGTTGCTTCATTTGCAAATATTTTCTCCCATTCTGAGGGTTGTCTTTTGGTCTTGTTTATGGTTTCCTTTGCTGTGCAAAAGCTTTTAAGTTTCATTAGGTCCCATTTGTTTATTTGTGTTCTTATTTCCATTTCTCTGGGAGCTGGGTCAAAAAGAATCTTGCTGTGATGTATGTCATAGAGTGTTCTGCCTATGTTTTCCTCTAAGAGTTTGATAGTGTCTGCCCTTACACTTAGGTCTTTAATCCATTTTGAGTTTATTTTTGTGCATGGTGTCAGGGAGTGTTCTAATTTCATACTTTTACATGTTCCTGTCCAATTTTCCCAGCACCACTTATTGAAGAGGCTGTCTTTTCTCCACTGTATATGCTTGCCTCCTTTATCAAAGATAAGTTGACCATATGTGTGTGGGTTTATCTCTGGGCTTTCTATCCTGTTCCATTGATCTATATTTCTGTTTTTGTGCCAGTACCAAACTGTCTTGATTACTGAAGCTTTGTAATATAGTCTGAAGTCAGGGAGCCTGATTCCCCCAGCTCCATTTTTCGTTCTCAAGATTGCTTTGGCTATTCGGGGTCTTTTGTGTTTCCATACAAATTGTGAAATTTTTTGTTCTAGTTCTGTGAAAAATGCCAGTGGTAGTTTGATAGGGATTGCATTGAATCTGTAGATTGCTTTGGGTAGTAGAGACATTTTCACAATGTTGATTCTTCCAATCCAGGAACATGGTATATCTCTCCATCTATTTGTATCATCTTTAATTTCTTTCATCAGTGTCTTATAATTTTCTGCATACAGGTCTTTTGTCTCCTTAGGTAGGTTTATTCCTAGATATTTTATTCTTTTTGTTGCAATGGTAAATGGGAGTGTTTTCTTAATTTCACTTTCAGATTTTTCGTCATTAGTGTATAGAAATGCAAGAGATTTCTGTGCATTAATTTTGTATCCTGCTACTTTACCAAATTCATTGATTAGCTCTAGGAGTTTTCTGGTAGCATCTTTAGGATTCTCTATGTATAGTATCATGTCATCTGCAAATAGTGACAGCTTTACTTCTTCTTTTCCGATTTGGATTCCTTTTATTTCTTTGTCTTCTCTGATTGCTGTGGCTAGGACTTCCAGAACTATGTTGAATAATAGTGGTGAGAGTGGGCAACCTTGTCTTGTTCCTGATCTTAGTGGAAATGGTTTCAGTTTTTCACCATTGAGGACAATGTTGGCTGTGGGTTTGTCATATATGGCCTTTATTATGTTGAGGAAAGTTCCCTCTATGCCTACTTTCTGCAGGGCTTTTATCATAAATGGGTGTTGAATTTTGTCAAAAGCTTTCTCTGCATCTATTGAGATGATCATATGGTTTTTCTCCTTCAATTTGTTAATATGGTGTATCACATTGATTGATTTGCGTATATTGAAGAATCCTTGCATTCCTGGGATAAACCCCACTTGATCATGGTGTATGATCCTTTTAATGTGCTGTTGGATTCTGTTTGCTAGTATTTTGTTGAGGATTTTTGCATCTATGTTCATCAGTGATATTGGCCTGTAGTTTTCTTTCTTTGTGACATCTTTGTCTGGTTTTGGTATCAGGGTGATGGTGGCCTCGTAGAATGAGTTGGGGAGTGTTCCTCCCTCTGCAATATTTTGGAAGAGTTTGAGAAGGATAGGTGTTAGCTCTTCTCTAAATGTTTGATAGAATTCGCCTGTGAAGCCATCTGGTCCTGGGCTTTTGTTTGTTGGAAGGTTTTTAATCACAGTTTCAATTTCAGTGCTTGTGATTGGTCTGTTCATATTTTCTATTTCTTCCTGGTTCAGTCTCGGCAGTTTGTGCATTTCTAAGAATCTGTCCATTTCTTCCAGGTTGTCCATTTTATTGGCATATAGTTGCTTGTAGTAATCTCTCATGATCTTTTGTATTTCTGCAGTGTCAGTGGTTACTTCTCCTTTTTCATTTCTAATTCTATTGATCTGAGTCTTCTCCCTTTTTCTCTTGATGAGTCTGGCTAATGGTTTATCAATTTTGTTTATCTTCTCAAAGAACCAGCTTTTAGTTTCATTGATTTTTGCTATTGTTTCCTTCATTTCTTTTTCATTTATTTCTGACCTGATCTTTATAATTTCTTTCCTTCTGCTGGCTTTGGGGTTTTTTTGTTCTTCTTTCTCTAATTGCTTTAGGTGCAAGGTTAGGTTGTTTATTCGAGATGTTGCCTGTTTCTTGAGGTAGGCTTGTATTGCTATAAACTTCCCTCTTAGCACTGCTTTTGCTGTGTCCCATAGGTTTTGGGTCGTTGTGTCTCCATTGTCATTTGTTTCTAGGTATTTTTTGATTTCCCCTTTGATTTCTTCAGTAATCACTTCATTATTAAGTAATGTATTGTGTAGCCTCCATGTGTTTGTATTTTTTACAGATGTTTTCCTGTAATTGATATCTAGTCTCATAGCGTTGTGGTCGGAAAAGATACTTGATACGATTTCAATTTTCTTAAATTTACCAAGGCTTGATTTGTGACCCAAGATATGATCTATCCTGGAGAATGTTCCATGAGCACTTGAGAAAAATGTGTATTCTGTTGTTTTTGGGTGGAATGTCCTATAAATATCAATTAAGTCCATATTGTTTAATGTATCATTTAAAGCTTGTGTTTCCTTATTTATTTTCATTTTGGATGATCTGTCTATTGGTGAAAGTGGGGTGTTAAAGTCCCCTACTATGATTGTGTTGCTGTCAATTTCCCCTTTCATGGCTGTTAGTATTTGCCTTATGTATTGAGGTGCTCCTATGTTGGGTGCATAAATATTTACAATTGTTATACCTTCCTCTTGGATCGATCCCTTGATCATTATATAGTGTCCTTCTTTGTCTCTTGTAATAGTCTTTATTTTAAAGTCTATTTTGTCTGATATGAGCTTTCTTTTGATTTCCATTTGCATGGAATATCTTTTTCCATCCCCTCACTTTCAGTCTGTATGTGTCCCTAGGTCTGAAGTGGGTCTCTTGTAGACAGCATATGTATGGGTCTTGTTTTTGTATCCATTCAGCCAGCCTGTGTCTTTTGGTGGGAGCATTTAATCCATTTACATTCAAGGTAATTATCGATATGTATGTTCCTATTCCCATTTTCTTAAATGTATTGGGTTTGTTATTGTAGGTGTTTTCCTTCTCTTGTGTTTCTTGCCTAGAGAATTTCCTTTAGCATTTGTTGTAAAGCTGGTTTGGTGGTGCTGAACTCTCTCAGCTTTTGCTTGTCTGTAAAGGTTTTAATTTCTCCATCGAATCTGAATGAGATCCTTGCTGGGTAGAGTAATCTTGGTTGTAGGTTTTTCTCCTTCATGACTTTAAGTATATCCTGCCACTCCCTTCTGGCTTGCAGAGTTTCTGCTGAGAGATCAGATGTTAACCTTATGGGGATTCCCTTGTGTGTTATTTGTTTTTTTTCCCTTGCTGCCTTTAATATGTTTTCCTTATATTTAATTTTTGACAGTTTGATTAATATGTGTCTTGGCGTGTTCCTCCTTGGGTTTATCCTGTATGGGACTCTCTGTGCTTCCAGGACTTGATTAACTATTTCCTTTCCCATATTAGGGAAGTTTTCAATGATAATCTCTTCAAAAATTTTCTCAGTCCCTTTCTTTTTCTCTTCTTCTTCTGGTACCCCTATAATTCGAATGTTGGCACGTTTAATGTTGTCCCAGAGGTCCCTGAGACTGTCCTCAGTTCTTTTCATTCTTTTTTCTTTATCCTGCTCTGTAGTAGTTATTTCCACCATTTTATCTTCCAGGTCACTTATCCTTTCTTCTGCCTCAGTTATTCTACTATTGATCCCATCTAGAGTATTTTTAATTTCATTTATTGTGTTTTTCATCATTGCTTGGTTCCTCTTTAGTTCTTCTACATCCTTGTTAAATGTTTCTTGCATTTTGTCTATTCTGTTTCCAAGATTTTGGATCATCCTTACTATCATTATTCTGAATTCTTTTTCAGGTAGACTACCTATTTCCTCTTCATTTGTTAAGTCCAGTGTGTTTTGAGCCTGCTCCTTCATCTGCTGTGTGTTTTTCTGTCGTCTCATTTTGCCTATCTTACTGTGTTTGGGGTCTCCTTTTCACAGGCTGCAGGTTCGTAGTTCCCGTTGTTTTTGGTATCTGTCCCCAGCGGCTAAGGTTGGTTCAGTGGGTTGTGTAGGCTTCCTGGTGGAGGGAACTAGTGCCTGAGTTCTGGTGGATGAGGCTAGATCTTGTCTTTCTGGTGGGCACGTCCACGTCTGGTGGTGTATTTTGTGGTGTCTGTGGCCTTATTATGATTTTAGGCAGCCTCTCTGCCAATGGATGGGGTTGTGTTCCTGTCTAGCTAGTTGTTTGGCATAGGATGTCCAGCACTGTAGCTTGCTGGTCGTCGAGTGAAGCTGGGTCTTGATGTTGAGATGGAGATCTCTGGGAGATTTTTGCCGTTTGGTATTACGTGGAGCTGGGAGGTCTCTTGTGGACCAGTGTTCTGAAGTTGGCTCTCCCACCTCAGAGGCACGGCCCTGATGCCTGGCTGGAGCACCAAGAGCCTTTCGTCCACACGGCTCAGAGTAAAAGGGAGAAAAAATAGAAAGAAAGAAAGAAAGAGGCTATAATATAGTGAAGTAAAATAAAGCTATTGTAAAGCAAAGCTATACAGACAAAATCTCACCCAGAAGCATATACATATACACTCACAAAAAAAAGGAAAAGGGGAAAAATTAATATCTCCTGCTCCCAGAGTCCACCTCCTGAATTTGGGATGATTCGTTGTCTATTCAGGTATTCAGCAGATGCAGGCACATCAAGTTGTTTGTGGAGCTTTAATCCGCTGCTTCTGAGGCTGCTGGGAGAGATTTCCCCTTCTCTTCCCTGTTCGCACAGCTCCCGGGGTTCAGCTTTGGATTTGGACCCGCCTCTGCGTGTAGGTCGCCTGAGGGCGTCTGTTCCCCGCCCAGACAGGACGGGGTTAAAGGAGCAGCTGCTTCGGGGGCTCTGGCTCACCCAGGCCGCGGGGAGGGAGCGGTACGGAGGAGGCGGGGCGAGCCTGCGGCGTCAGAGGCCGGCGTGACGTTGCACCAGCTCGAGGCGCGCAGTGCGTTCTCCCGGGGATGTTGTCCCCGGATCCCGGGACCCTGGCAGTGGCGGGCTGCACAGGCTCCCGGGAGGGGAGGTGTGGAGAGTGACCTGTGCTCACACACAGGCTTTTTGGAGGCGGCAGCAGCAGCCCCAGCGTCTCACGCCCGTCTCTGCGGTCCGCGCTGATCGCCGTGGCTTGCGCCCTTCTCTGGAGTTCGTTTAGGCGGCGCTCTGAATCCCCTCTCCTTGCGCGCAGCGAAACAAAGAGGCAAGAAAAAGTCTCTTGCCTCTTCAGCAGCTGCAGACCTTTTCCCGGTCTCCCTCCCGGCTAGCTGTGGTGCGCCAACCCCTTCAGGCTGTGTTCACGCCGCCAGCCCCAGTCCTCTCCCTGCGATCCGACCGCAGCCCGAGCCTCAGCTCCCAGCCCCGCCCGCCCCGGCGGGGGAGCAGACAAGCCTCTCGGGCTGGTGAGCGCCGCTCGGCGCCGAGCCTCTGTGCGGGAGTCTGTCCGATTTTCCCTCTGCGCCCCTGTTGCTGTGGGATCCGCGCTGATAGCCGCGGCTCGCGCCCTTCTCTGGAGTTCGTTTAGGCGGCGCTCTGAATCCCCTCTCCTTGCCCGCTGCGAAACAAAGAGGCAAGAAAAAGTCTCTTGCCTCTTCGGCAGCTGCAGACTTTTTCCCCGGACTCCCTCCCGGCTAGCTGTGGTGCGCTAACCCCTTCAGGCTGTGTTCACGCTGCCAGCCCCAGTCCTCTCCCTGCGATCCGACCGAAGCCCGAGCCTCAGCTCCCAGCCCCGCCCGCCCCGGCGGGGGAGCAGACAAGCCTCTCGGGCTGGTGAGTGCTGCTCGGCGCCGAGCCTCTGTGCGGGAACCTCTCCGCTTTGCCCTCCGCACCTCTGTGGCTGCGCTCTCCTCCGTGGCTCTGAAGCTTCCCCCCTCCGCCCCCCGCAGTCTCCGCCCGCGAAGGGGCTCCTAGTGCGTGGAAACCTTTCCTCCTTCACGGCTCCCTCCCACTGGTGCAGGTGCCGTCCCTATTCTTTTGTCTCTGTTATTTCTTTTTTCTTTTGCCCTACCCAAGTACGGGGGGAGTTTCTTGCCTTTTTGGAGGTCGGACGTTTTCTGCCAGCGTTCAGTGGGTGTACTGTAGGAGCAGTTCCACGTGTAGGTGTATTTCTACTGTATCTGTGGGAAGGAATGTGATCTCCGCGTCTTACTCTTCCGCCATCTTCTCTATCATCCAAAATGAATTTTTTAATTGCATTTACTATATATAGCATTAAACATCAAAAAATATTTAGTCATATGGTGGGCCTTCTCAACATAGAGGCTCAGGCCTTCAGTTCTGGAAAATAACCTTGTCTTTCCATAATTTTTCTCCATTTTTGTGTTCTTCTTGGAATTTTAATATTAAGATACTTAGCCCTCAAAATTGATATCTCTAATTTTCTTTTCTCTACTTGTTCAACTTTAGGAAATTTTCTTCATGTTTCCCATCATCCTTCTTTTTTTATAGATTAAGAAAGAGAGGCACAGAGTGCAAGTAATCATCCAGAAAAAGAAAAAAAAAAGAAAAAAGAATCATCCCCAGATCATTCAGCTAATCAGGGTTTGAACTGCTATTTGAAAGCTGGTCATGTGACTGCAGAGCACAGGATCTTAGCCATTACACTCTACTACCTCTTTTAGAAAATATGTTTGTAATAAATAACTTGATGTTTAATGAAGAAATATGTCTTAAAAACAACAGAAATTAGAAAAAGATATTACTATGCATTTATAATGCTGTAATTAAAGATAAGGTTTTATAGAAATCATACTATAAAAGGTCCCAACTGTTTTTAATTTAGAACTGTGACATCTTGGTGCCCAAAAGATTTTTCCAGTAAACATTTAAAATAAAATCTAATGGGGATTTTTCTTCTTGTCCCAGATTGCAAAATCCTCAAGGTCAGAGGCCATGTTATGTTGTTTCATAATTTATAGTGGAGAATTTATAATAGTTTGTTATGAATGATGCATCACTGACATTCAAAGATTATGGACAGTATATTATTTATATGAATGATTAAAAATATACACAATGGCTAATTGGACAGCATACTTAAAATTAAGCTGGCAGCTCTACTCCATGTTTTAAAATAGAGAAGTATGGATGATACATGCCATACATTTTTAATTTCATGTTTGTGGCTATAACAATAAGTTAGAATTGCTATTAAAGTGCTAGAGCCTCATGTATTTATTTTACTTTATTCTTTTTTTAAAACGATTTGAGGGTCTGATGAGTATTTTTGCATAGATTTTCACTTAAGCCATTATTTCACATTTTTCTTCATCTTTTTGGAGTAAAGCAATAAAATAGTGTAAATTAGCAAATCCAGTATAATTCAAACAGTTATAATAGCATGTGGTACATATATGACATTCAGAATAGCACTCATATAAAAACAAGATATTAGAGAATTACCCACATTTGGCTTTGTAGTTTCCTAGCATAATGCAAGTTAAATTTTGAGTTCCAATTTGAATGTCAGCATTTTCTAATCTAGCTAGTAGTCCTTGATGCAGTCTCCTGAAGCATATGACAAATTAGCTATGGAGACAAAGAAAGACTGAAACATGAGATAGAAATGTTTGGCAAATACTGAATGAAGAGTTGTGGCCTGTAAGAATGGAGGAAGAGAGCTATAGGGTAGGATTTGGATGAAATGAAAAAACAATAGAATAATTGTTGTCTAACTTCCCATTTTGCTACTGTCTAGCATTTTAGTTCCATTATTAACTTTAAAGGCTATCAATTTTAGTCTTTAATTTTTAAGGTCAATACGAATTTAGATTTATCAATATATTTTACTAATTTCTTTGCTGACCAATGACTTTTCCTTCCTACATCCCCTACCAAATTTAGCTTTCTTCTTATAATACATTCTTTAAAGATTCTGTGAAGCAGAAGTATCTCAACTTTTTAATGAAACATCTTTATTTTTGCTGTCAGTCTTGAGTATAAAGATAGTGTACATAAAGTGAAATTTTAAGTTTTCACCTACTTTTTTCAACACTGAAGGTATTTTAATTCTGGCTACCACTTTTGCACATGAGAAGTCTGCTACCATTCTATCTCTTTTAAGACCTTATCATTTTGTTTAAAGTTTTGTATTCACACTACAATTTATTTAGGTGTAGAATTGTTTTCATTTATTTTGCTCAAATCTTGTGATCTCCTTCCATTTGAAATTTATATATTTATTTACTTCTGGAAAAATTTCTGTCAATTATTTGAATAGTTCTTCTACCTCTTTCTTTCCTTTCTAAAATCCCATTATATGTGCCTTGACTGTACATAATCATGCATGCTTTTTAATATTTCCCTCATATTTCTCATCTACTTTAGTCTGCATGCTGCATATGGGGTGCTTTTTCAGGACAACCTTATAATAAACTAGTTTTTTCTTCTGTTGGTTTTATTCTGCTGTTTAACCTTTCCATTGATGTTTTATTTATTTCAGAGATTATATATTTAATTTGTACTTGCTTCATTTCCAAATTCACCCGACATAGCTAGCTAGTTAACTAGATATATTTTAGATACACACACAGATCCTTGCTTTCTGGAATATATTTATTCCTTTATATCTTTGAACACTAAAAAATTTTTCATTCTACAGCTTCTATTATCGATATCACTCTTGTGGAGTGAAATTGTGCCGTTTGTTAGTTTGCAGACCTATAGTTAATTAACAATGTTGTGTTAGTTTCAGGTGTACAACAAAGTGATTCAGTTATACATATACATGTATCTATTCTTTTTCAAATTCTTTTACCATTTAGGTTATTGCAGAGTGTTGAGCAGAGTTCCCTGTGCTATACAGTAGGTCCTTGTTGGTTGTCTGTTTTAAATATAGCACTGTGTACATGTCAGTCCCAAACTCCCAATCTGTCTCTCCCCTCACCCTTCCTCCCTGGTAACCATAAGTTCGTTTTCTAAGTCTGTGATCTGTTTCTGTTTTGTAGATAAGTTCACTTGTGTAATACTTAGGTGTTAAAAGAAGTGAATTGTACGGTTCTGTGGGAGAATCTAAGAGGAGCAGGGAGATCTTCGTGAGGAAGGCCTAAGAATGAGGCATTCACCAGATGTGCAGGGCATGGGACTCTGTGCCTCAGGGCCAAGCCTTGCCCTTCCTCTGCCTTGCCCGTGCTCCCTGTGGTGACCTGTTAGCTGGTTTCTGGCTGGAACTAGTGGTGGAAGATTCTGTTTGAAGAAGAGAGAAAGAAGGAAGGGAGAAGACAAAGTAGTTCTCTCCCACTTCTTTGCTGCAAAGGGCTGAGCTTGCAAAGGCTACATCTCCCCGTGGTGCTGGCTCCTCCCAGACAAGCCTACTGTGGTTCAGTTTCTGCCAGGTGAATCGACACCCAGGCTTCAGAAACACACCTCCTCCCTCTGTTTCTACAAAGTAGTATTGATAGTGATTTCCTGCTGTTGCTCTTCTCTGTCCCCTGTTGGGCTTCTCAGCTCCTCCACCTCCTGTGTCACCAATGTCCCTGCATTCAGTTCTCTGTTATAAGCATTTGAAGTGGTTTTTGCTTTTTTGAGACACCAGGTAAAAATAGGTGATGAGACATGTTCTAGACAGCACAAAGTATATATTTGAAGGGAATACTGTTTCTATGGTATGGAAAACCACCAGAAAATGTTGGGAATATATTATTATTATTTCAAAAAAATAATAGTGTGCTGACATAGAAGTAAAAATTTATGAATGATCTTGAGTTGCAGTTTTTCAAGATTTTCAGTTTTCTAAGAGGTTGTTTTTCACGGGAATATGAACTTACAGGTAGTCTTGGATTCTGTGTCTTATTCTCTGTAGTCTTCAAATCCTGGCTACACCACTTATTAGTTACATGATGCTATGTAAGTTACTTTACTTCTCTGTGCCTCAGTTTACTCACCTGTAAAATGGAAATAATAATAGTAACTACTTTACCTTGTAAAGTGCTTAGAATGGTGCCTAGACACAATGGATGCTCCAAAATTGTTAGTTGTTACTATTATTTCCCAGTTTTGAAGGAGAAAACACTGTTTTTTGCTCTGGGAAGTGAGGAATGATCCATTTGCTTTGCCTAACCTAGACTCTAAGCAGACTTGCAGGGCTATGGAAGAATGGAAGTGAATGCTGGAAAGGTTGATAGGCTTCAGATTTTGAAGGACCTTGTATGAGATATAAAATTTCATTAATTATTTGGAATATGAGGAACCATAAAACTGTTAGAGAGATAGTTATATTCATCTTTTTATAATTATCTTTTTAAGAAAATAATCTCTGATACCTTTGGATAATGGAATTGGAGGAAGGTAGGAGTAGAGACTGGGAGGAATTCACAAAGCTCTAGAAACCCTCTTAGGACAGAGGTCAGCAAAGACACCACTAATCCATCTAGCACCTTTGTGAGCCATGTGGCATCCCTTCCTCCATGCAGGTGCAGCTCCATGCAGGAGCATAAGGTTTGGTGAACAGACTTCCTAACCTGAAGGCCTTTATGCAATTAACAAACTGCCAGTTTACACTGTAAGCAGCCCTAGACTTGACCTAGGGCCTGAGAAAGGCTGGTAAGAATGACTTAAGGAATAAGGTGGATTTCAAGAGACTCCCTCATAGGCTAATTCTTAGGCTTCAATGACAGTCATGTGGAGATGAGGCTCAATCCTCAATGAGGTTTAACCTCAGTACCAATATGAATCCTTTGGGAATGATAACAGACAAGCATGCAGTAAAAGATTACAAGGTACAGTAAGAAAATCTATCAATATTCCCAAACAAAATGTTAAAGTCAGTGTGACTTTCTGCTAATGAAACTCAAGGATATAGTACAGTAGTAAAAATGTTACTTCTTTATTTGTTTTGTGTTTTTTTTTCCTTCAAGGCAAATTCTTTCCCTCTTATCTCACTATTAGTTCTATTTCTTCCTCATAAAAAAAGAGCAAATTTATGTTTTAAAAAATGGTTTGGCGTATTCTCAAAAAACTTTCTAATAAAAAGCCTAAGCATCTATGTCATTTGTTACAAATGAACACATCCTTTCATATACATAGCAAATATTCATTAAGCACCCATTGTGGGCAGTTCGTGAAGTCTTTGTTTGATACTTGCATGCCTGTAAGGTTTGTATTCAATTAGTGTTTCTAAACCACACCTTAATAAGATGTAATGTGCAATTTCTTATAATCTGAAATTTTTAATTTTTTCTTTTTAAATGCACTTCGAGTTTTCAAATTTGCAGACATACTTTGGCAGAATTTGGGAGCAATTTGCAAGCATCATTTCTTTGGCACTGTCAATAGCTTACCTAATTTAATGGGTATATTTTAGCACATTTTTCATTCGATTATAGCTGCCACAGATAGGCATGCTATCCTCATATGAAAGTTACAGCGGTGTTGACAAGTATAGATGTCAATTCAAGAATTATGGACTGAGGCCTCCAGCTAAATCAGCCACCAAGACAGTTTGGCACATCTAGAGTCATAAAAATGAGTGATGACGGGTTCGAGCCCTGGTCTGGGAAGATCCCACATGCCGCAGAGCAACTAGGCCCGTGAGCCACAACTACTGAGCCTGCGCATCTGGAGCTTGTGCTCCACAACAAGAGAGGCCGCGATAGTGAGAGGCCCGCGCACCGCGATGAAGAGTGGCCCCCGCTTGCCGCAACGGGAGGAAGCCCTCGCCCAGAAACGAAGACCCAACACAGCCATAAATAAATAAATAAATAAATTAAAAAAAAAAAAAATGAGTGATGAATGTCAACCTTTCTAATTAGTTGACAAGCCAGAGGTACCACCTGAATATAGCTAAGTTTTGGAATGAAATTAGACATAAATTAGACATAAATAATAACTTTTTAATATTTTATTCATATTGTTCATATATAGTTTCACATGTGTAAATCTATTTAAAGAAATAAAAATAATAAATAAATAAATAAATAAATAAAATTGTTTTCCAGGCAAGTTTAACGTAGTTTACAAATTAACTATAATAGTGATTTAGGAAAAAAAAATTAAAGTTTGAAAGAAACTTACCTCTAACTTTCTTTGTAGTTGAGACCAAATTATGCATCTTTTTTGGTCATAATGGAACTTTGGATATCCAAGAACATCTGTCAGTGCAAAGACCATTTTACCTCGTATCTACTAGAGCTATTTTAAAAGGCAGCAGCAGATAAAATAAACTTGGTAATTTATTTAAAAGTCAAAAGCACAGTGGGAAGAGCAAAGACATGACACTAAGAACCCTATATTTATCTTAGAAACGGGATAAAAATATCAAAATACAGCAGTATAAGAAACTTCGGAAAAACACCCCCAAACGTGGAAGTTTTAAATTTATGTCGCTGGTTTAGTTAGGTTGTTAATTCACTTCTCTTTTAGTGCATCTCCTTCTTCACCTTTACAACAACCACAAAAAACTGTATGTATAAAATTCAACACATAGTTTTGGGTGAAATATTAAAATGAAAACTGCTGATCTCTTTACCTTTCACTTAAACAAATCCAGATGAAAAAAGGTATATCTTAATTGTGGTTATTCCAATATAAATTCCTAAGAGATACTTGCTTCCGAAATAAGAGTTGTGTTAAGAAGAAACAACAACCTTTATTTAAATTGCCAAACTTGTCACAGAGTACATGCCAGATAGACCTTAAGATGACTCCCAGCAGTACCCTGTTGTAGTGATGCTAGGCAAAAAAGCAAAGTTACCATTCTAACACAGAGAATCTAGCTTTTCAATTTTAAAAAGTCGTTTCTGAACCCTTGCCCAGTATACTTCTTCTATGCATTATAGGTTCATTTTTAAATAGATGATAGCTGCTATTAAGCTACAAGAGAAGCTGCACTTAATTGTCTTCTGCAAACAAATGAGAGAAAAGTTAAGACAAGTTAATAGCAAATATGGCAGCTTGCCTGCCATTTATTCACTATTAATAAGTGATAAATTGTTTTAATAACACAAATGGGCTGCACTTCTCAGAAACGAAATTAATAAAAAATACACAATTTGGTGATAAACTATCAGAATTACTCATACCAGTTATGCTGGCCAGTATTTCAAACAGATTGACTTCAGTTTGTGTACCCTGTTGCCATTCATCATAATCGAGGTTTTCTTCTAAGATGGCGCAATATTCCATATCTCACAGCTAACTGGTCTCATCAAGCCAAAAAGCAAATGAATCCCTGGAGCAAGTTAGGCACGTTGAGAAAGCTATGACTTGCTCAGATTTCTGTGATAAATTTCTACTCGCTAAATAATAGAATTAAATCAAAGAATTCACAAATTTTATATGTATGCCTAAATACATTTATTACTAAAAGACATTTGTATAAGTTATGAATTACATTTAATTGCTGGTAATATAACTCCCCCCGACACTGACTTAAACCAGCATGTGTTTTATTTTTCTATACTTACCTCCACTGTTAAGTAGTAAGATCAGGTCAGTGAAGTAGCTTGGAGTTGCCACTGGAAACCCCAGCTTTTTCCAGCTGTCTACAGACATATGGCTTTTGCCCTGCTTATTGCCTGCACGTTTGCATGGGCCATCTCTACCGTCATACCCATGTTACAATCAAGAGGAAGAGAAAAGGCAAAGGGAAGAAACACAGAGACAAAGCCCAACTGAGTCTGTCTCTTTTAAAGAGCTTTCCCAGAAGCCCCTAGTGACCTTGGCTTACAGAACTTCAGCCTGGACTGGGTCACATTGCCACCCCTAGAGTCAAAGGAGTTTGAGACCTACTACCTCGAGAAAAATTGGGGCTGTATTAGTAAAAAAGGGGAAAAAAGGGCACAAGGGCGTCTACTAGAATGCTTCTAAGAATTTAAGGAATTCACAGTACAATAACCACCAAAATGGAAGCATTCCTGCTTACTTGTCAAGTTTTGAAATTTTACCCTCAAACGTTGCTCTAAGGATTGATGAAAATTTGAGTTCTTAAATTTATGAGATGGTATATTAACTATCAGGTTGATCTAATGACTTTTGTAATAATAATAAGCTATGTAATAACATGAACAAAACTGCAAGTGTTTCAATAATGTTAACTAGGCCTGATGAGTTATCCTGAAAATAGAAAATGTTATATAGCATTTTTTATATGAGCTTGCAGGACTAGGGCTGACTAATACTCTTTGAAACAATGTGGTAGTTGGTTTAATTTGCATTATATGGAATCGTAACTTTTTCTTGTTGACCAACTCATATTGGTCAACAATATGTTTTATTGTTGACCAACTTCCCCTGAAATAATGCATTGTAGTTTAAACTCAAGGTCTTGGGTTATCAAAAACTTATGCCAGCACTAGTCTAACATTCATCAAATTGAGTACTTCTTTATCCTAACCACTTTGATTGACATTGAGGCTGGTAGTGAACATGGCTCAGTTTCCGCTTTTCCGGAGTTGATAGTCTGGTCTAGTGAATGCCTATGGTAACCCATGGTTGCCAGGATCCACAGTTCCACAGGCCACCATTAACATTGTATTCTAAGTGAAAGATGCCTCTCCGGGTGGTTATAATGAGAAGGCTCCAGGTTAACCACTTGTGTATTACAATAACTTTTCACTTTTCCAGCATAATTAGGAAATTGTATTTTTCTCAAGGGGAAAAATGTTACTGGATAATGGTGTTTGGAAAGTTAAATAACATATAGGCATTACATAGGTACAATAAATTTTAGTTTTAAAAGAAACATTGTCCAATTCTCTTGGTTAATAGTTTGGTCTCTAGAGCCAAATGGCCTGAATTCAAATTCTGGCTCCACCACTTTCTAGCTGTGAATGACCTTGAACAATGGTATGTCCTCCTCCATGAAATGCTGACCTCATAGGGTTACTGAGAGGAGAAAATGAGTTATGTAATTCCTGTAATCATACATTCTCAATACATTTTGGTTATCAGCTTATTCATTGAACCTGCATTATTAAGCCTCAGCATCCATTTTGTTGAACAGTATTTGATGGACATTTTTCTAACTGTTGTGTACATTTTTCTTTGCTTTTGTCAGTAAAATAGAGTAAATATAGTTTAAACTTCTCCTCATGTTTAAGTACCATTATTACAAATATTGATATTATACTACAATAAAATTAGCTTGAATTTATTGATTGCTTACTGAGCACCAAGTACTCCTGTAAGCGTTTCACACGTATAATCTCATTTGAGTCTCAGAACAAAGTTTGTTGTTATTAAGATTTAGAGGTTTTATTTTTGTTTTGTTATTGGCTTCCTTGCATAGTCTCAGCTATAATTCAGATAGTTGAGGCTTCTCAATAACTGAATACAAGATAGGTAAACATGAATGTTTTTAGTACTTTGCAATGAACACTGTTAAACTCACAGTAGCATTCTAGATCAATGTTTCTCAATTTTTTTCCAAGATAAAAAAGATCGCCTTTTTATTTTGCCCAATAGAAAGGTTAGCTGTGATTCTGACCTGGAAAGTTATCTCTACTCCCACACCAACTGTAGCTATTTAACTTACCCGCTATTAAGAGTTATTGCTGTTGGTGTTTGAAAAAATTATGATTGACCATGCAATACTTTATTTTAAAAAAATCCCTCCAAAGAAAACTATTTAATATTAATATAAAATTCCAAAACTATAGGAGAGATTATTGAAGAGTTAAGCTTTTATATTAAAACAAGATTCTAATTTTTTAAAATGTTGGCTTACACCCATACCATAGAGCCAGTCTCTCTCCCATCTCAATCCAAAGTGACCAGGGCAAGCTCAGGAAAGAGTTCCTCATTTGGCAGTAATCAGATCTAAAACCTTAGTTAATAAAATAATCAATTAACCTTTAGCACAAAAGACCTTATTATTTGCTAGGAATGCCATGACAAAATATCACACACTAGATGGCTTCAAAAACAGAAATTTAGGGCTTCCCAGGTGGCGCAGTGGTTGAGAGTCTGCCTGCTAATGCAGGGGACACGGGTTCGAGCCCTGGCCTGGGAAGATCCCACATGCCGCAGAGCGGCTGGGCCCGTGAGCCACAACTGCTGAGCCTGCGCGTCTGGAGCCTGTGCTCCGCAACGAGAGAGGCCCGCGCATCGCGATGAAGAGTGGCCCCCGCTTGCCACAACTGGAGAAAGCCCTCGCACAGAAACGAAGACCCAACACAGCCAAAATCAATCAATCAATCAATCAATCAAACATACGCATCTGATTCAAGATCCTCAATTAAAAAAAAAAAAAAAAAAAAAAAACAGAAATTTATTTTCTCGTGGTTCTGGAGGCTAGAAGTCAAGATCAAGGTAGCAATGGGTTTGATTTCTTCTGAGCCTTCTCTCCTTCCTTTGCAGGCAGCCACCTGTGCACTATGTCCTCACATGGTCTTTTCTCTGTGTGCATAACCCTGGTATCTTTTTGTGTGTCCAGATCTCCTCTTTTTATAGGGACATCAGTCATTTTGGACTAATGCCCACCCTAACAGCCTGATTTTTAACTTAGTCATTTCTTTAAAGGCCCTATTTCCAAGTATAGCTACATTCTGAAGTACAGGGAGTTAGGACTTTCACAGATGAATTTGGGGAGGGACACAGTTCAACCCATAGCACAGTCAATTTAGAGATCACTTTTCTTCCATACCTTCTGGTTACTAGACATTAGACTTCAGCTAAAATGCACAAAACAAATCAGTAATATGAAATGATGTATTTTTTTCATGTTGTAGTAACACATCATGATTTTCTGATCAAGAATGTGTTTGTTATTTTAATAAACACAGAGGAAAATATCTAATAAAATCTTAGTTTTAGTGATGGTAGTTATTTCAAAATAGATCATAAAATAGACATATAATATCTGATTAATGCATCTGTTTATTTAACTTTGGTAAAAATAACCAACACCTATTTAAATAATGCTAGCCAGTGCAGAAGAAAATGCCACTCTAGGTCAAAGATTTAGAAACTGTATCATCCAATACTAGCAAATATAGCTATAATCATGTTTAGAGACTCCTATGTAAAATAAGATTGCTAAAAGAATGAGAAAATAAATTTTCATGTGAAAGAAGGTACATTCAAGAAAGATTGTTTTGCCTGTTGCTATTTTTATCCCCTGAGTTTTCTCCTGGAATTAAGCCGGATTTACAAAGAAAAATAATTTTTTGTTTCTCTCCTAGGTCTTCAGATAGATTTTGGTTAAGGGTATTTATGATGTGGATCAGTTATTGGTATTTGTTTGGTTCTGTATTTCACTGGTGCATATTATACTGCATATTGTTAGAGTGCTGCCAGGCAGATATTCCTCAAAATCAATTCAGTGTGCAAAACTTCTGACTGGGCAACACATATTCAAATATATCTGTCCATATTTACAATTGTACCTTTATTCACTTAACATTCACTCAGCTACTATTTTTGGAGTGCCTGCTGTGTGCCAGGAACGGTGCTAAGCACCTCCCCTTGCTTTTTGTATTTTCTCTAAGCAAAGGTATCACCAACCTCCAACTTATCAAGTTGGTCAAGAATGCCATGATCCTCCCCAGGATCATGCAATTCAGTGGTCCCCAGACATTGGAATTTCACAGAGCAATGCTATTTTTTTTAATTGGGACATTTTATTAGAATAAGAAGGACAAATTTACCATTGATTATCACCATCAATTTATAAGAAAGAACATTTTAGTACCAGAAAGATTGCTTAAAGCAAACCTCAAAACATTGCTTATTTTTCTCATTTCCCCAGTGAAAATTTTGTCATCCACAGTGCAAAATTTGAGAACCACTAATCCAGAAAACAGAATAGAGAGAAAGAGAGGCAGTAAATATCAGGAGGACTAATTAAAGACCTATGTGTGGAATAGTACATCACTTCTCAACCTGTTACTCATTTTCTAATTAAAACATCAAAAAGATTGTTGCTGTGTAACATTTGAAAAAATGACATTTAGCTTATTTTGTATATAGTAGTAGACGATAAATGAGAAAGAATATTACTTTTAAAAAATTGTGACGTCATCCACTCGTGGCTTTAGTTTCCGAACAAGATTCTCTAGGTTATTTAAAATATCTTGTAGCACAAACCTTTCTCTCAATATAAAAAGTAGAATTTTGAAAGGGTGTTTCCATTAATTAGAAACTTTAGGTCCTAAAGATTGATTAACTGCTGATAAATGTCTATGATATTAATGATAGTAGAGATAAATCATTTTAGTGACAATAAAATGGAAAGCATCAAGAAATAACTACTATAACCCTTCACTACATTACAGTTATAAAAAATAAGGGAAGAAAAGGAAAGTAGGAGACATAAATATTCAATTAAAAGCAAAATCATGGTGATTCATTAAGGCATAAAAATACATAGTCAGTTGTAGACCCCAAATTAGGTACTTGCATTGTGAGTCTGTGCGTGCGAGGAGGTACTGGTAACTGACCCATATTCACACTGACCTAGTTTTTCACCAGCACTTGTATGTTTCTAATAGTGAGAACCATTCCTGAAATATTGTTACTCTATGATTAATCTGAAATACCAAAATCATAATAATATTTTAAAGTATAATAACTAGTCAAGAACATTATAATTATTTGTTTAAAACAACAGTTTATTGAAATCTTAATCCACTGTCTTTTAAATAGATGATTTTATGTAAAGGATTGCCAGTACTTCAAGATATTTCTTGTAGGTAGAATTACTTCAGACTAACAATAGAACCATAGGTAGAATCAGAGTACAAGGTTACCTATATTGTCCAATTTGAAAAGTGCTCCCAAGGCTTCCCTTCATCCAGGTGCTATGCATCTGAACCACTATAAGTAAAATGCATTCATATTATTCTTTGCCTTATGTGTCTTCTACATATAAAATATTGTAAGGGGTAATAGTGAATGAATCCACCATAAGATGTTATTGACTTACCCAGATCTTCAGAGAAACTAGGTAGAATAAAAGCAGAGAAAGCATGGGAAATGAGGAAAATGAACAAAAAGAAATTTGAGGGTTCATGCGGTTGAATTTTTTCCTGTTTAAAAATTTTGTCTAGAATAGTCCTGATGAAATCACCTATTTTTATTGTGTTGTCTTTTAGGCCATCCATTTATTTCAAGTTCTTCACCAAGTATACATGGATTTATTTATCCTCCATTCTTCTTCACAGAACATTTCTTCCAAGTGAGATAAATTCATTTGGTTTATTAATATTGAAAATGAGGGAATCTATTTAAATCTGTATACCATTTTATTGATTCTCTCTAGTGTACCTTATAGCAGCTGTTTTTTAACTCATCACTTTTATACTGATAGCATGGGCATTTAATGGCTCTTACTTGAGCCTAAAGTAATTTTATATATTCTTAGCAATATAATTCTGATATACACAAAGATGCCAGTGTTAACAGAGGTCTTATAGCATAGAGATTCTGAAATTAGAGAAATGTAACTTTGAATCCTATCTTTCCTATTTCTTATTCTGCAGCTTACATACCTAGCATTTCTAAGGCTCAATTTCCTCATATGTTGAATACAGTGGCAATATTTTAAGTAATTCCTATTAGTTTGTTTTTATTCCTTGTGAAATATATTATCATGACAATTGAATTTGTGGGGTTTTTTTTTGAAAGAAATGTAACTTCTGTTACTTGTCAGCATGAAACACTAAATACTCTGAAAGTACATTCCCATGAAAACAACTTAAAAATCTTAAAACTTAAAAACAACTTAAAAATGTAAAGAAATTACATTTCTTTAAGTGAATTGCTGAGATGGCTAGAAAATAAGGAAGTATGCAAAAGCTAAATCAAGGAGAAACCCTGGAAGGTGGGTAAGAATTAAAGCTGGATTTTGTTCTAAGGGCATCTATTAAACTCTAGAAATCTTGAACTTCTGTTTTAGTGTCTGGAAATGGCCAGGCAGTCAGGAAATAAAACTTACATATTCTCTGGAGTTAATACATTTCAATCAGGACCTCAAAGAATCCTCAAAGATTAAATTTCCAAGAAAAATGAGTTCATCATATAAAATCACAAAACACATAAAGAAACCAGAAACCATAAGAAGCGTGGCACCGTAAATCAGAGTCAGCAGAAACAAGAACCAGAATAATCAGATTACAAAGTCTTCAGTTATTGGAATTTTCAAATGTATGAGCTTTAAGAATTAAGGAATGGAAATGTGAGAAAAGAACATGAGTCTATAAAAATAACCAGGTAGATTTATAAAAACAAGATAGGCAGAATGAAAGAAGCCAGAAAGGTATGATGAAGCATCCAGGGACTAATAACAGCAGGGAGTCATTTTCACCCCTGTGTGTAAAGGAGCACAGAAAAGGAGGTTGTAAGAAACTGGAGAGAGCTGTAATTGTAGCTATAGCAAAGAGTTATCTGAGAAGAGCTGCAAACTTTGGTAGAAGACCCACAACACACTAAGGATGCAGGTGGAGAAATAAATACCCCTACCTCTCTCCTCCCACACCCAATATCCCACTGGTACCTTTCACTGACCAAACACACTGGGATGCCAGGGGCAAGGGAACTTTGGTGATGCATGACATAGAGGTTAATGTGCCAGGACACAGAGCAGAGTGGAGAAGAGAGGATTACAGGGGCAAAGAGAGAATTCCCAGCACAAGAGTATAAGAAATTTTGAGGATAGAGTGCAAAGGCCTAACTTACAGCTAAACAGAGTTATGAAAAGAAAAAAAAAAGGTGGGGGGAAGCAAGTGTTCAAAGGTAAAATGGATGATAATTTTTCAGAATCCCTGAAAGGCAGTACATCTCAGATCAAAAAGCAAACCCAGTGTAAAAAGAAATTCACAAATAGACAATATCATAGTGAAACTGAAGAACACTGAAGAAAATGAACAGATCTTAAACCAGCAACAAAAGAAAGATTAGCTACAAAAGAAGTCATAACTGATTTCTCAACCACAACGGGGTTGTAAACTGGAAATAACACCCTTCAATGAGCTATCAGTATCTGTCCACATTTAATTCTTCATCTTGTGAAGCTGTCTCTTAAGAAGAGGTATAAGATGTAGACATTTTCAAATGAACAACTGAAAGGTCTAAAATCTGACTCACTTTAAAGACAATTTTAAAGGATGAACTTCAGGAAGAAGGAAAGTGATCAAAGGTAGAAGGTCTGAGATACAATAAAGAAGAGTAAACAAATATTAAGTATGTGGATACATCTAAACATAGAAATCATAATTTCCAAAGTAGAAGAAAAAAAACAGACTGAAAACAGGGAAAATAACCCTTAATTTAAAAGAAGGGTAGAAAAGGAAAATAGAAAATCTATATAAAGAGAAAGCACAAAATAAGATAGCAGAAATAAATCTAAATTATTATTAGTAAAATGAGATAATGCAAATAAATATTCTTACTACAAAAAAATCTGAGTACAAACTGAATTTTTTAAAAGTTGGATTTAAAATGCACAATATTTTCTTTCCAACAGACATACCTTAAACAGAGGACCAAAATAGTCTTAATCCAAAGTATGGAAAATGATATTCCAGGCAATTGCTATCCATGAGAGCTCTTGCAAACTATCTTATTAACAGATAAACAGATTGTAAGGCAAACAGTCTTATTAGATCTTAAGTTCACTACATAATGATAGAAGGGTCAGTTCATCAGGATGTTATAGCTTCTATATACTCAATAAGATAGCATCAAATTATATGAAACAAAAAATGACAGAAGTACAAGGAGAAATAAATTCATCATCATATTGGGGAAGGTACTGACACATCTCTCGCTAATTAATGGATATAACAGAAACAAAAATCAACAACATTTGGATTATATACATTCTTTTCAAAGCACATATAGACTTTTACAGTCAATAAACAATAAAGTCTGCAAATAAGTAGATTAAAAGATTATGTTAGAAGTTGATAGGCCCAGGGGTAAAGAAAAAAGAACAGGACAAAGAAGATCAATAGTGTTAGTGGAGGAATGAACTATTGGAACTGATTAAGAGGGGAAGGAGAGGATGTGAGGAGAGGTTACAGGCAGCAGAACACAAAGGGCTTCATGGGCCATTGTAAAGGACTTTGGCTTTTGCTCTGAGTTGAAGGGAAATCCTCAGCTTGCTGGGCTCAACACAGTGACACAATCTGACTCATGATTTTAAAAGACTCCCTGGCTGCTGAATTGATAGTAGACCATAGGGAAGCAAGGGTTGTATGACAGAGGCTGTGAACGTATACCCTAACATTCCTTTAGTGGATAGTGTATTTACTTACCCACAAAAGAAGCCAGTAGAAGATAAGCAAAAGGAAACAAAGGAAAGCAAACCCTTCTGGCCATGCAGAGGGAAGGAACTGAGAAAGGAAATGCCAGGTGAGGACTTACAAGGTGAAATTGCTATGCTCCATGGGATGTGATTCTTTGCTGTGACCCCATAAATTTTTATAAAATGCCAAAAGATGTTTCTAAATGCTCCTAGAATTAGCACATAATTATGTGATGTCCATCTGAGTAGTTCAGGCTGTTCAGGTACTCACTCAGTCTCAAATAGAAACTAAATTGGGTTTTTCCCAGAAACCTATCTTCCTGAAGAGATGAGTCATCTTGACCTTTCTTTCCTTAGTAAAAGATACAACATGTTCCATTTTTTCTCATCTTAGTATAAAATACTAAGACATTGAAAGTATTTGTGCTTTAAAACATCCTAGAAATTATAAATATGATTCTGATTATGAAGTTTTCTTTTTTCTCATCAATAAGAATGATAGCCATCAAACCTAGTACCCAGTCATAAAAATGCTGAGTATCTTCTGTGTCTCTGCGCCATGTGTGACAGTTCTACAGAATTTACTAGGGCAACATTGTCCTAACATTCAAAAATCTCAGTCCAGTGACAGAGCCATTGGCCTGTGGGCTACAACTACAGAAAAGAGGTTAGTCAGAGATAGGATGCAGGAGAACAGGCTGAAGGCAGAACTCCGGGGAAGAACTTGATCTTTACATGTCTGATTAAAAGATTATGATGTCATTTGCATTATACATTATAGTATATGTTTAGATATTTATGCACATTTGGAAGATAATATTACTTCATATTTGCCAACTCTCCCTGTTTCACTTAGAGAAAGGAGTATATGCTTTTCTTGAGAAATAATCAAGTCCTTCCACACACATTTTTTTTCTGCATCTAACAACTGCCATATATGGTAGTAGTCCCTCCTCTGAGACTTAATGAGGCTCCAGGTGAAAGTGGAATCACCTGGAAATGAGCAGAGCCATTCCTTCATTTAGGCAGCTGTGCTCAGGTACAAAGGTCAGCAGGAATCAGAAAGTCTAGACGTTAGTTTGGCTTTGCTGCTGACCTTGGGCAAGTGAGTCTCAATTTCTTCATCTGTAAAATATTATACCCATAGGCTCTTTATGAGGAATAAATAATATATTTAAAGAGGTTGTATAACCATAGATCACATTAGAGCAGTACAGGACATACATTTATTCCTCACACCACTCATTCATTCAATCATTTAAAATGAATATTTAATTTCTTCTATGTTCAGTGAATTGTGCTAGATCCTCAGGAATGATACAACTTCTGTCCTCAGGGATTTTTAGTGGAGGCTGAGGCAGTAAGACATATGTGTAGGATCCCGTAATAGGACAGAGAGACAAAAGATAGTTGGGGAGGTGGGTGAAATCATAGAAGACCTTCCAGAGGAGAGATGATTCTATATTCCGGTGGCATTAGTATTATCATTTCATAAATGTTGACCGAAAACCGTGAAACCCAAATGTTGACTCAGGTATTTTCCTCAATCTTTAGAGTCAAAGTGCGTGGGGGAAGGAAAGAAAGAGTGGAGAAAAGGAATCGGACTGGGCTTATAAATATGTATTATACTGTATTAATTTCTAGATGGTAGGTAATTATATTGTATCTCTGTATTTCATGCTATTCAAAATACAAATTTTTAAATAAATAGTTTCCATATGCTCTTAAATTTTAAAAATGATGGACAGTTCAGATATAATTTTGGTAATAGTATTATAACCTGAGTGCTAACAATCTTATTAAAGCACCTAGCATTTTTCTGTATTTTTTAGCACCAATTTTATCTTTGCATAATTATGTTGATTCAACGTTAGAACTTTTTCAAGAATTCTCACCATTTTTTTTTTAAATCATTTATTTATTTATTTATGGCTGTGTTGGGTCTTCGTTTCTGCGCGAGGGCTTTCTCTAGCTGTGGCAAGCGGGGGCCACTCTTCATCGCGGTGCGCGGGCCTCTCACTGTCGCGGCCTCTCTCGTTGCGGAGCACAAGCTCCAGATGCGCAGGCTCAGTAGTTGTGGTTCACGGGCCCAGCCGCTCCGTGGCATGTGGGATCCTCCCAGACCAGGGCTCGAACACGTGTCCCCTGCATTGGCAGGCAGATTCTCAACCACTGCGCCACCAGGGAAGCCCTCACCATTTTTAATTGATATATTTCTTCTACATTGCCAGCTCTGTTTTTGCTTTTAAGAGTAAATTAAACACCTTTTGAATATTTTGGATGTATTGATTTATTTCTTATTATGCCTTCTTTACATTTTTTCCATCCTGTGAATGTCATTCCTTTTTATAGGCAAATATTTTATTAATTCATCCACTTGATATACATAGCTTTAAGGGATTTATTTTCTGAATAACTGATTTTAGTGAACTTAATGTTTTGTGTATGTGTTTGTGTGTGTGTGTGTGTGATTTTGGCAATGAACATATTCCTAAATATTTCATTTAACTCACTTATTTCTGTAAGGAGCTTGACTGAAGGAAGATTGTTATTCCTTGTACCAATTCAATTTGTTAATAAAATACCTTCATAAAGATAACAGACTTCTGATATAGTACTACTTTGTGTGTGGGTAAAAAATACAAAGATTTTTTTTTTTAAATAGGAGGAAAGTAAATCAATATAAACTAGAATTTTGTAATAGTGTGCTTCCTGAATTTATGAGGAGCTGGACTTTTTTTTTTTCCCATTGCTACCCATGCTCTTCTCATTAATATCATAGATTTTTCATGGAACAGTTGTTTGCTACAACCGCTATAGAGTAAATTATATACCATTCACATTCCAGTTTTGATTTGTTGTTTAGAAAAGGTAGAATCTACCTTTTCAAGTCCATAATGATACCCATCTATTTTGAATTCTGTTTTCTTGAAAAAAGGTGAAAGCAATACTGTTATATTTGTCATCCCCTAAATGTGTGACATGGCAACGTAAAAACAAATTTCTCCTTTGAGGCTATTGATGATCCTTGAATGTTTGGTAAATCATCACTGGCCTTAAAAATCAGGCATCTGGCTCTTTTCCAAGTGGACAGTGCTTTACCTATCATTTTGTTATGTTAGGCATTTCACTCTGTTTCCAAGCAGTTTAAGTGTAGTTAAGATGTGATTTTTTTTTTCCTGCAACAATCTTGCTGTTTAATTTCATTCAGTTTGTCCTTATTAAATATCAACTCAAAATATTTGACTGAGATAATTGGGTATTGATTATTTTTGCACTGTCATTTGCAGTTCAAATTGGATCTTTATAAACACTTGAGACTTTTTAAGGGCTACCTTATGCTTAATATGCATGCATAGTTCTAGTTTGGTTCCAGTTTGGTTTGGAGATTGTTTCACTGTGCTGAATTCAGACTCAAATTTCCATAAAAAGGAAAAAAAAAAAAAAAAGAAACAGCAGCTCAGTGATAAAGCAAGAACACTTTCCACTGCTTTTTCAACTCTTTCCTCTTTTTTCTTGAATTCAAAGCCAACGAAGGAATTCTGAAGTGCTGGGGGGTTACTTGGCTTTAGAACTTTGTAAAGATGGATGGTCACAGCATGCTGCCCCTTATTATTCTCTTTCCCTGGGCAGAACAGACTGCTAATTATTATTTCTAAAAATAATATAGCAATCTTATTTTTCCTTTTCCCATATGCAGGCTTAAGCACACTTTCATTTTTTAAATTCTTATTATTTTTATTTATTTTAATTTTCCATTAATTATTTCTATTTAGTTTTTAGACTTGTAGATGTGTAAGTCAAAATTACAATAACTTATAAATATTCCATATTTTAAGATTTAGTGAACACCTACAACTCAGTAAGAGAACTGCTTTATGATCCACTAGACATTAGAAAAAAGAAAAGACTGATAATATTTTCTCAGCATTATGGAATGAAGACTGCATTTTAGGAGTCCAAGGACCAGAGTTCAAGTCCTTCCTCTGGCCCTCCTGTGTTACTCTGCATATGTCACTTAATTGCTCATACTTCCTGTTGTCTCATCTATAAATAGTGATGCACTGATACCTACTTCAGAATTGTCAAGAAAATGAAATGAAATAAATTATATGGAAGTATTTCAGCAACTGTAGTGTGTTATGTCAAAGCCCTCAAGTGGTCTAGAATCTATATGAGTAATACAGATGAGTAATGCTTCATTTCAGACATTGAAATGAAGAATAATACTAGCTAGAAAGTCACCGGTTACACTTCCAAACGTTTAATAAATATCATATAGAAGATTCAGAAGGCAAGCACTGAATATATTTGAAGTGGTTGGATTTGTTTCTGAGTAGAATTGGAACTTAAAAATATATATTCTAGGATGGGTAAAATTTGGAATGAAAAATGAAAATCTTCCAAATGTTCCTGCCAGGAAGGAGCAGACTTCATTCATCCATCCATTAAATCATTAATTAAATATTTATGGAGCATTTACCATAGTCTAGGCACTGTGCTAAGGAATACCAAGAAAGATGGAGTAGCTATGGAAAGAAAAAGATGTTTGACTTGTGTCACATGATAGACATTTTAAACTTTGGACTCCGACTAATTGAAAGGTAGTACCCTCTTTACCCCAGAACTAATTGGATGAAATTTCAGATTGTAGTCAATATTGTATGCCTTTGTACTTTAACAGAAATGCTCCTGTACATTCATTGTCAAGTTTGAAGGCAACAAATGCTACCATATTTTATTATAGATCTTATTAAGCTTCCTACTCTTGTAGATTGTCACTCTAAATATAAAGGATTGTGTTTATTTATAGGTGTGTAGCTTATTGTGTCCAGTTCTGCTTATAATCAAGTTAAATAAACACTCAATGAAATGCCAGTCTGATTTTTTGAAAAATGTCTGCATTTATTTAAGATTGTTTAATTAAAGATAATTATTAACACATAATTGGAATTTTTACTTTCCTAGAAAGTAATAAGTCAAGGATATTTACTCTTTGTAATTTATTTTATATCTAGTTTACAGATTTTTAAAAATTCCTTAAGGAGTGTTAGGAAGCCTACAGACCACAGAGCAAAGGGGTCTGCAAATACTCAGTTCATTACTTGTGCACTGAACGTCATTTAGGGGCTTATCTAAGTTGTCTAATTATCAAATAGAGCCATTAAGCACTACATACTTCCAGTTGGGGTTGTGCTCACAAAGCAGCAAGTATAGTAAAAAGTTCAATGAGGGGGAAAAATAGCCTCCATATCGTTGGCATCTTGTAAGCAAAACGAGTTGATTTTGTTTTTTAATCGATTTTTTGATGTCATGATAAAATCTCTTTTCCTTAATCATAATCCCCCATAATCTGCCTGTGGGAGCACAGGGAATTCCCCTAGTTCAGCTGGAGAAAGTCCCCACAGGGACGCATCACCCTGGGAGAGCAGCTCCTGATGTTCTATCTTGTCTCCTCCTCCCCCTCTCATCTCCTTGGTCTTGCAGCAAAGGGAACCTGGGGCAGTTTAACCTGCTTTCCAATGTCTGTTCATGCTTGGCAACTGGTGCAGAGTGGGATGGTGAGAGGCTGTTCAGTGCAAGGTGATGGCCTACTAGGAAAGTGTTAGGGGTGCCAATGAATGACTGAGAGGAAGCACGTGAGTTGCGGGTAAAGGGATGATAGCCACAGTATTTGGAAGGCCACTCACTAGGTTGACCACCTGGATCACACAGAATGATCCCAGCATCATATATTTTCCCTTATGGCAAGATTAGGAGAGATAGATTCATTCATTCATTCAAGCAACAAGTATGAATATGAAGCACCGTACTAAATTCTCCAATAGAATGGAGAATAAAACTGACATTGTCTCTGCCTCCATGGAACTTACAGTTCAGGAGAAAGGCAGGCATTAAACAGAAATCCAGAAGTCTAATATGTAATTGCAATATGTGATAAGTGCTATGATAGAAAACTCTAGGCTGCAGGGTAGAACTATATTTGGAGATCTAATTAGATGAAGGAGTTAAAGAAAACTCTCTTAAAAAGTCATGTTATAGTGAAGACTGGAACGGTGATTAGGAGTTATTTAGATAAGAATAGGAGGAAGATCATCTGAGGCAAAGGAAGCAGCATGTAAGAAGGCCCTGAGATAGGAAGAAGTTTCAAGTGAGTATCCAAGGTACTTCAATGTGCTAGGAGGAGAGCTCCGTAATTGAAAACCATAGTTGCATGAAAAGTGTGTTTTTGCAAGGAAGCTCCTAGGGGGTTACTGTAAGCCAGTTCTACAGTGAGGAGTTAAGTTGTTCATTTGTCTCCAAAAGATCCTCATACAGAATACTTTTCCATAACTTTACTTTCCTGCTCATGGTTACTTTAATTTAGAGGTCTTCAGTGGAGAACTGGATTTTCACAAGTCATGTGCTAAGTTAATAGGGCCTTCTAGATATGAAGTGCTGTCTAATAGAGTGATCATTTGTCATACTGAAATTTAAATTTAAATAAACTAAAATTCAATCAAATTTTAGAAATCACAAATTCAGCTCCTTGGTCACACTAGCCACATTCCAAGTGGGAATATACTGTGTATATGTCTAGCAGCTACTGTACTGGACAGCGCAGATATTGAGCATTAGCATCATTAAAGAAATTTCTGTTACATAGTCCACATAGTAGTTAACCCCATGGGCTCTGGAGTCAGATCTGGATTTAAATTCTAATTTTTGCACTTGCTGTGTGATCCTAAGCAAGTTATTTAACATCTCTGAGCCTCAGATTAGCCATGAAAAAATAAGAATAGCATGGGTAATGTATATAGAGAACCTAATAAATCACCTGGCACATAATAGACATTTAGAAATACCAACACCTGATACCTCTGTTTTCTTAGTCCAACTCTCTTTTCCTCCAGGCACTCAATCATTCTTCCTCTTCCTCCTCCATACTGAGTAAATCCACTTCATCCATATTTTCACCCATGCTTCCCTTGCTTTATTCACTGGCCACACCGTCAACCCAATCCACAATTCTAGGTCAATCCAGACTTATTCTCTGATCCAGCTGAGTCTGCCAAAGCTTGATGGAGGAAATCATTTCACTGTTGAGATGATCAGCATTATAAATGGTCAGCCTCCAGGCTCATCTAGTTGACCTCCAGCCAACTTGGCAAGCCTTTGAATCTTTTGCTTTGGCTACTCTTTTCATTTTTGATAGTACCTATCCTAACTGCAGTCTCCTCACCAGGCCCTCACCTCACCTCTGTATCAGCAGAATGAATTCATTGAACTTCCCTTTCCTACTCTTCAAGTATATATATTTTTATTTACAGGGGTTCCCAATGCCAGTATTGGGACCAGTGTAAGGCTACTTTAGAAGTACTTGATTAACGTTGAAAACTATATCTACCTGGGCCTGACCCCAGTCTACTGAATGGAAATCTTTAGTACTGGAAATGGGGGAATCTGTAGTTGTATAAAGCTCTGCAGATGATTTTGTGACCTAAGTTTTGGAGACACCACCAAGAGAGTTGTGGATACTGTTGCTTATAAACTCTGATTGCTTTTTCATGCTGTTCGATATTAATCTGGCTGCCCCTATTTCTTCCCAGCAGTTGACATGTAGGCTGCACTTTTCAGAGCTCTTCAATGAGTTTTTAGAGCATCTATCTTGCCTGTGGTCATCACACTTAATCTCTCCTTGCTGGAACTATTAACGCACTCCCTCTGGTGACATACCAAGCTTGAGAGTAGCTAGAATAGCATCTTTGCTGTGTCCCGGCTGTGCTCCAAGACTTCATTCTTGGTCATTTTGTCTGACCATTTAATGCAAACTGTAGATCATAGATGACACTGGTGGAAGAGTTCAAGTAGCCAGAAGTGTAATCTCAAGAGGATGGAAGTCTCAGAGTTATATAATAGTTTGGACATGAACATTGCTGTGTAAAACATTTAATTTGATTCAAAGTGTATTTTCCACTGGGTATAACATTTAGCATTCCAATGACTTTTAGTGCTATTTTAATTTTTATTCATCTATTACTGTGTTGTATGTATAGTTTACAGTGAGTTTCCTTGACCCCAGTTATCTTTTTGGTGGTTCTAAAAACTTAAAATATCATTAATAGAAGCAAACATTTCAATGAAAACAGCTAAATGATAAAAAACTCAACATGTAATTAGCAGATAAACATTTTTACAAATGTATATATATTTGTGTAGTATTATATTTAATGTAATATATACTATTTATATATGAGTATATACTGATTTAAATATTAATATTATGTTCAATAAGAATTCCATCAAAATTAAATATGCACGACATAGTAGAATCTCAAGTATTCAGTCTCCTAGTGAAATTATCTATAGCTAATCATAGACTCATGGAAATAGTGGGTTAAAAAGCAACTAGAAAAAGATTTAAAAAATCAGAAAACCTTGATTAAATCTCGGTTGCACCTCTTACTTCCTGTGTGGCCAGGATCAGGTCACTGAACATTTCTGCACATTATCTTCCTCATCTTCAAAATGTTCTTTCAGAAAGTTGTTGTAAGGATTAGATGGAATAAATGATAACTAGTAATACATTGTAAGATATATTCATTGTTCTTGCTAAGGTCAAAGGGCACTATACAATTTTATAACATCTTCTGAATTCTCTAAGAAAGAATAAGTTATTTAGCACTTTAATTAATTCATGAGGATACCAGCCCACTTTCATCCATCTGAGTATCCTTGGAAGATTGTCATATAGTAATCCTTTAAATCTTACTGAATAAAATGAAATACAGTTTATTAAGTCCTTCATTTTGAAAATTGGCCGTTTACGTGCATGGATGTTTTGTATTTTTCCAATAACCAGAACATTTGTTTAGCCAGAATTTTTTTTCTCAAGTGTCATCTGTTCTTTTTCTTTATTAAATAGAGGCTAGTTTTCATATTTCTCCTAACATACCAGACATTTAAAATTTTAGTATATGATTTCATTTTTATTTGGGATAATTATGATTAATAATAACTACATTTGCTGAGCTCTTGTATCGTGGCGGACACAGTGTAAGCACATGTACACTATTAACGTATTTAATCCTCACAACAATCCTATGAGGTAGCTAATGTTATCCCCATTTATTGCTGAGAAAATTAAGGTATAAAGTAGCTAAGTATCTTTCCCTAAAATCATCCTTTAAGAGACAGAATGGGAGTCTAGCCCAGGCAGTCTATTCCAGAACCTAGGCTCATCACAGTTAAACTATGCGGCATTGCTAACACTGCATAATCTCTTGCATATCTGCTTGTGAGCATTCCCATAATGCAACATTTGGGCATCATGATTCTTGGTGATCTTTGATGCCAATAGCAACCATATAAGTGAAACTCTCCTGGAGCCTTTGGCAGTACTTTCTAACTTGTATTTCGGTTTTTCTGACATACCCTCAAATATAATTACGTCAAAATCAACTAGACCATTTTTATCTTCACATTCTCGATAGTCAGATACATGAAAGGAAAAGTAATAGCCTATCCAAGAGACTGGTTTACATAGATTTCAACCAGGGTAAGTTGTCATCCCTCATCTGTATAATCACGATGACTAATTGGTTTTTAAAATTAAATCACAATTTTATGTAGATACTTGCATTTGTAGGTTATGTTTGTTGTATTTTACTATCTTGAGCTTGTAAATACTAGTGATTAACTAAAGTTCACTTAAATAGTTATTATATCATCATGAAAATTCATGTATTTGCTGAAACATGTAATCAAAATAGTGCATTGAATTAATTCGAGTCAGAATCTAGAACATTTTATATAATTTACATGGCTAACCCTCATACTGAAACTGCAGGGATGGTCCTGGAAGCTTAATTTTGCCCCCATATATAGTATTAAAGCAAATTATGTCTTAAACTCTTGAGGTTTTCACTTGATTTCCTATCATTGTATTATTAATAACCTTGAACTCTTTTTCTCACTTGAAATGATCTTCAAGTGAAACTAAGTTTCAAGTTATCATCACACATTGAGAAATGTTTTCTTGTACTTTACATACACAAGCATAGGCATATGAGTGAGCATACACACGCATATAAAGTAGTCTCTACCTATGAATGGATTGATTTAAGGAAGTATATTTGGAAAAGTATTTCTAAGAACCAGTGACAGCTTCTCCTAGGAATAGTGTTATGTTACTCTTCCAGTACAAAAGGTTATTTATGTCACATTTCACACCATTTTACATATTGCTTTTATTGGATTATCCTTTCCCAATTTCCTCTCTAGACACTAGAAATATAATTCTCTGTACTACTAACCCTAGGAGACCTTCTACCACCATAACCCATAACAACCACACCATTTTCAATACATGCTATCAGCCAGCATGTTTGTTAAAACCAGTGATATCCCATTAGAATAATTATGTAGATGTTGACAGCTATGTTTATATTTTCAAAATGATAAATATCATTGTTTTGTTCTGAATTTTCAAATCCTAAACACTCAATAGTTGTTTAATGTTTTCAAAATAAGCAGAGTATGCATTGGTGGCACAAAACTGTAAGGTTTACTAAGACCAGAAAATACTAACCACAGAGTATATGCTGTTTAATATGCCAACCCAAGTTGCATTTGGCCCATTTATTATTATTTTCTGGTTGTCAGCATTGGAATTAACTGAGAAGTGCACTTTATATTAACCGTATTTTCAAGAAGTCACAATGATTAGAATTAGAAAACCCATCCCAATTTAATCATTAGCACAGAGGAAAGCAGCAATTAAAACTCCTGAAAACTGGTATTCAGAATGTCGGTGAAAGATATGATCTTTCTTTCTTAAGGGTAACCTGATTTTTGATAAATGTGTTTGCTTTATAAGTAATCATTCTTTAGTTAATGGGTCTCTGACTTACCTTGGGCTGCTATAACAAAATACCACAGACTGGGTGGCTGAAACAATAGACATTTATTTCTAACAGTTTTGGAGTCTTAGAAGTCTACTATCAAGGCACCAGCAGATTCAGTTCCTGGTGCGAGCCCTCTTCCTGGTTTGTAGATGACTGCCTTCTCACTGTGTCCTCATATGGCAGGGGAGAATGAGCTCTGGTCTCTTTTCCTCATCTTATAAAAATACTGATTCCATCATGCGTGTCCCACCCTCACGACCTCAACTAAACCTAGTTACCTATCAAGGGTTCCACATCCAAATACCATTACCCTGGGGATTAGAGTTTCAACATGTGAATGGGGGGGTGGAGGGGAAGGGTTGGAGGAGTGGAGGGGGTGGGGACACAAACATTCAGTCCATAACAGTCTCTAATTGGAGAATGTGCATATGAGTTTCATCCACATGTGTTTTTATATTTTTAAAATTGGAATGCCTAAGAAAAGTCAAGCACTCTCCAGTTTACCACAGTCACTGCCACTCCCTACTGTCTTACTCCTTGCTAGATACTCTTAATGGTGTGGTCTACCTGAATTGTTGACTCTTGATTTAAACCATTTAACTTGTTAAAATTTATCAAGGTTTTGGTATTAAAATATTCTGTTAATTCCCTCCTGTAGGATGGAGAACTTAATAAGGGGAAGGAATCCCCCACAATATCAGAGAAGCCCTTGTAAAGAAGTTCGTGCAGCCCTTCGGAAGAGGCCTGAAGAGGAGTGTAAGTATGTTTAATAGGTTTAACTACATTCTAGATAGACTTAGGTGAGTGTCATAGTAAAAGTAAAACGTTAACCTTTAAGTGATAAGTCAAATAATAGAGGTACTTAACAAATACTTGTTGATTCTAATTGAATTTTTTTTTTTTTAAATATCATATGGTACCTGGATTCAGGCACTAAGAACATTGTTTTCTTAAGTGTTTCTCTTGTACTTCAGAATGCTCTACTAATAATTTGGTTCCATGTTCAAATGAGATTGGAAAAAGCTACACGATTTGCCACATTTTTCTTAGTTATCTGTACCATGAATATTATTTCCAAAGAGTCCTGAAGTAAAAAGAACAGAAAAACATAAAAACAAAACACTTTTAAAGTGTGTTTAAAGTAAACATTTTCCAGTGTCATTTGACCACAATTCTCTTTCAATCTTTTTTTTTTAAACTGAGGACTCTTTGAAAACAACTTCATTAGACTAAAGAATAAATGTCTAGTAGCAAATCTAAACCCATTGATCAAAATGAAACATTTGACTTAATCGAATTTAGGAAAAGATTTTGAAAGAAGTCGTGTATCCCCTCAGAAAGCCATTTTAATCCATCTTTAAATTATCAAAATGTTACAATATATAATTGTAGAGATTTTATCTAAATATTGCAACTAAATATAGCATTGTTGGAGATGTTTAACATAATACTTGCATTTTAAGTTTATAAGATGACCCATAATACTAGCTTTCCTCATGGCACTTGCATCTAATTATTTTCAGGGTACTAAATCACAATCCATTATGACAAAAATTCAGAAAAAAATTTCTGAATGATGTCTTTTTACAGGAGTTTACATTTTGTAAGGATAGAGCTAATGCAGCAGGTTCACTGGCATATATAGTTTATTAGATTTTTAGGGTTATATTGGCATTTTAAATTAATTTGAAGTACACCATTCCAGGTAAAGACCAAATATATTAAACCTGGGCATACTCATGGCAAGTAGAGTATTTTTGTTTTGTTTCATTTTATTATAAAGTCAATAGATAATCTGATGGGGTTGGCATCTATGTCATTCAATATAGTGTTAGTTTTCTTTTATTTGGTATATTTATAGTTTCTAACATTATAAACAATATCCAATTAAAACTAAAATTTGAAAATGAAGGTATAGTTCATGGGCATGTTAGAACAAAAACTGTTTATAAGATGCAGACTCGTGCATAAAACTATTGCTTTTTTATTGGGTTCATAGGAAAGCTTTGGGGTTTCTCCTCTGTGCTGGTTTAACACAATCAGCTTAGTCTCTGTTATAGTTCTGCAGATTTCATTTAGAAACTTAGAAAGGGTTTTTGTGGATAAATCTATAGTTGATTCTCATGGAGTCACAGAGTATATTTAATATATACAAAGTTATTTTTCAGGCCTCTTATACTGAGTTGGTCTGTGCCAGAGGTTGACCACCTATGGTCCATTTACCACATCCATCCTGACACCTGTTTCTGTAAATAAAATTTTATTGAAACACAGCCATCTCCTATTTATTTAGGTATTGTATATGGCTGCTTTCCATGGCAAAGGAAGAGTTAAGCAGTTGTGACAGAGACTATATGACCCACAAAGCCAAAAGTATTTACCTGATTCTTTACAGAAAAAGGTTTTAAAACCCTAATCTGGGCCAGTGGTTCTCAAAGTGTGGTCTTCAGACCAGCAGCAGCATTAGCAGCATCTGGGAACTTGTTAGAAACACACATTTTAAGGTCTACAACCCACATCTACTGAATCCAAACATCTGAGAGTCGGATCCAGTCATCTGTGTGTTTCGAAGAAGCCCTACAGGAGATTCTGATGCAAGCTCCAGTCTGAAAACCACTAGCCTAAGTCAAATGACTGGCGGCAAGATGACATTAAATCACCATGGATACAAAAGACTAATAATGATAGACATATTTCAGAGTTAAGTCTTATTGTTGTCTAATGTAAGGTACATAATATAACTGTTTCCTGTGTTGTAACAAGCAAGTCCTCAACAATTGAATCGTGGCAGTCAGGACAATTTTTGAAATATCACTACAGGAGCTCAGCTGGATTGACTATGTTATTGAACATGGAAGGACATAATGAGAAATGAGAAACATGTAAAGTATTATTCCCTGCCAGAGAGGTCTTCATTATCCCTTGTTAGTTTAATGAACAGTCCTTCTTGTCCTGTACAGACCACTGTTAATTCCCTAAGAAAGAATCCTCTTTTTTAGAATGGGAGCAATATAGTAGTTAATTAAGACATTAACTTTAAAGTCACCATAAGGGTGTTCTAATGTGACACTTAATGAACAGCTGCAGGACCCTGGGTATTATTTCCTTAATCTAAGACTCAGTTTACTTATTTGAAAAATGAGGTTAATTAAAGAGCCTACCTTGAAGGGTTATTTGGAGAATTAAGGAAGATTTTTATTAAGTACCTGGTATAGAACTTGGGACGTGGCAAATTTTTTTCCTCCTCTCTCTCTTCCTCTTCATTTATTATTATTGTTCTTCTTTTTTCAAACTAACCATTTGAGGATAGAAAGCATGTTTTGATCATAGAAATGAAAATCTACAGAAATTATAACCCCTATTTTTAGAAATAATAATATAAAGCAAGGAACAGGTTGTAAACAAATGACATAAAGCTGGAATTCTTGCAGCAATGTTAGATAGTAATTCGTGTTAGATGGTAATTTGTCTCACACAAGTTCTTTCCCTATGATTCTACAAATTCAACATGGGATCTAGACCAAGACTTACTGGTCAGCTCTCATGGAAAGCTGCCACCTTAGAAAATCATCATAGAAAGCCAAATGATAGTGGCTTTGCTTTACTGCGAATTGAAAGAATAGTGGAACTTGACTCAGACAATAGGATCCTCCAGATGCAAGGTGAGCCCTCTTGCATTTGGAGATATTGCAAATAAGAGGGTTTTGCTAAATAACAGTATTCATACTGCTGTCTTTTATAATCTTTTATACTTTTTACAATATTATCAATGTTAATATCAACATTAGGTCACCAGACATAGCTCTTAACCAATTATTTCATGTGAATTATATCTAGCTATATTGCATTTAACATAGCCAAGCAAACTTCCAGTAAAAATTGATTCTTGTAAAAGACACACTTTTAAATATGCTCGTTACTTCCCATTAAAAAATAAAAATAAAAACTTTGTCCTCAAAACCAAAGCACCATTCAGCTACAGCCCTACATTCTCAGACTGTTCTCAGGCAAACCTCTCAAAGGAGTTATCTATACTCACTCCATTTACTTACCCCCGACTCACTCCTCCAAATCAATGCAGTCTGGCTCCTACCCAATCACTCTGCTGAGACAGCTTTCATTCAGACCACTAATAATCTCTTTATGATGCTATATTAGTTTTATATTGCTATGTAATAAATTACCACAAACTTACTGGCTTAAAACAGTTTATCTCACAGTTTCTTTGGGTCAAGAATCCAGGTAGGGCTTGTCTACGTTCTCTGCCTCAGGGTCTCACCAGGCTGAAGTTTCATCATGAACTCAATTGAGGAAGAACCTACTTCCAAGCTTACTTAGGCTTGAATTCACTTTCTTGTGAATTCACTTTCTTGTGGTTCTATGACCAAGAGCCCCGCTTTTTGCTGACTTCCAGCTGAGGGCCACCTTTAGGGTCTAGAGATCTCCTGCAGTTCCTTGATATATGTACCTTCTCAGTATGGCTGCTTACTTCATTATTTATACTAAAAAACTTATAAATAAATAAAAGTTGAACTAAAAAATATTCAAGTAACCCACAGGAAGGCAAGAAAAAAGAAATAGAGGAATTAGAAACCAAGGGAACAAACAGAAAACAAATAATAAAATGGAGACATAAGCCTTAACAGATCAATAGTTACATTAAGTGTAAATGGTGTAAATACCTCAATTAAAATACAAAGCCTGTCAGATTGGTTAAAAAAACAAAACAAAACAAAGAAGTTGCTATACAAAATGCCTTTTAAATGTAAAAATATGAAAAGGTTATATATAAAAGGATAGAAAAAGTATTTAAATGAAAGCTTGACTGACTATATTTATATCAGAAAAAAGTAAGTTCATAGTAAAACATAATAAAGAAGATAATTTCATAATTATAAAAGGGTCAGTTCATCAAGAGCATATAACAGTCCTAAACAATCCTAAATGTTTATGACTTCAATTTATTTTTTACAAGTTTATATTTTCTTAAACTTTGTTTCAATAGCTTTGCTATGTTGTCTTTTTTTAAATTTTTACTCAGTCCAATTTAGTTTTCAATAGCTAAGTAATTCTTGGTAGCATAGTTGTGATTGTGGCCTGTTTAAAAGAAAAAAAACAACACAATTGTTTTCATATAGAGAAATATCTATGAAGGTATAATTTTTCCTCAAAATTTCCCTGAGTCCGTACTGTGTGAACTAAAATTCCACAGAGGTTTTCTGTTCAGTTTCTGAATAATAAGAAAAATTAATTGAAGAGTTTTTCTTTCTTTATTTTACCGTCATAAAATTTAAATTCCTAATAACATAATTCTATCCTTACAGCATTGATATTTTACTTTTCCTTAATATAAACAATCTGTTTTATATTATCAGGAGATAACACTTAAAATTATTTTGTTTTCAAATAACTGAATGCTACCTTTCCAAATGTCAAAATATTCTTGTATTAACCAGTTTGGTGAAAATCATGATAATTAGTCAGGTTCCTGCCTTCATATTAGAAGTTACTGAACATGATTTAACCTTTCCCTGATGATTCAAGGACAGTTTTATAAATACCCATTACTGTCTAGAATTCCATCTGGGCATCCCTCCAAATCAAGTTGTCATCTTTCACTTTTGCTGTGATTGTTCTTGCTTTTTAGTTAACCATTCTTTTGGCATTCTGTTTCCCATTTTAGTTTTCTCCTTCAGAGAGCTGATGCACCATCCTTATTAAGAAGTTTATGTTAAATATGTGTCAATGAATCAAGGATTGAAAACCAGTCAAGCCTCGGATGATTTATGGTAAATAGGATAAAGAAGTAGGGAACACTAAATGCAATGTAAGAAGTGGGGTGCGTTAATTTAAAAGATCCTAAGGCTACCCTTCTTCTCGTGGACTTCATCTCAAGTTTGTGGTGAATCCCCAGATACTTGTATTCTTTATCAGGTTCCTATTTCAAACTATGTATTAATGACTCAAGTATGATGTTGATGACCTGGCATTACTGTCATCTCATTCACTTAGTCTGGGAGCTTATGCAGTGGGTGTGGGGAAGGGCTCATATCTGCTAAGGAAATTTGAAGTAATCCTCAGGATGGTAGCACCATGCTATGTAGTTATAGACCTCACACATGTGCAAAACAATGTCAGTATGCAGAAGAGTTACTATCTTTTCTCGAGCTTCTCTTTACGCTAGGAAACCTCCTAGATGATCCTAGAAAATGTTCCCTATCATTTCACTAGCCTAAATTGGGATAAATCCCTATTCCTGTACCATTACTATGCACCATAAGAATGCTATGCACTTATTGGCTTAAGCCTGTTATACTGGACCGATCAGGTTCAAGAACTGGTTTGGTATTAAAAGTAATAAAGTAATCCTAGATAAGGTAAGGAAATGAAAGTAAGATGATGTATTTGCCATTTGACCTAGCATAATGGAACAGGTAAGGTTATTCAACACTATATCCCATACTGTTGCTTGTATTGTATATTTGTCTGTATATACTTAGCTATCCCAAAATATTTTAGGGATGGGAATGGGAACAAGGAACAGAAGAGGTGGTACTTGGGAGATCAGGAATCTGGGCACTGATATTAAATTGACTTCCAGGCCTCTATTTATCATTCAGAGGCCTCTTTTCCTATCTAAGCCCTACAATTTGTGGGCAGTTGTGTTTCCATTATCTTCAACTGCTCCTCTAACTTTCTTTAAAATACAGTTCCTTCTGGTTTGGAATGAGACCCATTTCCCCTACATCTCCCTTCCATTCTAGAGCCAGCCCTTCTTTCTTTCAGATTTGAACTATTATTAGTCATGTTGTATAGATGAAGCTATAGGATCTCAGACATGTTAAATAATTTATGCAATGTCACACAGCTAGTAAGTGCCAAAGCTGGGACGCAAACATTGTTTGACTCCAGAAGCTACCTTATTCCTACTGTTCCATGCTATATACCTACACTAGAGTATTCTGTGTCCTCATTTTAGCTCTCCAGGATTCATTTTCTGAATTTTTAAACATAAACTATCATACAAAGAAGTGTATATAATGTGTATATAGCTTAAAGAATTATAAATTAACAGTCATGTATCTAAAACATCAGGGTTGCTGAATTACACATTCCTACCCAGCTCTTCTTACCTTTTTAGTTAGCATATCCATTCTAGGAGACTAGTCTTTCCCACTCCTCATTTCTTAGGTCTTTCTTTAGGTGACCATTTCTTAAGTCCTACAACAAAGCCAAAGGAATAATATACATGGTTTTAGTACAAGGGGGCTCAAGAGAAACAAGTGGTCAGTGATTTCTCATTAGCTAGAAAATCTTACTATTGTTTGACTTTATTAATATCTTAGATTGTGACTATACAGTGTCATAACAAAAAATAAGGTTGCATTTTCAACTTGAATTTTATCAGCACACCTGAAATTATTACATGTTGCTTACTAATAATTTTGGCATGAGGTAAAAATAAGATTAAAGGGAGGTTAGATTAAATTAGACTTACGGACTGAACCTTCTTAGGCCAAATAGAAAATTGAAATCAGGCTCATGCAAACTTTGTACAAAGTTAATGTATTTTAGACAGCTTTTCCATTCAAGATAATAATAGAAATTCCGGCAAAAATATGTCTTAAACTCTTCTCTGGAATATCTCCAGGTTTAAACCAGCTTCCTTAGCTATCTGCAGCCATATTTCTCCCAAGATTCTATTTAGGATATAATTTTAGAAAAGATCCACTAGCACTAATTTTCCTAGCACCTCTGGCTTAGCATACCATTCACTTGAGTTAGGGCTTGACTCTTCACTGGACTTCTCTTTTTGTTTGTTTAAATTAATTAATTATTTATTTTTGGCTGCATTGGGTCTTCGTTGTGGTGCACGGGCTTCTCGTTGTGGTGGCTTCTCGCTGCAGAGCTCAGGCTCTAGACGCGCAGGCTTCAGTAGTTGTGGCACGTGGGCTCAGTAGTTGTGGCTTGCAGGCTCTAGAGTGCAGGCTCAGTAGTAGTGGCGTATGGGCTTTGTTGCTCTGTGGCATGTGGGATCTTCCCAGACCAGGGCTCAAACCGTGTCCCCTGCATTGGCAGGCAGATTCTCAACTGCTGCGCCACCAGGGAAGTCCCTGGACTTCTTTTAAAATGCAAATTCCTTTGAGGGTAACGCTAGTCAAATCTTAAGACTATCATAAAAGTGATTTTAGATCACTAATCTCAGTAATAGCAAGGAATCAAATCTCAAGAGATGTTTGAATGCCCAGGAAGAGAAAGGAAAGGTCAAAAAATGGTTATATAGGTGAGGAGTTTGAAAAACAAATTCACTTGCTACATATTTTTGCTAAGCGGTGGTTCTCTTATCTGGTGAAAGACTTTTTCAAATAAAATTTCAGCCCTTTCTATATCCTTCCATATATTTCAGTAGTTACCACTCTACTAATTTATTCCTTCTTTATGAAAAGTTCTCCTTCTCTCCTTGGCAGAGGGCAGGACCTCCCTCCTATTAGTCCCTGAAACACTTTGCACAGATTATTAATGCAGTACTTACAACACAGTATTTTATCCTTTGCTTGCATGTCTATTTTTTCCCCGTTGGGTTGTAAGTTGCTTAAGGGCAGGCAGATACATCTTATTCATTTGTCTACCACTAGCATTAAGCACAATATTTGATATATAAGTATCAGTCTAATAGAAGTTTACCAAAAATAAATGAACTATAAAAGATACAACTTGATTCATGCCATGATACTTATTGGAGTTTAAAGGCATCCAATAAATAGTTTCCGTATTCCAGACCAATTTTGGAACCAGTTAAGATATTGACAAGATGTCAGGAAGTTAGAGATCAAGCATCAACTTTATTACTTTTAAAAGCTAGATTGGAGGACATAGCTGTGATGTTTGGCAACTGTGGATTCTTCATACTGCACTCAGATATATGCATACTTAACTGACTCAGCCACAGCAGTACAGAAAAGCCACAGGCCTCCTCATGTGGGGAATCCCTCCTATAAAATTTATAGCAATGAGAAACAGATCAGTGTACTGTGTCTTTCCTGAAGCAGCTTCACCCCAAAGAAAGATGGAGGAAAGTGTTGGGCTACGCATGTCAAGTTCTTCAAATAATTGGTAAATAACTGCATTTCCTAATAAGAGTTAGAAATGAGATAAGAGGTCAATAGTGTTGGGGAAATCTCTCCACACAGAAAATAAGTGAGTGGATAAGAAGCATCTCCACTTGCAATGTTCCTTAGAATTTTTATCTCTTAAACTACTGAGCTTAAACATTAAACCCTTAGACAACTAGTGGGGAATTTATTAGGGCAGTCTCTGCCTGATATAAATTGCTATTCTTTCATGGACTCTTCTGGTATCATTAGAGGCAGAGAGGAGCAGCAAGGTAGATTTAACTCCCAAGACCACTGTAAACCAAAGTCTTGACACTTCATGTTCTACTTGTTATCCCAAATAATGTCCTGCATGGTTAGCAAGGCTTCTGCAATATGATTAAATTACATTCATTTATTCAACAAATATCTACTGTTTGAGTGCCTACCATGTGCCTCTCTCCTTGTTCTGGGTGTTTGTGATACATTGTGAGAAAAAATTTAAAAACCAAACCAAAAAAGGCAAACATTTCCAGTCTCAACAGTTATGCTCTTGTTGAGGAAAGCAGACATTAAACAAAATAAATGAGTTATAATTCATTAGAAGGCGATTCATACTGTGGATTAGTCCTGGAACCCTAGTGCCCTTTGCCATATGTACTGCTATGGAATTGCTGAGGCCTATGTAGCTGCTGTCATTGTTATCTGTTTCATCTGGAGAATTAACCTCAGCATGTTCCTGGCCTAAAGCAGCTGTTGTTACTTCAGAAATGTGTGCCTCTAGGGACCTAATGAGGCTAAGCGTCTGCTCTTTCAAGAAACTTGCTTTTTTTAACATTGGGCTATTCCAGGCAGGCCTTGAGTAGAATCTCTTTCTGTATATATTTTTCACAGGAGTGAAATAGGCCCATAGTGTTTCATCTCCCTCTATTGTTCTACTGATTTTAGGGTAATGTTGCCAGATAAAATACAAGACACCTGATTAAATTTGCATTCAGATAAGCAACAAATAATTTTTTACTGTAAGTACATCTCATACAAGATTTAGGGCACATTTAAAATGAAAATATTATTCATTCCTTATCTGAAACTCAGGTAAGGGTGTTTGTATTTGGATTCTACAGAAAAACAAAAACAATAGCATATATATATATGTGTGTGTGTGTGTGTGTGTGTGTGTGTGTGTGTATTTATATATTTTTAAGGAATTGGTTCACATGATTATTGTGGCTGGCAAGTCCAAAATCTGCAGGCTGAAGAGCCAGGAAGAAGCTGATACATCAATACAAATCCAAAGTCCATCTGCTAGCAGAATTCCTTCTTTCTCCAGGGAAGTCAGTCTTTTTCTATAAAGACCTTCAACTGATTGGATGAGGCCCACCCACTGTATGGAGGGCAATCTGTTTTACTCAAAATCTACTGATTTAAATGTCAATTTCATCCAAAAACACCCTCACAGAAGCATCCAGAATAATGTTTGACCACATATCCAGGCATTGTGTCCCAATCAGTTTGACACATAAAACTAACCATTACAGTGTCTTATTTTTATTCATTAAATCTGGCAACTCTATTTCAGGGGGTCTGAACTGAGTTTCTAAGAATTTCTATTGTTCCTATAGGTGATCTATTTCTTTCTTTAATAGTGTAAAACTAGTACTATTTCCTAGTACTTTGTTTTTTAGGTTTCCACTGCTTTTGGACTCATATTTTTTGTAACATATTTTTCTAAACTTTGTCTCATGAGGTCTCTTATATGAGAGATATGAAATCAGTAAATTTTGAGTCCTTCAATAGACTTCGCTATTCAAACAAATCACATCCATCCTCACCTGTCTGGGTTGGATAATCCCACTGAGGAAGAAATTTCCCATGAAGTCAGGATCAAAATCCAGGCCTAGACTTGATCTCTTATTGTTCTGCATGCCTTTTCCTGTAATATGTCTCCTTTAATATGCTGTGTCTTTGCTGGATCTTCCTTTAAAATGCTAACTTTATAAATTTCTGGAGGGTTTCCTTAGGGCAAGGCAATACCTGTACCCTCATCTGTAATGATTTTATCACTTTGAAACTCCCCTAATAATGCTTTAAATATATTTTTTCCTATCCTTACATTTGTCCAGGTTTTGTGATGTTTTGGTATCGTGTCCCCATTCTTCAAGTTGTGGTTCCCGATTGCTGTCACTCTGGACTCTTTATCTACAGCTTTGAAAGGCCACATCCTCAGTAGTTTCCCAGACCCTGCCATCTCTTGGGGATTCGTTCCAGATCGCTCTCTAAAATTCTGTCTCTCTGTTTTGGTTAGATTTCTTTAGGCTTCTGTCATAATTGTTTGACTTGGTACAGCTGAAACATCTCTCGCATTTCGACTTTCTTCTTTAACATTCATCAGAGCTGAGTCTATCCATTTCCTTTTAATATTTGTTTCTCTTGGCCTGGAAGTTCCCATTTTCTATTTCATACCTGTCTAATATATCCTATAAAATCTCAATTTTTCTCCTAAGGAAAGCTCTCTTTTCCTCCAATATAATTTGCCAGTTTTCCTTTATTTTGTTTCTATTTTTCTATTGCTTCTGTTCTGATAGTAAAACTGAAGGATGCTTCTTTTCATACCATTTCAATTCCTCCTGGATACCTTAACAAACTCAATTCTTAAAGACCAAGTGCTCCAAACAGACTTTATTATTTCTTTTTTGTGGCCTTTATGTATGTAATCGTTTCAATGACATGTTTGTTATCTTTTTCAATTTCACCTAGGAGAGGGCAGATTCTCTTCATTAAAAGGGCTCCCTGTTACTTTTCATTTGTTTATTAATCAAATTCACTACTCTTCTGTGGGTACATCCACAATGAGAGTTCTCTAATTTATAAGGCCATGGACAGGGCTTATGTGAGTATCAAGCCCAAAGCTCAAGGTCAAACTACAGCAGCTTAAACACTGTGGCCAATGCCCACTAAGATCAGCAAGGCCAATACAGTGTTGATAAAACAGCCCTGTCTGCACAAAAACAACCGCTTGCCTAGGAATAAAACTGCTGTGAACTGTAATAAACCCCCAATCAAATCTTGCATGGCCTACTTGCTAAAACTGAAAGCCCATAGCTCCATGTCCTGGCCCCATCAAAAACTTCTCCAGGTGCTATTTACCTCACCAAAATTCACTTTTTGCCTATTGTTTTTATTACTTGATAACACTGACGCTTCAGGATGTAGCTCAAGTGCCTGGCTACCATGATCTTCCTAAGAATTAGCTCATGTGGCTTCATTCCACGGGGCCTAGTGCTGTACAGCTAGAAACTTGCAGGGTAAAACCAGATGTCCCAGGAAGGATCCAGAGGAGGGAGGGGAGGGGTTCTGAGTGCAGCATCTACTCTCAGTTCTTCTTCAGAACTCACCAATCGCATAACTCCTTCGGCATCCCTGGAAAAGAGAAAATGGGGCAAGAGCCCAGGAAGGGTAGGGAAAATGCCTCCTCGTGGAATCCTGAGAAGCAGGCAACATGTCTGACCCCACCCAGCACTCCTGTGGCACTCACAACCAGGAACCAGCTCTGGCAGAAGTCCTTACAGCTTTTGTCTGCCATGATGTGACTGCACATCGATGTCTAGAACTCCTGTTGCAGAATGAAAGACCAACCAAGAGAGCTTCCTTACCCCTAGGTGGAAAGGGTACTCATACCATGGAAATAGCTACTCCAGTGAAATTCCTTCACAAAGTCTCCTTCTCTTTCAATAATCTGATCCCTTTTAAATCATTGATCTGGCTGGGGTGGGGGTCCAAAACAGCAGAACCTGAACTTAGCTAGCATAGACCAGCTAGGAGTAGTTCAGAGCACAGATCCTGGAGCCAAGCCACCGGCATCTGAGTGACAACTTTACTACCTACCAGCTGTGTGATGTAGGCAAGTTACTTAATCTCTCTGTGCCTCAGCTTATTCATTGAAAACAATAGGGAATATTAAATTAGCTAATATATGTAAAGCTTTTAGAACAATTTCTGGCTCTATATAATTATTTGCTATTATTATTACTCCGTAAATTCCACATACATCAGTCTGGCTTTGGAATATCACCTCTATAGTATCTTGCTGCCTCTACTGAAGTCTATGTTTGAACACCCATTATAATTGTGAGTCCATCAAGTTCTTCTGCTGGCCTAGTAAAAAAACCAAATTAACCTGGCACCTTTATGTCCAGCCTTACTGTACTGGATGGGAAGCCAGAATAACCATGAGGCCACGAGCTATTTCCACCTCTGGTAAGGCTGGTTCCATTACTTCATAGAATAGCAATGCTAGCTCCTGAAAAACATTATCTAGGAGCTGGGAGACACATTCAACTTCCTCATTCAAGCCAAGGGGGAAGAGAGGAGCAAAAGAGGAAAAAAAGGGACAGGAACCTAGAAAATTCTAGGGAACTCAGCAATAGAAGTTCATGGCTGTTCTCTCTCAAAGAGAAAAAAATAAGAATAATAATAATAATGTGGGCTTCTCTGGTGGCGCCGTGGTTGAGAATCTGCCTGCCAATGCAGGGAACACGGGTTCGAGCCCTGGTCTGGGAAGATCCCACATGCCGCAGAGCAACTGGGCCTGTGAGCCACAACTACTGAGCCTGCGTGTCTGGAGCCTGTGCTCCGCAACAAGAGAGGCCGCGACAGTGAGAGGCCCGCGTACCGCGATGAAGAGTGGCCCCCGCTTGCCACAACTAGAGAAAGCCCTCGCACAGAAACGAAGCCCCAACACAGCCAAAAATAATAAATAAATAAATTAAAATTAAAAAAACAATAATTAATGTGATTCAGTTCCAAAGATTCAAAATCACTACCTCTGCATTTCAAGTTTTATTTCTCAGCAAAAAGAGAATTTGATCAGCCCAGTTTGAGTCACTTCTCTATGCCCAAGTCCAGGGTAATATTGTGTTTTGTATTAAGGCCATTCCCAGAAAGAAGGAATCCTTGTTGGCCTGACAACTTCCCTGGAGATGTCCACCTTAGTTTGGAGCCCATGACCCTTCTGTGCCCCACTGTGAGTACCTTTCTCTTGTTAACCTCTGGCAATCTTGACTTTGACCTGCTGCAGCTCTAGCTGCAAAACCACGGTGATTTGTTTTAAGCTCAAGTTATTTATTTAGTTGTACTAGATAAAACTATACTTGTGGCTTTAAAATGATGGATGATACAGACCAAGCCTCAAGAAACTTTCTCTCTAAATTGTCAAATCATATGTTGCATATAAAGAAACTAAGTATATTAAAAGAACAACAACATATTAGTTAGAAAATCAATGCATTTCAAAGGTTTCAGGCTTATTTGAATAAAGTTAGCATAAAATATCCCCCAAAACAGTAACACTATTAGTAGAATGTCATGTTTGGAATTTTGCTTCACTAGAGTCAGCCCTGTGGAGACAGGGGCTGGACCTCTGTTCTACCTGCATTACCTATGCTGAGCCCAGTGCCAGGCACATGGAGATGCTTGGTAAATACTTGCTCAATGAATGAAATAATTAATGAATAGCAGAATACATCTTCATTAAAAAATACATACACTTCAATTTTTGTTGTTTAATTGCTAATATTAAATGAAACAAAAAGTCATTACATTGATAATGTAGTACAGGTAGTGGTATATTTATGAATTCACATTCCTTGGAATTTACAGCTGGACCCAATATCAACTGTCGGGGAGGGAGATATTTCCCCCTTGACCCCTTTTGAGTTCTTTTAGCTACACTAATAATAACATCGACACAAGACAGATTAACAGGAGAAAAAGAAACAAATTTTAATTCATATGCATGGAAGTCTCATAGAAATAGGATCTAAGAAGTGGCCAAAGCAGGCAGCTTTTATACTTTTTAAATAAAGAAACAATATATTTGTGAGGAATTGACAGGACAAAGAAACTTGGGCTTTGGGGACTCAATTTGTGAAGAATCTAAAGAGAGTTTGGGCTTGGATAGTAAATTAAAGTAACAAGGTTTGTTTATATAGGCTTCTCTGCCCTGAATTCCTTATCTCTGGCGATAAGTGGGTCCTTCTACCACTAGAGGCGGACTTTTCACATGGGAAGTTTCTTTTACTGCTTTCAGGGAGACAGAGGAGGCTCAAAGTGTCCCTCTTGTATTGGCCATTTCTTAAGTAACTTTAATTCAAAATAATCAATATGTCATTGAGGCATATTTTGGGGTGGCCTGCCCTGGGCCCCAACACAACTAAAACTCTGATCCATGTGAGACTGTTCTATATACAGAATAAGTAAGTGTTCCTATGAAATAAAAGTCCTGAAAGCAGTGAATGTATTCTAGCCCCCTTGGAAGATTCTCTGGTTTTATTAGTTTAAAGAAAACTTAACTATTTAATTGGAGCATGCTATTTTAGAAAGAGTTGGCTTAATTTATTTTCAAACTACTGCACAAAGGATATTTGTACTCAAAGATTTTTAAATGGCATCTCCAGTGTTGTATAGGCCAAAGAAAAGATTACATTTTCCATGTTTTAATTGTTTGAATTGATGGTGTGTCCATATGGTATAAAGGCAAGAAAGTCTTTGCATCAATACTTTCTACATTCTGTTTTTAATTAATTTACATTTTTTATAAAAAAAATTTGAAAACCAGGCATTGTTTTGTTTTATTTTGTGTGAATTTGAATCTCCTGTCATCAAGACCAAAGCTAAATACTTTCTCTTTAATTTTAAGAGCAAACTATATATGACTTTTTGTGCCATTTGGTTGTATGCGTGAAGTGTGAATAATGCTACCTCTCTGCTCACAGGTCTTCACGCACCATGTTTAATCAAGAACGTATTTTCACTTGTAACGTTTGACATGTCACATGCCTATCAGTTTACTGTCAGGCAAGATAGAGCACATCATAAAGTTCATCAGTTCTTATTGCTGTCTTTTAAAGTCAAGCGCTACAGATGACAGTAAACATGACAGCTTTTGTGATCAGCATTTTGCTGGCATCCTGCTATTAATAATACTTTGGCTAGACAGTATCACCAGGAATAATCCATGGTGGTACAATCGTTCCTGCATCATCAACTGCAAAATGATTTCTAAGCTTTTTCTGAGGCTTTTTTGTTTTTCAGATTTTTTCCCCCTTTAGGCCAAACGCTTAACTAAACTTGTTATAAAATTAACTGGGAAGGGGAAAAAAGGGAAAAGAGACTATTAAAGGCTCAGTCTTTAATTCTGGACTCAGAGGCTATATTTGCCAACTTTTAAGAGCCGCAATGAATACTGAAGGTACAGTCAAGGCTGAGTGTGATTGAGAGGTGAACTTAAAAAATATAAAGGATGCAAAAATGAGTTTTGATTGAATAGATAATTATAGCACTTAGAAAGCATATTAATGAGATGAATATTTCTGATGGTGTATGAAATGTAGACAGTATTCTAGGCATACTATAATATGTACTTAATAGCCATAATGACTTTTTGTGTTTAAAAAAAATCAGAAATGATTTTTTGATGACAGTCAGAAAAGGGTGAGCAGTTTTACGACTAGCCATTATCCGGACAAGTTTTCCTCTCCTAGGATCAACTGCAATGTTTATTACATAAACATAACTTATATTTCTGGTGTCATGTATTTTCCACACCATCATTAAGAAAGTTCATGAGGCGGCCTGTTCATGAGCTCACTGATACATCTGCATAGACTCCAGCCTTCAATTCCTTAATGCTTTTCAATGCTTTTTCAATTACTTAATGTGATAACCTAAAAGAGTCTGAAAACACCAAAAGTTTTAGATGAATCTTACCTCCAATTTACAAACCACATTTCACTTTTACCTTGTCCTGATTTACTTTATCTTGAAAAATCTCATGGAAATGAGTCTCTCTGTCATTATTTATGAAGATTATAAGTGGTTAAAAAATAGAGTATTTACTTTCTCTAATAGTTTAATGCTTTAAGACAAAAACAAATCTTACTTCACTTTGTTTCATAAAGTTGGTGCTCAACTTTTCTCTTTCAATGTCAATTCTAAATGTTTTCAATAAATTTTTAGGTAGGACTAAGCGAATTTAGAAGGAGGTTATATTTTAATCTTAAATTGCACTGACTCTAGTTTATCCAAGGGTGGCATAACTTTAAAATCCTTTAAGATATACCACTAGTTACATATCTACATATCTATTCCAAGGATAAATTTAAATCTCTGATCTATAGGAATCCAACAGATTATATAAATTGTTGCTTCAAATTCCCAAAATTGCAGTTATGTTTGTGTGTGTATGTACACATCTATATCATGTATATAAAGTGTGAGTTAATGAATATTAGCTTAATTTTGAGGCTTGCCCTTTAACACAAAAATACTTCATAGTAAAGGCTATTAACATAAAAAGATATATAGATAGATGGACAGATATTTCATGCATTTGACTTAATCACTATTCTTTACGTTATTGAAAGGTCTCCTGTTTCTTTTCTAAACTTGAAAAAGTAAAGGATTTGGTCAATGTTATTATTTACAGGTATTTTAGGTTGTATGTTATGTGAATCAACAAATTAAACACCTCTAAGAATTCTGCATCAGAATTAATGTGCTTCCTTGAAACAGATTAAGAACATGTGTAGCCTCTACTTTTGCACTGTTGCCTCTCTTCCAGGGAAGCAAACAGATACATTCCATGCTAAGTCACAGTAAATGTTAGTCTTATAATAAGATCTTTTCTTTTCTTTTCCTTTTTATGGTTCTAATTTTTTTTTTTTTTTACTTAAAACTAGTTTGTATCTATCTTTTATTATAAGCCTCCCCAGATTCTTTTATGAAGGAGATAAAGAAAAGGAAATAAAAGGATAATAAATAAAATGCTTTTTTTGTGTGTGCATTTTATTCATTAGCTCAGTGAGCACTTACCAAGAACTTGCTATGTGCACATTTTTTTTTTTTATTGGTCACTTGGGTTAGAATAAATCTCTTCTCTTCTTCAGGAATAATCCATCCAGTTGAGGAAGCAAAAAAATTTCAAAAGAAAAATCAACCAGAGAATAATTTTTTTCAATATACAAGTATCTATAATAGCTAAGACTTTATTTATACGTGATGATTTAGAAAGCTTTTATAAATGAACATGCGTTAACATTTTAAATGCAAAAAAGAACATTTAAATGCAATAAAGTACATTTTATGAAGCATTTGAAAGCCATTTTACAAATTGTAGAATTACAAAATTGTAGAATTACCATAATTTTGGTTTGGGTCAACTTTAATTTCTCTGAGTCTTCATTTCCTCATTTATAAAATGGGAAATACTTTACTACTTCATAGTGACTTTTGTTGCTGTGAGTTTTTAATGTTATAGGATGACTTTTGTGCACAGTAAAGATTACTTATTTAATAAATAAATTATTATTTGCAATTTTTAATTTGCATTTTATAAAAGTTAAAGTTTTTAACTTAAACCTAGTTTTTCAGTATTTTTTTGAGACTGAACATGCAAATCTTATTCTATTTATAAATCAGGTAAGTTTTAACAATCACTTTAAAACTTTTACTTAAAATTGTTAAATTTTTTTTTTCTTCATAAATCTAATAAATTTTCTCTTCTTTATTATTTCAAACCCTGATGTAACAAGTAAAACCTTCCCAAAGACTTAAACCACTCTTACAAATCTAATCAATTAATGTATATACATAGTAAATTTCAAGTTTTTGTAAGCATTACAATGCTATTATAAACCAACTAAATAAAATTCTCCTGCATATTTGAACTAAATGTCACAACTCAGTAAATAATTTATTTCTCATTTCGTTTGGAATCATGTGCCCGTACGCCCTAACATGTCAAAGTTTTTTAAATATTATAAACAACATTTATAAATTTTTCTTGCATTAAACTTTTAAAGTTATGAATGGAAAGTGGTTTTCTTCAAGATCTCAATTTTTGATTTGTAAACTTTCCCAGAATTAGAAAGACACTTTTACCTGCTTATTCATACACAGCTTTTACCATTCTAATAATAAACAACCTTAAACCTTAGTGTTTACAAGAACAAAGGTTTATTTTTCATTACCATTACATGTTGGCTGCATATTGACTGGGTCTCTGCTCCATCATCTCTTTGTTCCAAAATCTAGAAAGAAAATAGAGCCCATAGCTAAGATTTGCCACAAACGACAGAGAACGCAGGCTGGCTTAAAGCTTCCCCTTGGCTGGTATTCCATTAGCCTAAGCAAGTCACATGGCCTAGGCTAATATCATTGGGGCAGGGAGTACTATCCTCCCGTGGAAGAAGCACCCATAAAGAGGAGCAGTAGTATAGGGAAATGCTTCAAATAGTTTTGACCAATCAATACATTCTACCATATCTTTCCTCCAAAAAAAAGGAAAAAAAAAAAAAAAGGTCATATTACTACCTAAGTGTTTCTTATGTGAATTTTCACCCTGGTACTCAGGCTGTAACTCTCTTATTTTCAGTAATTTTGTTACTGCATGACTGAATGCTAAATTATTTCATGCTTTTGTCCGGTCCTACAGTCATGCTAATGACCTGGTCCTAAGGCTTAAATGAGATAATGTAAATGAAGGCATTTACACATCCTTAGCAAATATAAGTAGAAACACATTGTTTTCTTGCTCTCTTGTTTCCTACTTCATTTTTCCTGGTTCCACTTTGCTTGTGTGGTAGAGTGTTTTTAGGCCCAAAGCCTAAAGCAAAATCACTTATCACGCATGGATAAAAGGAATTTTGCTGTCCTGTTATCAGTTTTTCTGAGTTCCAGTCATTTTGTCCTCAGAAACAGAGTCTTACGTGCACCATCATTAACACCCACCCCTCTGACTGCTCTAGAAGTTACATTTACACTCATTTAGCCTTTTCATTGGACTTTTTAGAAGCCGGATCACACTGTTTTCTCATATTACACTAATTTTTGACAAAAAGCAACCTGCAAGTCATTTTCTCATATAGTTTTAAACAACATTTCATTCATCCCATAGTGTATTTGTGCACTAATTTTTTTTAAGATGCAAGACTGGTCTAACTAGCCAGATTATAGAAGGAACTGAAAGTCAGGCAGAGGAATTTAGATTTAATGATGCAAGAAATAGGAAATAATTGAGTTTTCTGAGACAGGAAATAGGAAAACAGCATGGTAGCATTATCACAGTGCAGTAAAGAGTATGGGATTTTATGTCAGAACTTTCTGGATTGGAAATCTGTCACCACTAATATGGCCTTAGTATTTCCATCCAGTAATGAAGATTACACTACCTAGCTTATAGGGCTGTCATTCAATACTTGATTCAACAAATACTGGGTTCCTACTTTGTACTAGGTGTTGTTGAACAAAATGAACTCAGTTCTTGACCTCATTATGTTCACAGTCTAGGAACAAATATAGAAAATATACAAGAAAAGAAGCAAATTAATAGTGAACGATTCTGATAAGGGCTCAGAAGGAAAGGAACGAGTGATAGAAAACTGGGGTATGTGTCTTTAAATTAAGTGATCAGGGAAAACCTCTCTAAAATGGTGACATTTATGAGGAATAAATGAAAAGAAGGTTCTGCTGTTGGGGGCCCTCCCATGACCTCCTGACTATTAACACTCTACTATGTGCTCATGGCATCTAAGTGCAAGCACTGTCAAATTTTATTGAGACCCTTCTTTTCAGCGTGTGTCCACTGCAGCCTGGAAGTACAGAGGCTCCAGGTGCAGCCTTCAGTCATTCACAGATGAGAGTTGGAGAATAAATAGCCCACGTTCCTCACCTTCTGATGGCTCACCCTGAGGTATATTCCTCATGGATGAGCCTTAGTTACCCAGAGTAGCAATCGCTTCATTACACACCCATTACTGGCTTCCTTCCCTTCCCTGTTTCACTCCTTTTCTACCGGTGCTTTCTAAGATTGCTTCCCAAATAAAGTATTTATTCTCAAATCGTTGTCTTAGGCAGAGTCTGCTGCCAGGGGAAACCAGTCTGAAAGAAATATCATCTCTAATCACCTAGGATAATACCTAGAATAACATATGCACCCAGTAAATGTTAGTTCTCCTTTTCCTCACCCTTGTCCCCCTGGGTCAAACACATAGAGGAAATGTTTTAGGAAGTTATCTCTAGACTATATTATAGTATTGGAGGTAGCTAAAGTTAGAGTCTGAGAGACCAGTGAGGAAGCAGTCTGTTCCTTTAGGGTTCCTGCTCCATATATCTCTCAGCTTCTTCCTAGGACCAGTGGGCTAATCTGGACCTGTTCATCTCATAACCTTTACCCATGACAGAGGTGGAACAGTATGAACAGAAACACACAAGGCCTTTTAAGGCCTAGACTCAGAACTGGTCCACTGTTACTTCCACCTATTCTGTTGGCCAAAGCAAGTCATAGAGCCAAACCCAACACCAGTGGTAGACTCTCCCCTTGGAAATATGGGGAGTGGGAAGGGAATACTTCTGAACCATGATCCAATTTACTACAAAAGATCTCCTTTGTTATTCCAGTTCAGAGTACTCATTTTATTCCCTTCCATGCAATTCTGGTTTTGGTGTTCAATTGTCTAATGTCTGTCTCCCCCATGAAACTTTGTATTAAACAAGAAAGAAAAAATTGAGTATACTGTGGTAACAAATTAAACCCCAAATATCAGCAGTTTAACACAATAAAAGTTTATTTCTCCCTCATGTCACAGTTAAATGCAAATTGAGAAGCACTGCTCCCTTGTAGCTATGTCAACTGAGCCCACCCAGGGGAAGAGAGGACCAAAAGGTCAAATGAGATGATTCTTTCCAGGGCCAGGCCAAGAAATGGCTTCTATTACTTTTACCCACCATTGGCCAAAACTCAATCATGTGGCCCCAATCCAGCTGTAGTGGGAGGTAAGGGACAGAGAAATCCAGCCTTCTTGCCATTCAGGAAAATAAAATGGTGTGATGAATGTACAGCTTTGTTTCTACTAAGATTGTGAGGCCTCTGATGGCAAGATGTGTCTCTGGTACCATAAAGCCTGGCAAGTAGAAGCTCATCACTTGTTAAGTGAATGAATTATCAACTACAGTAATGAACCAACTCTGAAGTCAAGTTTTTTCGTTTATGAGTAGAGAATAATAACACTTACCTAACAGATTCATTGTAAAGATTAAAGAAATAATCTCTATGACAGGGAGTTGTTTTATGGAAAGATGCACTTTCTATGGGTCTAACGTAGTTTATGACTTCACTTCTGTTTCAAAAATGCTTGAGGAATATTGTTATTGTGTATGGATTATTGTTTGTGATAAAATGAGGCAAAATTATTGATGTATGCAAATATGTATGTGGATAGATGAAGCAAGACTTTAAGTTTCATTTTTTTTTTTTTTTTTGGACGTACATTTTTTTTTTTTAATTAATTTATTTTATTTATTTATTTATTTATTTTTGGCTGTGCTGGGTCTTCGGTTTGTGCGAGGGCTTTCTCTAGTTGCGGCAAGTGGGGGCCACTCTTCATCGCGGTGCGGGGACCGCTCTTCATCGCGGTGCGCGGGCCTTTCACTATCGCGGCCCCTCCTGCTGCGGGGCACAGGCTCCAGACGCGCAGGCTCAGCAGCTGTGGCTCACGGGCCCAGCCGCTCCGCGGCATGTGGGATCTTCCCAGACCAGGGCTCGAACCCGTGTCTCCTGCTTTAGCAGGCAGATTCTCAACCACTGCGCCACCAGGGAAGCCCAAGTTTCATTTCTTAAGATGATAGTCAAGAGAATATGTTCTAAAGAAAGGTCAGGACAGGAGACTTAAAGCAGAAACAGGCAGGAAGGGTCGCGCCATCTAGCTCAGAGTCCTTTGTAGAGCTGCAGGGTTTCCTTGCCAGCACTCTCCAGGTCAAGCAGTTCTTTGTCTACTCCTCCCCATCCCTGTAGATGGGGAACGCCGCCGTAGAGTTGAAGGGATTTGGAGAGGGGAGTAAATGAACAAGGAAAAAGGAAAGCCTTATAGTGATTCATGAGACTCTGCCATTTTTTTCTGTTTTTACTGGCCTTAAGGTAAAACATACACATGGAAGAAACTAAAGGAATCTTGGTTTTGTTGACTGATGTTCAATTAAAATTTAATAAAATGTATAGAATGCTTGGGGCATCCTCGGCCCTGACTGATCACTGAGTCAGAAGCCTTCCATGAACCCCAAGATTGTGTGAGTGTCCCTTCTCCAGGCTTCCACAGTACAATGTGCACACTTCTGTCATATCACATCTCATTATATTTAAATCTGCTTTGGATCATTGCCTCTCACCGATAAGCTCATCTAGGGGGTTTATTCATAATTTATCCCAGAGCCCACACAGACCTTAGTCTTATATTAATAATTTTGTTTTGACCTCTAGTTTGTTTTTTCTTTTTTTTTTTTAAATGTAGACCATTTTTTTAAAAGTCTTTATTGAATTTGTTACAATATTGTTTCTGTTTTATCTTTTGGTTTTTGGCTGTGAGGCATGTGGGATCTTAGCTCCCTGACCAGGGATGATCGAACCCACATCCCCTGCATTGGAGAGGGAATCTTAACCACTGGACTGCCAGGGAAGTCCCTGCCCTCTGGTTTCTGAAAGGGCTTGATATCTGGACTTCAAAGTTCTGCCTTTAAATTCAAGTGACTTACAGTACTACTTACTGCCAAGACATCCTTCGCTTTACCCAAATCTCACAAATCTAATGTTGAGTGTGTAGTCTCATGCCCTGACTCTAATTCTCATAGGTTGAAACCTGCAAGATTTGACAACACATGAATTTTCTGCAGGTACTGGTGACCTTCAAAATACAGTAGATTCTCACTTGTTAAGGATGGCTGTGCTGAAATTCCTCCCCAAATAATTAACAGATTATGACGATTTAAAATGTCTTTCAAGCTGGTAATTCAACATATTCTCTACCATAATTCTTGCTTGGGTTACTATTATCAAATTTCTTTGATATGCAGTGCCTGTTCTTCATTAGCTCCAAGAACATTATTGCATTAAATAGTCAGTGACTATTAGTAATCACATCACAAAACACTAAGACAACATGAACCATGAGACAGAGTTAAAGTTCTTAGCCAATTCAATATCTATTTCAAAGCATCCTTAACATTTCAAACCCCCTGAATTTTTCATTCATGCAGTAGTGGTTGGAAACCTAAGTCTAAAACTTTAGTGTTATCAAGAGTGCCCACTGGCACTCTGAATTTGAAAGGTTAATTTTAATGAACATATAAACCCTTGCATTAGGCAATCTCATTTAAATATAATTGAAACGTGAAGCTGGGAGATGTAGTGTTTGGCATCCAAATCTGGCCTATTTACTGTTCAGTCATAGCCCAAGTGCCATACCAACACTTGTTAATTAAGTATTGCAGCGTCTATAATAAAGAGTAATAAACACTGGTTAGGAGTGTAACTGAACAAGGCCTTGTCCCTGGGAGACCATATTTTAAGTAAGAACTTATACCTTAAGGACTTTTCATGTGTACTTTCTACTTTTGAGTAGCAAGACAAATAGGCAGCTCAAACAGGGGTTAAATGCAGCTCGGGCCATCAAAAAATATAGAAAGTGCGGGAAGGAATGGGCTGTGTAATGAGGAGCACAAGCTAGTGAGAATTAGCACCCACCTATTGCACACAGTGAATGGGTTTGTTTTTTTGTCTCATCATTTAAATACAATTAAGGCACCGAATGAGGTTATATTTCAAAAATTTTGACTAAAAACTGGAAGCCAGAAATACACAGAAAGAGTTTAGCCCAAAGCAAGGAACCTTTCAAAAAGCTTTCAAACAATGCTTCCATATATAAACCCATTAAGACTTTTAAAATGAACTTTAACCTGGTGGCTCAGGCACTTAGCCAGGCATACCCTGGACCAACCAGGACAGTGACAGCACTGGAAAAAAAAAGAAAACTAGAAAATTTATTATTTTTTTTTAAGATATTATTTTAAGTTATTTAGTAAAAAGAAACCATCAAGACTGGTATGCTGGTCTCTATTATAACCAAAAGGTTCTTTTTCTTCCCCTTCAACATTGGCCTTAAAACTGTGATGTTACCTGTAACTAAGAATATCAGGTCTCTTGCAAAATTAAAATACTGTGTTTAAGAGTATGTATCTTCCTCATATCCTAATAAACTTCTCTGAAGAGTGTATATTTACACCAGCTGTGGCAGGGCCCAGTTCCATTGATTTGCGGAGAACAAAAGCGTCTATCCTTAAAATACCGTAACTACATATTATACTACAATATTATAACCATAATAATAATATAATTGTTATTATAATAGTATATTGTACTACAGTACAGTATCATATAGTATAACAATATAGTAATAATAATAATAATTTATTGTTCTAATTCAGACATATATTTCTCTCATTATAGTGAGTAGTGAATCTGCCTGAAAAGTGGAGAGGCAGATTTTGTCTTCAACCAAGTAGCAACAAGATAACAGAAAACAAGAATATAATAATTTATTTTTAAGTATATATCACTTTCTTGGATACCGGAATAATATATTTTAGGCTTATAATTTTACTTGTTATAATAAAATAATAATAAATACCTTTATCCTAAGGAGAGTGCTTAACTATTAAGAATTTATATAATTTAAAAAAATCTTTATGAGACCCTTAAGGTTAATTATGATTGCCATTTTACAGGTAGAGAAGTTAAAATAGATGATTTCAGTTTTCTAATCTGTAGGCCTAGACTATTATAAATAGTATTTAATCAGACTATATATTTTTGTTTCTATAAAATTCAGGATAATATATTGCAGACTGTAAGCATTTCATAATGTAACACTGTAATGGTGGTGTGTAAATCACTTTTAACTTTCATATAAAAGTTAAAATTATTAACAATAATTATAACTATAAAAATTTGTTAATTTCTATTTCATTTTAATAATGCATTTGTAATCAGAAAATTACTTCAGCCTAAATACATGGTTTGCTAAATTTTATTTACGACTTTATTTTGTATTTTATACAAATAAAGAATTACATTAATTAAATAAACATAATCTCCAGCATTTTGACTGCTATTTGTATATTTTCACTACAGTCACTCTTTTCCAGAATATCCTGTAGAGTCCTAATTTCAAGAAGAGATTTTTTTAGTATCTAAATCTTACTGTGTACAATTGACTTTATTAAGCCTATCTTGAATATTTTCTTGGTTCTTTCACTCTCCTTTTTAAATTTTTGATTAGAAAATTGCACTAAATAATAACAAGAAATCTTCCCTTTATGACTTTTGAAACACATCAGGCTCTGCCTGACTCTGTGCATGGACTAGATACTTCTCTGTTCTACAAATAAATGGAGGTTCCGTACAGTCCTGACTCACACATTTAATAATTATACAGAGATTCTTGGGCTTTATAAACATAAAGGTTTTACATTAAGTATTCAATTTCAAGCTATCATTGTTTTCTTAATTTCCCATATCATCCATGGGTTGTAAATGTATCAAAGTGAAAACTATAAAACTAAATAAACGTATACCTGCATTAATCTTGTGGAAGTCAAAAAAAATAAATCTCGTGGAGGTCACTTTTCTAAAATACTTGATTATTACAAATGCATATGAGTATTTTAGGCTCAATTGTTGTAATTATAATATATAGAACACATTAAGCTATGAATATATACACATATAATAAGCACTTTGCTTTAATGATTACTGGGAATTACCAAATCAGGGTTTAAACTTTAACAATAATATCATAAAACTTTATTCATTCAGAATAACTAGAGTAAAAGGCAACTCTGACCTGTAAGAATCTAAATTATGAAATATTTTATAAGAAATTTTGTTTTTATAATTTTTAAAAACAAAGGAGATACATTGCACACTTATTTAGTTATTAGGTATAAAACAGGCAAGGAGGAAAATCACTATTGAAAGAATTTTCCTTGCAGCTATTGAAGTGTTACTTTAAGAAGGAATATTAGACAACAGTATCATCCTTTTGTTCCACACTGAATTTATATATTCACAGCTCAAATACCTAAAGTGATAGTGTTTGTGGAAATATGCTAATAGGATGTGTAACCTGACGATTAGAAAAGCATCTGATTAAGCTCTTCACAACCCATTCTTGCTTTTTATGTTTATTTAGATGCATTTGTCAATTTATAAGAACAGTTAATTAAAATTTTTTACATTTTCTTTTTTTTTTTTAAAGGAGCCCGCTACATGAAAAAAATGCAAGTCAAAGTGGTCACAACCTAGAAGTCCGCAGAGACAGAATAACTAGCAAGTAGATACTATGTTATTTTACTATGCTTAAGTATATAGAATTAAGTAGTATTCTGGGAATTTTCCTCTATAATGACCAAATAGTCTTATAATTTTAAATTTATACTTAGTATTATTTATGTTAAGTATATTACATCACAAAAATAGCTAGGAAGAAAAATGATAACTATAGATTTCAGGAAATTAATTTTCTGTCAATAATAATGAAATTATTTTGGACAGAAAGATGAATTTAAATGTTGTATTCTCTCCCAGGTCTTATTTTCAGAACCCTAATTCAACAATCTAAGAATAAGATCTCCCTTTGCCTTGTGACATTTAACTGCTATATAAATGTATTAATTCCTCTCCTAAACCATTAACAGAAATTATATTATAATCATGCTTTTAAGAACTAGAGCAAAATTACATTCACTTCTGAAGGTTACATTTCAAAATTTCAAGGTTATATCAAACAAAATCCAGGCACAAAGCAGGAGCTTTCCATTTATTAGTACTCACTGACATTTGCAAGAAATGAAATAGGAGGTTCAATGGTAAAAACATGCAATGTTTGGATGAATAAATACAAAAAGAACTTAAAGAATGTGGAAAGGGTAAATAAGATTATTTCAATGGCAAGAAGAATCTTTGAAAATCTCACTGTTCCATATTAAAGTGGATGGAGTTGATTCTTTCTCCTCAAATGTATCTTGAAGGTTGTAATAGAATCAGAAAATGTTAAAGCTAAAAGGATTTTAGAAAGTATTTACATCAACTCTTTCATTGGTATGGATTAAGGAACTAAGTTTGCAAGTAGAAACTGATTTTACATGTTAAAATTATACATATATACACATAAATACCTTTATATGCACATATATACATAATATACATATATTTTAAGATAAAATTAACACAGTTATTAATTCAACAGGTATTTTCAATGATAATGGTGATTAAAATATATTTGCAAAGATAAATATATAAGAAATAATGGCAGTATCCACAATCAAAATATTTTAGAAATTGTCCATAAATATTTTTATATTTAAAATCCTATAGTAGAAATTTCTATAATTATAAAAAAATGTTTAAAATTGTGTTTTAACATTACACATTCCTAAATAATTATATAAACCAACAGAAGTTTCTTCCCTTTCAATCTTCTTTTAAGGCTTTATAAATGACAAGTCATGGATGATAAACACCTTACCTCTAAACTCTATCAAATATTTATACAATTTGAGCCACTCATTTTGAAAAGAAAAATGCTAAGCAACAACTCAATAGAGATGAAAAACCTCATTATAATGTAAATTCTTAGTCCTTAATGTATTTGGTTTATAAATTTGGACTTTTTATCTTGGATTGTCATACAGTGATACAAGCTTACACTATAAGGCATTGGAAAGGAAAGCACCTTCAAAATTCAATGACTTTTTAAAAATTGAAGTATAGTTGATTTACAGTGTTCTGTTAGATTCAGGTGTACAGTAAAGTTATATATTTTTTTTCAGATTCTTTTTTAAATAGTTCTGTTAGGCTATCTTGGTACTAAAGGAGAGAACGTTATGAAAATATGTTTAGAAATACATTTGTGATAGTCAGCATCAAATTTAGCTCGGAAAGAAATGAAGAGGACCGTAACTTTGAAGGTATTGAAGAACTTACAAAGGAAAAAAACATCTGGTAGACAGCTGGGAGAGAGTCTGGACACAAAGAAATTGATGCTTGCGGTAACCCAGGTGGGAAATTTTAGGAGCCAAACTAAATGGTGGCAGTAGAGATAGAAGGATTTCGATTTGAAAGAAGTGTATTCTTCACTGGTTTCTACAGGAACCTGGTTTGGTTGAATAGTTATTCCATTATTTGAGATCTGGAACATTAAAAGAAGAACAGTTTACTTTTAGTAAAGGATGTTGAAATGGTAACTTTAGTTTTAATGTGAAATTCATGTGCCTCTAGCATAGTAAAATGGGGATATCACAGGGTTGGTGGAAATGCAGAACTGGAGCTCTAGAACTAGATTACATTGGCTTTTATCTGAGTAGGGATAATGCTTGAAGCCACCAGAATTTAACCAAGCAGAAAACATACAGAGTGAAAAGGGAACATTACCCTAGTGCAGTTCCTGGGATCATCAATATTTAGTCATCAAAATTCTGTTTAGAGGAAGTGGAATTGGCAACAAAAACAGGGCAATAGTCACAAGTAAGAGGAAAACTGGCTTTCAGTGTTTTTGTTTTGTTTTAAACGAACCAAAGAAGCAGAGAGGTCCAAAAAGGTTAACTGTGTTAAATGCTGCTGAAAAGCCTAGAAGGAGCATGACTGAGGGAGAAAAAGCTTTTGGATATCACAATTAGTCAGTCATTGGGAGCCCTAGTGGAGATAATACAACTTTGGAAGCCAGATGGATTTATGAATCCTTTTCAATACAGTGCCTTTATTCTCTACCTTATCTCCTTCCTATGTCAATCCCAATAATAGAATTATGTTTTTCAGATCTATCTTTGGGTAGCTTTATTTTCTTAATTCAGATTTACTTAATCTCAGAGTATAATTCAGTTAAAAACACCCTAAAACTTCCCATAATTTGAAGAACTAATTCAATTTAATATACTTTGGTTAAGGAAATCTTTATTGCTGGGTAATTCTATCAAATATAAATGGCCTATTATTATTTCATTTAGTAACCTCATAAATGATTTTCCACAGTAGGCTGACAAATACTCTATTTGCTGGGTTGGGAAAAACCCAGTCCTCCTGTGTCTCTCCTCTCACACTACTGTCACACTCACAACACTTCTGACACCAATGTATGGAGATTTTTTCCCACAACAAGCAATTTTCTATGATACCAGCTGGGTGTCATAATTTAAGTCAATTATGACACTCTTTACCTGAAGATATTGTCAGATCCCACAGGTTAAGGGCTCAGTCCCAAAGACTGCCCCCCAACACACACACTTTAGATGACAATTGCAAGCAGTAGGTCCCCAGGTTATCCACAGCTTCTGTCTGACTAGGCTACAAATCGTAGTGTCCCAAGACTTTTGGCTTCCCTTTGGATTCTATTATTTGATAGAATCGCTTACAGAACTCAGGGAAACACTTAACATTTACCAGTTTATTAAAGGGTATGATGAAGGATACAGATGAACAACCAGGTGAAAAGATACATAGAGCAAGGTCTGGGAAGGTCCCGAGAGCAGGAGCTTCTGTCCCCGTGGAGTTGGAGTGTGTCACCCTCCCAGTATGTGGATGTATTCACCATCTGGAAGCACTCCAAACCCCACACTATTGGGATTTTATGGAAGCTTCCTCACGTAGGCATGATCAATTATTGACTCCATTTTCAGCCCCTCTCCCCTTTCTGGAGAATGGGAGATGAGCCTGAAAATTCCAAGCTTCTAATCATGGTCTTTCCAGGGACCAGCCCCAACCCAGGAGCCATCCAGGAGCCCACTCAAAGTTGCCTCATTAGAATAAAAGACACTCCTATCGCCCAGGAAACTCCAAGGGACTTAGGATCAGGGTGTCAAGAACCAGGGTCAAAGACCAAATATTAGAACAAGAGATGTACCTAGTGCTCTTATCATTTAGAAACTTATAAAGGGTTTCAGGAGCCCTGTGTCAAGGACTGGGGGCAGAGACCTATATATATATATATAATATATATTATTATATAATAATAATATATATTATTATATAATATATATTATTATATAATAATGTATATTATTATATAATAATAATATTTATTATATAATAATATATATTATTATATAATAATAATATATTATTATTATATAATAATAATATATACTATTATTTCACAGCCTCATAAGTAATAATTTCAATTAGTACCTGGCACATAGTACTTAATTATAATTACTTATAAGTAGTTATTGAATGAAAATGAATCAGTGCTTTTCTCCCTTTGGATTATTCCCACATTCTTTTTTTTTTTTAATTTTTATTTATTTATTTATTTATTTTTGGCTGTGTTGGGTCTTCGTTTCTGTGCGAGGGCTTTCTCTAGTTGCGGCAAGCGGGGGCCACTCCTCATCGCAGTGCGCGGGCCTCTCATTATCGCGGCCTCTCGTTGCGGAGCACAGGCTCCAGATGCGCAGGCTCAGTAACTGTGGCTCACGGGCCCAGCTGCTCCGCGGCATGTGGCATCTTCCCAGACCAGGGCTCGAACCCGTGTCCCCTGCATTGGCAGAAAGATTCTCAACCACTGCGCCACCAGGGAAGCCCCCACATTCTTTTTAAAGTATTACTATCCTCTTCTTGCAGAAAATACACTCAGAATTATTTGACTGTCTTCAAATCCTTAAATAAACAAATAAAACTAAGGGAAATGAGATTATGTAACACTTCTGTGTGAGATTTTCTACCTGATTCTCCTCAATGCTATTTTAATATTTTTTGCTCTGTTACTATTGGCTTAATTTTTATAGTTGTCATTAGGGCATAATAGCCATCAAATCTTTCTAAACTTTTAATTGAGAAAACAGATTACTCTTAAATCTTTGTACTGTTTTATTTCTTTCTTTGTCCACAGTAAAAATAGCTTTATTGTTTTATGTCAGTTTATATAAATAATCCATGCTCATTGTAAAAATTTCAAACAATACATGAAAGTATGATGAAGAAAGTAAAAATTACTTGAAAAGCCACCCAAGTGATATCAGCACAATTAACATTTATATTCCTTATAGACTGACAACTTTACCATTATGATATGACTTTTTTGTCTTTAATGATGATTCTTGCTTTAAAAATCTACTCTTTTTGCTTTTAGTACAATACTGCTAGCTTTCTTTTAGTTAATATTTGCATGGTATTTCTTTTTGCATACTTCTGCTTCTAACCTTCTTGTGTTCTTATATCTATGATTTCTTGTAAGCATAATATGGTAGCCTTTAAAAAATCTAGTTTGATAATATTGATACTCTTTGGAGTATTTAGTCCTTTTACATTTATATAATTGCTGATATAGTTAGGTTATATCTACCATGTTACTATTTATTTTCTCTTTAACTCACTGATTAGGTTCCTTTTTTCTCCTTTATTGCATTCTTTTGGATTTTGTATTAAATAGATACTTATAGTGATATTATAGTGGTTACTCTAGAGATGTCAATGTTCATCCTTGACATATGACTGCTTAATACAAATAGTAACTTTCAACAGTTCTCTGATACTGATAGAATCTTAGAAGACTTTATTATTGTGATATGTTTTTCTACAGATACACTAACCCTCACTTAAGAGGTTTCTATTATTATTTTGTAGAATCAATATCTATCTATATTTACCTGCATGTTTACCCTTTCCACTGTCTTTCATTTCTTCTTGCATGTCTGTGTTTCCATTTGGGAATATTTCCCTTATATCTGAAGGACTCTATTTAGTATTTCTTTTAATGCCAATGTGCTAGAAATAAATAAATATGCTTCCACCTTTTGCCTATTGTGAATAATGCTGCTATGAACATGGGTGTACAAATATCTCTTCAAATCTCTGCTTTCAATTATTTTGGGTATATATCCAGAAATGAAATTCCTGGATCATATGATAATTTTCTTTGTAGTTTTCTGAGGAATTGCCATGCTGTTTTCTGTAGCGGTTGCAAAATTTTATATTCCCCCCAACAGTGCACAAGCCACAAGCAAACCAATTTTTCCGTATCCTAGCCAACACTCATTATTTTGTGGGTTGTTTTTAATAGCGGCCATCCTAATGGACATGAGACGATATCTCATTGTGGTTTTCGTTTGCATTTCCCTAGTAATCAGTGATGTTGAACACCTTTTCATTGCTCATTGCCCTTTGTTTATCTTCTTTGGAAAAATGTCTGTTCAAGTCTTTTGCCTATTTTTTAACTGTGTTGCTTTTGCATTTTTGTTTACATTCCTTTTAAGATCTTCTCTTTATTTTCAGTGCTTTGATTATGATAAGCTTAGGTGTGGTTTTCTTTCCAGTTATTTTACTTGGAGTTTGTAAATTTTCTTGAATTTCTAAGTTAAAGCTTTTTATCAATTTTGGAATGTTCTTAGCCATCATCTTTGTAAGTACCGTTTCAACCCCTTCTTTCTTCTTTCTGGGACTTCAACTACATATATGTTAGATCTTTCCACTGTGCCCCACATTTCTTTTATATTCTATTCTTTATTGCCTATCCTTTTTCTGTCTTACTTTAATTGGATAGTACCTACTCATCTGTCTTCCAGTTCACTAGTCCAATTTCTAATCTGATTTTAAATTCATTTATTGAGTTCTGAATTTTGGAGTCTATATTTTTCAGTTATAAAATATCTATTTGATCCTTTTATACATATTCTAATTATCTGGTGAAACTCCATTTATTTTCATCTGACTTATTGTTTCCATCTTTCTACTATTTTCTTGAACCTATTGATCACAGTTATTCTAAAGTCTTGTCTAATAACTGTAATATCTTGATCACCTATGCATCTATTTTTAGTGTCTGTTTATTCCCATATATTTTGGTCATTATGAACTCATCTATTTAAGTAATTTTTTTTATTGAATGCCAGACATTGAGTATACAAAATTTTAGAGTCTCTAGGGGATAATAGTTAGGCAAATAAAGTAGAAAAAGTGTTCCACCTAATTTTTTTTCAGGGACAGAGGTGAGTACAGGCTAGGTGTCTCAGTCTATCTCTGCTTGATCTCTGTTTTTAACATGCAGCCCTCTAAGATTTTCAACTGAAATCTTGGTGTGTTCATCGTGATACTTGACCCCTCATGAATCTTTGTCAGTAAGGCAGCACATTCTGCCCTGTGTTTCAGAGGTATTTAAATAAAACTCCAGTTTTCTCTGTCATGAAGCATCAAAGTACAGCAAATGACTCAAAAGAGAGATCAAATATAAATCTAAGGTTTCTCAATTCTTTAATTTTCACATTAGGCTCACAAGATCACCCAAAGCCACTCTTACTTATCTTTCCCTACTTGTGGCTTTCTGATCAAACTATAATAAAACCAGATTCTCAGACTCTGTTTTCTGTCATAGAATTAGCAAATGTCTACAGAAAAAGGAGCTTCTGACATTCAGCTCATCTCTTTTTGTTTCTCCCCACTCTGAAAACTTAGAAACTAGCTTTGTAGCTTCATCAGCTCTCTGACACATGAAAACAGATGTTTGTGTGGCTTTTCCAGTTTCTCTCTCTAGGAGAACTGGTGCTGCCAAAACCACTTTTTATGCATTGTTTTCCGGTAGAATAGAAACGTTTACATGTCAACTAAAATAGACTAATGTATTTTTTCTTTTCTTTTTTTTCTCTCTCATTGGAATTCTTTTTAAAATAAACTGTTTTTGGAGCAGTTTTAGATTCACAGCCAAATTCAGCAGAAAGTACAGATATTTCTCATATATCACCTGACCGGACACATACATAGCCCTCCCCACGATCAACATCCCTCACCAGAGTGATACTTTTGTCACAGTTGATGACCTACATCGACATCATTTTCACTCAAAGCCCATAATTCACATTAGGGTTCATTCTTGGTGTAGTACATTCTATGGGTTTGGACAAATGTATGATGACATCCATCATTATAGTATCCCACAGAACAGTTTCACTGCCTTAAAAATCCTCTGTCTTCCATGTTCCCTAATTCCTGGCAACACTGATCTTTTCATTGTCTATAGTTTTATCTTTTCCAGAATGTCACATAATTGGAATCAAAAAGTAGCCTTTTTAGTTTGGCTTCTTTCACTTAGTTATACTCATTTAAGTTTCCTCCATATCTTTTCATGGCTTGATAACTTATTTTTCTAGCACTGAATAATATTCCATTGTCTGCATGTAGCACAGTTTATTTATCCATTCATAAATGTATTCTTTTTAACAGCTTCATTAGAGTCTATGATATATGGATAAGTTTTATTAAACAACCTCCTACTTAGGGACAATTTCTAATTTTTTTAACCACCTAATATAAAGGTATATGAGCCTGAATATATACTTATTTATTTACATTTGTTTCCAAGGGATACACACCCAGGTACAGGCTTATTGGGACATAAATATACTTTAAGTATATATATACATATACACACATATATAATTAAAAATCATTTTATTATGGTAAAATATGCATAAAATAAAATTTACCATTTTAAGCATACAGTTCAGTGACATTAAGTGCATTAACATTATTATACCAAAACATTATTATTATTATTAATGTTAATAGGTAATAAGTTATATAGTTCAAAAATCAAACCTTCCAAATGATATAAACTGAAAAAAGTATTTTTCAATTCTATCCCCAGCCAACCAATTTCCCTCTTTAGAGGGAGGTAACTGCTATTATCAGTTTCTTACATAAATTTCCAGAGATATTTTTCATAAGCCTACGGACACATAGATAGCATTTTAGACACTGTTTGATAAACTTGCTTTTTCCACATAGTAGAAAATATAGGAGATAATTTGATATCTGTTTGTAAAGAATTTTCTTATTTTATTTTAATTTTTATTTTTATTTTTTTTTACAACTCCTTAATAGTACATCGTGTGGATTTATGTCATTTCCAGTCTTTGCATACATAGATTTCTTTGCATCCATGCAAGCATATTATAGGAGAAATTGAATTGTTATATATAATGGTATGCCGTTTTGCAATTTTGGTAGAGTTTGTAAAATTCTCCTGCATAGACCTTGTTCCAATTTTTACCATTATCTATAATGTGATGCATATGACTTTCTAAATTTAATCGATGGCTATTGTACTTAAAAGCTGTGATGGTTTAGATTGCTACAGGATTATGTGTAAATATCCTGTCCTTATACTGCCACCCAGAAGTAGGTTGTAATCACTCTTTTCTTATTCTTCTCGTTGTGCTGAATATATAGTAATATCTGAATTCCTTCAAGTTGCATTTTCTTGACTACTACAGAAATTCAGCATTGTTTTATATTTGTCATATGCTCTTCTGTAAATTGTATATTATTGCCTACTTTTTTATTGTTGTCTTCTTCTTATCACTTTGTGACTATACTTTGTATATTATATATATATCAACCCTCGTCTTTCAAATATATTACAAATATTTTTCCTAACTAAAATTTGATTTTGTGTATGTTACTTTTAGTCATTTTTTAGCTATATGGGGCAAAATACATCTTTTCTTGTTGTAATAAAATTAACTTGCTTTTGCTATAATCCTTCTATATAATTTATAATGGTAATTAATTCTCTGGAAGGAGTTGTGTAGTTCTCATAGATTATGATGACAGGGAGTCTGTCTTCCTAAATTATCTCATTACCTTAATCTTAATTCATTTATGATTGTGGAAGAGTCAGTTTATAAAATTATGGAATGTTTTATATTTAATGTGAAATTCAGAGATGGCTTCACACTTTTATGCAGCTATCCTGAAAATGTTATTTCCTAAAGAAGAAATGTCAGTAAACAAGAGATAGTAAACCTTGTTTTAGACTTACTGGGTTAAGAGAAAAAAAGTGATCTCAAAATGCCAGGAAGGGGGGAAGAATACTGGTTTTTTATTGTTTTTGTTTTTTTTTCTGATGTTAAAAAAGTTGCCAGAAGTCCTCGGGTTATTTCTTACTTACCTCCATGTTTTACTGGATAATTGCCACAAATTATTTGGACGAGTATGTGGAAATTAAAACTTTTACTTCTATTACTATTCAGCTCATGTGATGGTTAGAGAGCCTTTCTTCTTTACAAGTTACAGTGTTAGTTGGGTATGAAGGGTAGCAAAGATATGTAAGTCATGAGGTCAGAGTCAGTGGTTAAAATGCACATTCTGGAGTTGAATCATCTAGTTTGAAATCCAGCATTACCGTTTAAGGCTGTGTAAAATTGAGTATATTCCTTAACCTTTCATTGCCTCTGTTTCCTCATCTGTAAAATGGGGCTCATTGTACTTGCCTTATGAGATTGTCTAGGTGTTGGGAATAAAGCAGCAAACAGAAATGACAAAACCCATGCCTTCATAAATGGTGTTATTGGGGCTATTCATATGAAATATGAATCTGAGAATAGTATGAGAAATGGATTGGAATAAGAAGCAACAGGACACATGGCACATAGTGAGCACACAATAAACATTACTTATAATAATTTTTTAAGAATCAAGAAATACAAATCAAATTGGACAAATTGATTTCAAAAGAAAGTATATTTAGAGCATAATTTGTATTTATAACTTATGAACCTCTTCTAAACTTTTTTGAAAAAAAATTTTCTTTCATAGTTTGTAAAGAAGAATATAAAATTGGAAAATTATACCCAAAAGAAGGACAAATTTGTGCTATTTTTATACTAGGATTTATTTATTCAACCAATATTTATTGAGCATCTACTGTATGCTAACCCCTGTTCTAGGTGCTGGAATACAGCAGTAAATAAAACAAACAGAAGAAATCCACACTCTCATGAGTGTGTGTGTGTTTTGCACAGAAGAGTGATAGGGCTATGTATTTGAAAGATGAATCCTGCTAACCACTTGAGAAATGTACTGGAATAGGGAGAAGCAGGAGATGTAGAAATCAGTCAGGAGGCTATCTTCTTTTGAGATGAAAAGTCACGGAGACCTGTACTTGTGAATGACAGAGAGAGCCACAAAAATTGCACAATTGTGTGATTACTGAATTTCTGTAAATAAAATAATTTCAGTGTACTACGGGAACTTGCTATTTTTAAATAAATTCTCTTCAACTGTTATTACAAATAATTATCTATTTACTCCTTAAAGTGAGATAAGCCTATACTACTACTTTAAAAAAAACCAAAACCTCCAAGTGTATATTCTACTGAGTGTGCAACAGTCATTTTGTTGCTAGACACTCAGAGAGAAATAAAAATAATATAATATTGTCCATGAAGAATAACCTAAAATTGATAGCCAGTTGTTACAGGTTACATGTGGCATCTATATGGACAGAAATTCAAAATCTAAAGAATGAAATTGATGACGTGATTCTTCAGATCCTGTAATGTCAATATACTACTTAGTTGTCTACAGGTTATGAATATTATGATAGAAAAGAAAGTAATTGTGGGTGAGCCACAAAGTAGTGATCATATGAGAGGGAAGCTGGAGGTTAGGAGGGAAGTTGACACAGAGTGTACTTGACTCTCAAGCCATGATGGGCAGAGAAAGACTACTACCAGCTGCACACTCCAGGCTCCTGGCCAAACCTGTGCTGCTTTGGAGATCTCTGCATGAGCCAGCATCCTGGCTTCTGTGTCCTGAGGTATTCTGATGCCAGGTGAATGAGTTCCTGATGCTGTCACGTCTGACTTTATTCCTATCTGTGCTGAAGAAAGAGCCCAGTTCCTACTTGTGATCTGGTTGAGAACTTTCTAGCTGGAATTTAGGAGCTGATAGTTCTTTAAATCATAGCTGGAACCAAAAACCTGGAGAGGAAAGGAAGGGCAGAAGGGAGGGAAATTGACACTTACTGAGTAACTTTTATGTAGGCCAAGTTCATTTATACACACATTTTCTCACTGTCTAGCCCTCATAATATCTCTATAAGAGAGATGAGAAACTGAGCTGCAGAGAAGTTAATTAAGTGACTTTTCCATGGTTACTACAGCTACCAAAGGGAAAATCAGTATTACAGTCTATTTCTATATGACTCAAAGGACCATTCTCTTTCTACTGTATTGCCAGGAGAAAAGAGCTTGCATGAGAAAAATTGGATGGAGAGAACATCATAAAATTTTACCAGAATTATAAAACTCTAGAGTCATATGTTTATGAAATAGAAATGGAACAAAGCCTTCTTAAAGCAACAAAAATGGAACAATGACAATAGCTGTCAGTATTGATGCATTGAGTATGGCGCCTCTGACCATAGGATAGAGGGTAGATTTATGAAGATCATGGTAGGAGATAGGCAGAATGGCTGTCAGGAGCAGCCATAGAATATTCAGGGAATAGTACCAAGTAGGTTTTTGAAACATAGGACAGATCTGAGCTAAAAATGTGGATTCAGGAGGTTTTACCATGAAGATGAAAACTAAAGTAAAAAGCAAAATAAGAAGAGAACCAAGAGCAAAACTTGGGTTAAAAAAAAGACAAAAACCAAAACAATAACAAAAACATTTAGAGAGGTAGGGAGAGTATCAGGGTTAAGCGGGTTTATGGTAGCAAAAAAGGAGTGTGCTAAAGGGGAAAAAATGGTCAACAGAGTTAAATAAAAGCTGCAAAGAAACTTAAGGGTTCATGGAATCTGGTGGTTAAGGTATTGTAAGGGAACTGTAGAAGAACTTCATAATTGTATAGGGTAAGGAACTGAGTGTGTCTTCAGTTGAGTTCCTTGGAAGCAGGCTCTGAGATAAAGATTATTATCTTATTATTTTGGGTTTCCTTGAAACAGGCTCCAAGATAAAGATAGGATTATTTAGGAGTGCTGGGTAGAGAGAGAAATTAAACTATGATGACATTGCAACAAGAGGACTCAAGAGACCCTACAGATAGCACTGGCGCTGGGGAAGCCCTTTAGAATTATGCCAAAGTGAAGCAAGGTATCTGGGCTTTTAAACAAGCATCAGGCAGTCTTTGGAGGAGTGTAACCAGGGGAGGTAATTGCCTTCAGAAAAAGGCAGTGCCCAGAGAGGGATGCACCTACGAGCCATTGGTAGTCAACCTTCCAGCAGCTGGAAGAATGAATGGGTCCATCCTACAAGGGGACCTGGGTTTGGCAGCTCCTCACAGCACCCCAGGAGAGAGTGGAAAAAATGAATGTAAAGGACTAGGCTACCATCTTAAATACTTCGCCGTAAGAGATTTTATTATTGCAGCCAATAATCGTCTCTTCCAAATTCTTTCCCACCACCATCTTCTTGCCAGCTAACTCCTTTACTGCCAGATTTTCTTCTTAGCTAGATGCTTCATTTACTTACATGGCCTCCAGTTAAGTAGCTCTCTTTTCCTTCACTGTTCTTCATTAATTGTTACTCTTAGCTTATCTTGTACCATATGGGCAGATGTGAGCCTAAGTGGATTTCCATGGCCATTGCCATTAATATGTGTTATGTGAAAAATAACCATATTTTACAGAATTGCTTTTCCTAAATCCCTTACCAATAGAAAATAGACTTTCCATGGGAGCTCTAAGTTAAGGAACTTAGAAATTACAAACCAAGACTTGGTGTATCACTGCGAGGCTCTGACTGCATTGAACAGTCTAGTTTTACATATTTCATGTGGGGCTTTCCATTTCCTTAGAAGAAGACACTAAGTAAACAGGCTGTACAATTACAAATATGAAACCTTACCATAATCACATGCTCATGAATATAGAAGAAGGTTAAATAAAAGCTGTTCATCATTTTAGTGATTATTAATTTATGGCAGCTCTGAGTGTGAGGATAGTGTAAAAATAGTTCCCAGGAGGGATTTGAGTCGATATGCACTTATATCATCATGTCAACCACTTTTATCACCCTGCATCCTTATGCTTCCTGTAGGTGCTTAATGCAACATCAACTGTCTGTAGTAGTTACTGGGGATGTGTATTTACTGGCAGTTTTATTACTTTTTATTGAATATATAGGACCATATTTTTATTTCTCTTTTTAAATTATCAATAGAATAGTTTAATATTTAAGATGTATTGGCAGGGTTCTTTTGGAAACTGTGAAGTTGTAATATACTAAATCCCCATATAACCACCCCCCTAAAAAAACCCCTGAATTATGTACAGCTTTATGGAGTTCTAACTGGAGACTGTCTGAAAAAGGAAGATTTGTTCTTGCTTTGAAAATACCATATAAACACCAAAAAAAAAAGAAAATCAGTCCCATCTGTCAAATTGCCTGGAGAATGCATTTAACAAGGAATGAAGCTACATTAAAGGCCATAAAATATGCAGCAAGGGAAAGAAGGATAAAGCCATCCTGCAGTTCATTGGCTTCACCTACTGTGCAGAGCTCTCCTTGTGAACAAGACAGATTGGGTAGTTATTGCTACATCAAAATATCTGCCATTGTGGAGGGTAAGAGAATTGGAAAGGGAACACTGGACTCCAAATTCCAGTTCTTTCCATGATCATTAGCCAAGGAAATGTGAAAATTAATTACACTTCCTTTCATTTTAAGAAAGCAGATCAACTTTTTCAACTAGGAAAATAAACCCCACAACTTGTTTTTGCAATCAAGGAGACTGCCGTTCCATTAATATTATTACCAATTTGGCAAGTGAAACAAGTGAAGTTTGCTTTACAGTTTTGCAGCTATGCCTAAGGGAAAGGAACAAATTTCTAAAGGGTATGCTGATAGACTAGCTATTGGGCAATTATATAAATTCTCTATTGTTTATCAAACTGTGGAAGCAACACAAGAAAATAAGATTCATTTGGAGTAGCTAACAGAAAATAAATTGCATCTAACTTAACCTGCTGAAAAAAAAATAATAAGACAAAGCATTTAGATGTCCTTTTCCAAAGTACATTTTTGCTCAGATTGTAATTTTGAAAGGTGTTCACTTCTCTGTCAAATAACAAAGTGGAGAACAATTATCTGAAACAAAATGTTCAATGCTAAACTTATTGAAAGTGGTCTCCATATGTAAATGTTAACAAAGCTATCCAATGATTCTCTATTGATGCATTTTGAGGGTGAGAGAATAACATCAGATGTTCTCAGCAGTTTATAAGTGCTTCTGAGAAAGGAGTGATGATGTTGGAAAATCTTGCTTATATTAGCAATAAGTTATTGTTTGGTATTTTCAGGTAAAATGTGAAAATGTCCTTTATATTGTCGTAAGTTTACTCACTTTATAGGAAAAACATGACATTTTGATGGCTAACTAGATAATTTATTTGAAAACACTAAACAGAGTATTTTACTTGTTTTGTTTTACACAAACTGTGGAACTATTCTTCAAACCACTTAGTTCCTAGAAAATATAATAAAATAGAAAAAGTTTCTCAATAAAAATGTATTACAAGTTGCAAAAGTAATTCCAATTTAGTAGTAATCATAATCAGCTAATTTTAAAAATACTGACTTTTGTTAAAAAGATCTGAAACATAACTTCAAGAAAAAGTGGGTATTTTTTAATGAAGGAAACATTTAACACTATGGCAGATAAAAACTTTAAAGATATTTTATAGTTTTAGAAGATTGGACAGTGTTTTACAATCTAAGGAAAAATAGGAAACATGTATGTAGCTAATTGTCCAAAAGAAGATGCACACAATTATGACTAAAATATGCAATCACTGAGAAATTCAAAAAGCTCTATTCAATTAAAAAGGTTACCTAAAAGTTTATAAATAAAGACTCTAAACATCTTGTCCAAATTTAGGAACTGTAAAACAGTAATTATTTTAATGTTCTATGAGTTAATATTCTGTTGTGAGGGATTGGAATAAAGATTATTTCATATTGACAGACAGGGACAAAAATCTAGAGAAAAATTCAATTTCAGTAAATAATGGAGCCCCTCTACTGAAGAAGACATAGAGAATTTCTGCAGTGTTCAGTTGGACTTAATATGTACTTGCAATATTTTGACCCTAAATTTTGACAAAGTGAATGAAGAGTTGGCTCTATCTCCTTTTTATAAACAAAAATGCTTTATTTTCATTGAACTAAAAAATTAGATGTGAATGCAGACTGGATTGTAACCTACATGCTCCTTTGAACATACCTTTGCCAAAACATACTTTCATAGTAAACCACCCTTACACCTTAGACATAAAGCATTTTATAGTTAGTAGGGCCTCCATACATTCCTGAAACAGTAGGAGTTCATCAATGGCTCAGGAATCCATCCAGAGGCTCTGTACTGGCTAGATGTGAAAAGAATATCTAATTCCTAGGGGAGATCCCAGTGTAGGAAGAGATCTAGATGGGTTTTGGTAGAAAACATAATTAAAGAAAAAAATACATGGAGCCTGTATTTTCTTATCTATTTAAGACGTGGTAAGGTTAGAGAATCATAGAAATGGGTCCCCATATACTCTCTTTATAGATGAGAACACTTCAGCGGGGAAAAAAGGTAATTTGACTCAAATCACGTGGCTACTTCATGGCAGAACTGGGACTAACATTCAGGTTTCCTGACTCTCAATCCGAAGCCGTTTAGTGGGATTCTGGCAAGATTCTTGATGATACTTGATGTTCCCTGTTAGACATGCAATTAAGCTTATAATTGGTCCTTGCTCCACTTCTCTGTGAACATGCCTTTCTTCAGATTCTGTGAGAGGGCACATTATTCACCCAGGGACAGAGAAGAGAGTGTGAAAATTAAGTCAGTGAAGTAATTTTATTTAAATTATCCAGAAAACAAGGATATAACATGGTTTGATTATTTGTTATTTTCTGCTTACGTTTCCTTATTTGCATTAACTGAGCACCTGACTCATCTGAGGTTCAAGTGACTCCCAATTTATTTTTAATTTTATTTCTGAATAATGGTAGGAAATTTGTCGCAAATTAGGCCCTCCCACGTCAATTCTTGCATGTCTCTCCTGAATTTTGGTAGTTATATGTCGTGCTCAACTTTTCACTTCTTTAAGCTAGCAAACCATTCTTTGCTAGCATTAAAAACTTCTTTCACTGATTTCTCAACACAGCAACTGTTGTATGTAGAGAAATCGTGTCTTTGATAAAATTGTAATTTTTTCAAAGGCATTTAACTTCCGATTATGCATCTATACAAGCAGAAGTTTTCCATCTTAGAAATCATCCTTCATGCTTTCTTATCATTGTTAACTGTGCTAATCTACCATAAGCAACTCAGCTAGGCTTACTGCCTCCTGTTGCGGTCTTCAGGTGGTCATAAATAGGAGTATGAGTTGATGATGTACTCTTATTTGGAATGAGGTACATTGCAAAAGTTAGAGCCTCATGTAAAATAGCATAAATATCAGATTGAGAGTGTCACATATATTTATCAAGAATCCAAGATCCTGCTTAATTTATTTTATTTTATATTAATGTTTTACCTTATTACTGGGGCAAAATACAGTGATTGTAGAAAAATTATAAAATACATACAGTCAAAACAAAGAAAATTGGAAGCATCCATAAGTCATCAGAGAAGCTATTAAGAAGCTATTAAGCTTCGGGTACTTTTATCTGAACACACTTACACACATGCACACACATACACTCACACACGAAAAGGAATAATTCTGAATATGTAACTTGTTAAGGTTTTTTGCTCTGAGCAATATATGGCAAAGATTTTCTCATTAATATAATCAATTTTGAATTAAAAAATAGTAAGTATGTGGATTTTACATTAATATTATCTCTGAATGAATGAGAGCTATATGAACCAGAGTAGGGTAATAAAACCAATGTAAACATTATTCATCTGCATCATTTTTGAAGGTTGCACAGTATTCTACTATGAGTACATTCTATATTTATTTAACTAATCCTTTATGGCTATATTTTAAGTTATTTTAAATTTTATTTGCTTTTATGAACAATTAAGCATGTCTTTCTACACATTCAATTCTGGGTACATTTTTACGGATAGAATTACTGTTCAAATAAAATTTCTGAATAAGAGTTTTGAACTCTTCGCTTCTTATTCCTTGACTTCCTATTCCCACTGGAAATTCTTTTTTTTATTTTTCATTTTTTTTTTTTTTTGCTTGAGGCATTTTTTAAAATTCAGTTTTAGTGCACTATGGACAAAATGGCTGGTAAATAATTTTTAAAAGTTGTGTGGATAAACAGTCTCCTTATCCAATGGCAACATGCAAAGAAATATCATGAAACAATAAAAATCTTTTCCAAATTTTCAGAAATCTCCATATCTATACAAAAATAGACAAAGAAGTGCCTTTATATCCTCTTCCTAGATTCACCAATTGTCAGCATTTAGCCACATTAGCTTTATCTCTTTCTCTGTAAGTCACAGACATTATGATACTTTACCTTTAAAGATAGTACTCTATAACTCCTAAAATAAGGGCAGTCTTTTCCATAACTACAGTGCCATTGTCAGGTCTAAGATATTTACAATTACTCCATAATATCATCCAATATGTGGTCCACATTTAAATTTCTCAGATTGTCCCCCAAATGCCATTTATAGCTTTTTTGTTTTGAATCCAATCAATGTTCATATATTTTGGTCATTATATCCCTTTAGTACTAATAACATTTACATGACATTAAATTTTTAAAAAGTCTTGGCCAGTCATCTTTTAAAATGTCCAAGATACTAGATTTGTTAATCATAGCCTCATTGCACAAACTATTAGATTGTTGGTACTGATTAATTCTTATCACATCAGAAAGTATATAATGTCAGTTTGTCCCTCAATTGATGATACTAAATTTGACCACTTAATTGAGGTGGTGCCAAATCCCTCCATTGTATATTTTCTCCTTTGTAATTGGTAAATAATGTGTGGGTTTTGAAAGTATGTGAATATCCTGACTCCAATAACTTTTTACCCAGCAGTCTTAGTGTCCATTGATGACCCTTTACTGAATTGCCATTAGGGATTGCAAAATGGGCATATTGTATCATTTTCATGCACTGTATTAATATTATTTCAAGAAGTTCCCTTTTTATGTCTCTCTCTTTTTCTTTCTCTCTCAGTCTCTCAGCATTGTGGACTACTCATGAATTTGTTTTTAGCCCAAATATTTATGTTTAATTCAATGAAAGCAATAGAGATTTAATTGTCAGTCTAGTTCACTTTGGCTGATAAAAATGCTCAGAATTTGGTGCTTGGGAAAATGTATATATTTAGTAGCACTAACATTGCTCCATTATTTTTAAAATAATAATTTTTCTGCTTTTCTGCAAGTCTCCATGACATACGTTGAAATTATTTCACAATTTTCTATTTCCAAAAGTGACATTTGGAATTTGCAAGACTAAGCACTGCAGAAAAAGTGTTATAGAGCTTGCTTTTTAAATTCCTATAAGATTTAATTACTATTTTTGACTGATTGACTAAGAATAGGCAATTATTAACTTATTCAGCAACTCTGCAATGTTTAATATGCAAACACTTGCTAAGTCACTTTGCTGTATCTTCACCTCTGAGAAAAACCAAGGAGCTTTATAATTACTAGTTGGGTTTTTTTTAGTTTTTTATAGAAATAAAAATTGCTGAATATTTTCTTCATATTTTAAGATAATCCAATAGTATTTGAATGACAATGAGACATTTTAGGTCATCAAAAATTGATTTTCAAAAATATCTCATCAGTGTTTGTGAATAAGTTAAGTAATGATTCTCTTTCAGAGGAAGAGAACATCTTCTGAAAGATGAAAATTTCTATCTAGAAAGTTGCAGAAAATTTCAGCTAATTTTAATACAAAAGTCTATTCTCGTGATAAGAAGGGAGCTTGTATAGAGGATAAATACAGTTTTTGAGTTAAACTGCCCTGTGATTGAATCTCAGTGCATTCACTACTTTGGTATTTAGTCTCCTTATCTGTATAAAGGGAATAAAACTGCCAGGTTTTTCTCCTTGTTATGAGATTCAGGGTAGGCCCTCACCTAATTAATGTAGCCATCATGATTATTATTATCACCATCATTATCTTTACATTGCCTTTGATACTTATGAGCCCTTGAATTTATTGGAGACAATAAAGTTGTAAACCAAAGTTCTACAAGTATGACCTGTGTATCGGCCCCTATAGTTTGTCTTCACAGCAGGCTAAGACTGCTAGCTTAAAGCCTGCCAGAGCCGAACTCAAATTCTTACACATCCGATTGCTTTAAATAGAGCCCCCAAAACATAATATCAGCCATTTAGAGTCTGCCTGCTTTGCATGCCTCACAAAACTGCACCCAATATATGCTACCCATGGATAAGACAAACCCTAAGGCTACAGAAGAGGCTGCTACCCTTTGCAGTTCTCCAACTCAGAGTCTCCCCATCTTGCTGCTAATGAACAGCATCATGTGGAAATATCAGCCCCTTCTCCAATTCCTCTCTCTTTTCCTAGTCCCCTCCTGGGTGGCAGTCCCACACCACTGTCTCCAGAAGGTCTCCCACTGTGAAGCAAGCACTTCCCAAAGTTTGCTTGCAAACTTGTCCAAGTGCCACCTATAGAGCTTGTTGGGAAATACTGCCGTCTTGTGGTTGTGTCTTTCCCTTGATCAGCCCTGATATCCTTAAACTTACCAGTCTTATACTCGAGTTTTGGATTAAAGACTAAGAAGCTGAGTCTTTTAATAAATATTATGCCTAGAATTTACTCTTTGCTTTTTTTTTTTTTTTTTTTGTGACAAGAAAGAAGGGGAAGAAGGGGCTTTTGATGCATTTATTTCCCAACTTCAAACCAGGAAATTTGATTGTGGGCTCACATTGCACTTGTCCAACAGAGAAATCTGACTGTTTTGGGCAGAAACTACCTTATTTTATTCCAGAGGGAAAACTTATCTTGTTTGGGCTTACGGACAACTATTTTGGGTGCCAAGTGAGAGCTGAATTGCTTGAGGAAGGCCATCTTTGTCTCACTGAGACCATAGGAGAAGAAAAATGTACTGAGATCTAATGAGAAATTTTTCATTGATTACTTCACTCAGTCCTATTTAGAAGGGGACATTACTATTTCATTTGGAAGGTAACTGGGATGGTAGTGCTAGTAATGAGTAGAGCTGAAATTTGAACCTTGATCTTGTAATTTCATAGGTCTTACCCTCTTATCATTCTGCTTTACCTACCCCAGAGCTGGTACTAATCTGTAATTGAGTATTTTATAGGATCTATGAATGATACAAACCTATTTAAGACATTTTTTTTCCTGCCAGTTTTTACTTCTTTATTTTTCTCCATAGTCAGTTCATTGAATATCTTATAAAATTGAAATCGGGAACTCTTTAAAACAAGAGGCCTACTTTAAAAAAAATTGCCTTTATGTGTTTTTCTTATTATGCATAGTGTTAGTTTATCAGTAGGCTTCTGTTTGAGCCAGTTGCTTAGAAATATTGAATAGTACCCCTTTGAAAAAGAGAGAAAAAAAGGCTGTTTTTATTCAAAAACAGCACAGTGATGGATCTGTTAGTTGTAAAAGGCAAGCCCCCCCCTCACCCCCCAGGGGTAGTTTATGTGAGAGAAATAAGACACAGAAAGAGCTAAACTGATTTACTTAATAAACTATCAGGAATTACAAATTTGACTATTTCCCTGCAGCTTTGAAAAAAAAACTTAAGTGAACCCTGGAGAGATAGTAGAAAGTAGGTATGCAGGAGTAAGCTCTTGGAGGACTCTTAATAGCTTGGAAACAAACAGGAGCTAGAAAAAGATGGCCAAGTGAGAAATTCCTTAGAGAGAAGAAACAGACTATAATTATACCCCAAACAGCAGTTTTTAGTTTACTGAGTCTAATGCAAAATTCCTATATTGAAAAATAAAGTGGGTTTGAGAGATCTGACTAAAAGCAAGATAGCAGTAGCTGGTCACTATGGTAACAGAGGTGAAGTGATGTCATTGGGAAAGAACACTGTTAAGATTAGGTTGAGCTTATATATAAAGGCCATAGAGAAAGAAAATCAAGTTGCTTTTTTTCCATCTATTCCTTTCTGACTTGGAAAAGAAAAGGTAGAGGGATAAGCACTAGCTAGGAAGTATCATAATATAAGTTATATAGTTTCCCTTGACCTTGCTGGAGCTAGCGGAAGGCAGGCTGAGATAAGGGTAAGCATGGTAATTAAAGGTGTTAGTCACAGTGTGGGGCAGCCATGGGCTTTCAGCAGGTCCACTGTAAACCCAGGAATATAGAAGGAATGCTTCCAACCCACCAAGGATCAGGATGGCTTGAGCCTATCTTCCTACCACCAAGACTGCTTAGCAGCTACAGGATATTTAAACTGGACAGTCTCAGAATGAAGACAGAATGAGAGAGCACAAGATTAAAATAAGATTGGGAGCACACTTTTAGAAGTTAAGTGATTTGACTGTAGACCTTTGTGTTCTTTTTTGTTTTAATTGCTCTGAATATTTACATGTTTATTATCAAAGGAAAAGCAGGCTATTTATTGGTTAAATGGGCAATTTACTGGTTAACTATGCTAGGTAATTTACATTTCATTTAATTTAATGAAGAGTTAGTTATTAAAGATATAAAGTCATACTTTGCCAAAAACAAGTTTAATTTGTATATAATGGTGGCTATAAATCTGAATTTTCAAGATGTCAATCACCAGAGAAGAAACTGGATGCTGGTGTAAGCTATTAAACAAAGAGCTATCATTAGTCAAACTAAATTCACTTATAAAGTTTACAGTAAAAAAAAAAAATGCCTTTGTCATCTATTAGTCAGAATCTGCTTTCATAACTATCCAGCATTCACCTATGAGTAACATCAGAAAACTACCTCTAAGATAGTGAACAAACAAATGGGGAAAATAAGTAAGAGATGAGAGTTTATGGGCTCTATTGTATGATTGGTCAGTTTTCTAAATTAAAAGAAAGAAATATATTTATTTATGACAGCCATACACACCAAGGATTGCTGTATTATTCTACTTGAGCTAACAACAAAATATCACAGACTGGGTGGCTTAAACAACAGAAATTAATTTTCTGACAGTTCTGGAGGCTGAAAGTCCAAGATCAAGGTGCTGGCAGAGTTGGTTTCTCCTGAGGTCTCCCTCCTTGGCTTGCAGACAGCGCCTTCTTGCTGTCACATAGGCCTTTTCTTTGTGTGTGCACATCCCCAGTATGTCTTCCTCTTCTTAAACAGACAACAGTCCTATTGAATTGGGGCCTACCCTTTTGACTTCATTTAACCTTAATTATCTCTATAAAGGCCCTCTTAGTCACGTTGGGGATTAGGCCTTCAACCTATGAATTTTGGGGAGATACAATTCAGTCCATAACAGTTGCCAACCCCCAAAACAGAGCAGATTAGTGGAAGTATCCATTCATAAATTTACAAAAGATATATGTTTATTAAGTATCTACTATGTGATCAGGAAAACTCCACAAAGGTGACATGTAACCAGAGGCCTGCAGGAATGAATAAGAGCAGGAAAAGGATAGGAAACCAAAAGAAAGAAAAAGAAAAGAAGAGAACCTCAGACAAGAGAAAAATGCTAGACACCAGTAGTGAAGGTAGAGATCACCAAAATGCAGTGTAGACGAGAACCAATGGTGAGAAGCAGGCATTTGACAATGATTAGTGGTAAAAATAAAGAACAGAGACATGCATGAGGAGGAGATGGAAGAAATAACCAAATTCTACCAGCCTCCAAAGATATTCAGTATAGGAACAAGCTAAAGGAGACTTACCAACCATGACCAGCCTATCACCAGTCTTGCGGATTGTAACTTTAATTTATTTATTTACTAAATATTTTACTGTGTTTACTTCTCACATATCTACCTCCTTGCTGCCCACAACTTCCTCAAGAACCTCCTGATTGGTTTCTGAGCCTTCTTCCAGCTATTCTTTACTGGGGAGCAAGATACAAATGCAGATCTGATCAGATCTTTTCCCCATTTAGAACCCTCAGGACATTTCAAGATGAACATTTATTTGTTTAAGCCAACACAAATTATTCAGACAGTGATGCTAAAATTTAAAAAGTGATGAAGATTTGAACATAATTTTGAAAGAACAAGAACAGAACTATATTTGTGTATGTGTGTGTTTATGCAAATTATGTAACATAAAAACTCAGAAGGAAAACTGCCTAAAATCCTCATATATTCTAAGTTGAATAAAGCAGTGCTAAGTATATGAAATAATTCGAATCATAAGGTATTACTTTTGGTAAAGATCTGAGCTATTTCAGTCTAAAATTATTATTTGCCTATGAAAAACTAACCATCAAATAGTTTAAAACACTTATAGGTTTGTATCAAAATTAGGATTATGATACAGGTTTCTTGATATCTTGATATAGTGTACTTATAACCATGCTGCTTTGTATAAGTTATATATCATCAACTGGCAAAATATTTCCAATGAAAAGATTTCCAGGCCAATAGTAATTTTAGAGGAAAAATATTTTTATGAGTAAAATAATTTTGTATTATCTTATACATTTTATTTTGGGTATCTTTAGTGTCTTCAGATTATATGGCATTAGAAGATATTTATATATGTGTGTGTATATATTTATGTGTATGTGTATAAATATTGTGAGATATCTCAGCAATTGCTGTGAATAATTTGGGGATATGAGATCCATTTATTTAATAATGTTTATGAAATTCTGCACTGGCATGGTCAGTCATTTTCAGATTAAAGCAGGAAAATAGGGTGACTATTATTTCACAGAGATATGCCGTAGATAGACCTTCATTATCTAAATCTTTGTGATTGAAAATATAATTATATTAGTGCTTTCAACTTTGTCGATAATTTTGTTATTGTTTAAAGAGCATAATCGTAATCTATAACTGACAAATAATTTTTTAAAATTGATACATATTATTTTGTACTAGAAGCAGACTAGCATTTCTGAGCCATAGATTTACTACAGGAAAAAAACCAAAATATTTTATTGTGAAAGAAAACAGAGTTGGCATCTGGTTTTGTTTATTATAACCTGCCAAGGTGTTACTTAGAACACAAATGTGACTATAGAAGACATTTCATAAGGAAGATGATTCATCATTCAGATGTCACCCATATGTAATGTACAGTAAAGCATGAAAGTGCTTTGACTTTCTTTTGAAATTTAAAAAAGAAATTTGAATCCTCAGCTGGCTAAGAATGGCTACTTTTAAAGTAAAGAATTCTGGAATTGTCTGTCTTGGTCGGGGATGAGCAGGTTGGGGTCATGATAATCCACAGAATGAGCTTTGAAAATTTACCAGAATAAATGCTAGAAAGTCAAAGGGCAAAAGCAGGGATGTAACTTACATGCTGAGGAAGATGGAAAAGATTTGCAGAAGGAGTGTCATTTGAGCTGTCTTCAGGATGAATAAGATTTCTCCAAGTTAAAAAAAGAGTGAAGATCATTACTGGCAGAGAAATGCTTTTGCGAAAGCATGGCAGAATGCAGAGGCATTGTGGATGTATGCTGGGTGGAAGAAGTTGACGGCATTCACAGGATAGGCTATGTGGAAACTAACTAGAAAGCTATTTAAGAAGTCAGAGGAAGTAAAAACAAAAGGATCTAACATTCCAACAATGATTGCAGGGTGGGGTGGGGACAGAGAGGCGCATATGAAAGCTCTGACTCATCTGTGTTATTGAAAATGTATAATGACAGAAAATATAGAGTGGAGGATGGTTCCAAAGGTGTAGCTTAGGAGACTGGATGAGTGTTGACCCATTAACTCAAAGATGGCAATACATTAAGGTCAGATTTGGGGGAGAAAATAATGAGAGCATGTGTTAAACATTGTTATCACTTTAAAGAACAGTGAGAGTAGTAGTAAATAAGAGAATCTGTACAGGGGAGAAATTCACTGGGGAAAACAATCTGAGAGACTCACCTGAAGTATAAACTTTTAACAAGAAAAAAAAGTCTTTTGCCTCTTTGATATCTTGGTTGTATGACTGTACATATTTACTCTATTTCTCCGTGGAAAATGTTTTTAAAAATTTGATAAAATTCCCTTTAGTTTCTATACTCTACCCAATTATATCTATTATAATCTTTGCAAAACAGACCACCAGTACTCCTGATAACTCTGAGGCGGGCAGAAAAAAATTAATTATTCTAAATATGTATATTCCCTTTATTATGGAAAAAACATTTTTACAATATAAATTAAATGCTTAATCTAAAAAGCTAAAAAGTTTCCTCTAATTATCTGGTATATTCACTCATCTCAACGTGTTCAACTTTTCCCCTACTTTGACACAGCATGCTCTCAACCCCAATGCACACATACAAACACACTAGCGCAATGCATATAAACCCTTTTAATGAATGGTTTTCTACCATCTTTAAGAACTAAGCAGATGACCCAGGAGAATGATGAAATGTCGTTACTTTTCTGCTTCAGATTAGATTTAGCCCTTGGTTCAGAGCCAGTTTAGGGAGACAGTTGTTGCTACTTAATTGAGAAACCAGGTGCATTTTGTCTCCATTGATGCTCATTTCTGTACCTTGTTTTGTTCTACATATATCTAAAAAATGCGAATTAGAAAGATTTGTTCTGACAGCATTCATATGTTAATTTCACTATAATTGCTAGAGGTGGATTGAGCTCTAACTGGGTTTATAAACAAAGTAAAACATTGAATTTATATTAGTAAAAGAATTATTTGGTCTGTGACATCCTGTGTCAGTAAGAAAAATAAATATTCTTGATCTAAGGCTTAGAATATTTAGATTTCAAGGTCAGTCAGCAGAAGTGCTATCAAGAGGCATTTCCATTTGAAAGAGTCCATTAGTGACAATGGAGAACAAAATCTTAGAAATATTCTCCCCATTTATTCATGGTACTGTAAACACACAACCTAAAACACACAACCAAGTGAGAGATTAAATTCTATTAACCTTTCACATATAAAGATGTACCCTTTATATAATCATTTACTTGGTTCTCTTATAATGGACCCACCTGCTCAAAAACCATTGCCAATAGAAAACTTCCAAAAATATTTGGATTATTCACACACTGTATTGGAACTATACAATTATCTAAATGAGATTGTTCCTCTAACTGAAAATTTAGAAAGGTATGGGATTGACAAAAGTTCTTGTCCAGGAGGCTAGAAGAGAATTCCCAAAGATGATGTTTAAAGGCAGTGACTGATAAAAAATAAAGTGTTTCCTATTTATAATCCATTGAGTCAAGTGCATTCAGCAAACTGATTTTACAAGCATAAATTAAAGGAGGAACAAATAAAGGAAGAGATTAGAAACACCTCAAATTAAACACTATCAAACTGACAAAGATTGAAAAAAAACTGATAACATATGCTGGCACTGGTGCAAGGAAATGGATATTCATATATAATACTCCGGGCAATATCAATTGGTACAAATAATTGAACAATTTTGCAATATTTATCAAGAAGAATAAAAATTCAAATTCTTTTCACCTAGTAAATGCACAAGAACTTATATCTGAGGTTGTTTTATCAAGGCATTTGTTATAATTTGGGAAAATAGCAAGCTATATAAATTTCTAGGATAAGAAGAAGATTGGTCAAATAAATTGGTAGACATATTCACAACAATATTTCATAGTCTTCAAAAAGTATATTTTAAGGAATGTTTAATGATATGAGAAAATGTTTATAGTATAATGCTAAGTAGAAAAGCACGATACAAAACATTATATTTAATCTTAGTAATATATGTGTGTGTTGTATGTGTGTGCATGTGTGTGTGTGCCTGTATGTGTGTATTCAGAGTGCAACCTTAAATGAATGATAGAAAATACTCCACTAAGTTAATAGTGCTTTATTTCTGGATGATAGAAGTATGGCGAATTTTATTTTCCTATTATACTTTTCTATATTTTCCAAATTCTTAATAATAAATAGACATTGCTTTTATGTTCTGAAGAAAATAACAAATGAATTTTAAATAGCAAAATTTTGATTGAGCAGAATTATGTGTCCAAAAGGTCTAAAGAGCTCTTCTCTCATTACTCCTATTTTTTCTCTTCATGCCAATGTGATAATGTTCGTTAGAAAAGCATCATTCATATATATTTCACATGATCTGGAGGTTAATAGTGTATTTTCTAAGGTAATATAATTTCTATTTTTATCCTCTCCCAAATGTTCTTCAATTTCCTTCCACTATCCATTTAAGATATCCATATTGACATAGACTGCTCTCTTTTTTCTATTAGAACCGCTCCTTCTAAACAAGATATGCCCATCGTTTCCATATGAGAACCATCATATCAGTTTTTCAAGACACTTCTGAAATCTTTATTTAACTCTTTGTGTTAAATTTTTAGGTTCAAGTAGTTTATTATATTCCCTAAGTGTGCTGATTAAAGACATTGAGAGCCGCTTATTTTCCAGGATGTTTATTTCTGAGAATGAAGGGAGTTACCTATACATTTTGTTCATTCTGTGATATCACGCATGTTGTTCTTTAGAATATCTAACTTTATAGTTTTGTTGTCCAATTTTACCTGCATCTGAAATTGCAGTTTTAAATCTTCTTCAACAGGTTGGTGAATCTAAGGCCAAACAAAATTTCCATTGTCCCCTTTTTTCATTAATCTGTACAGAAGAGAATTTCACACTGCCTGTCTGCCTTAGACTAAGAGAACAAACAGAAAAAAAGAGAGTTCGTGGTCTAATTAATGCTACCTCAAGAGATTCACAAGGAAACAATTTTAATAAGTCTGTGCCAGATTGGGTCCTGGGTTCTATAGATGCTGTAGAAAAGCCACCTAACTTTTGCTTGGAAGCTGCAGAAGGGGGTTGTATTAGTTTGCTAAGGCTGCTATAACAAAGACCACAAACTAGGTGGCTCACCCAACAGGAATCATTGTCTCATAATGCTGGAGACTAGGAGTACTAAATCAACGTGTTTGTTCCTTCTGAGGACTGTGAGAGAAGGATCTATTCCAGGACTCTCTCCTTGGCTTACAGATGGGCATCTTCTCCATGTCTCTCTCCATTTTCCCTCTATGTGTGTCTCTCTCTTCACATGCATTCTGTTTCTAAAAATACTAGTCATACTGGAGTAGCGCACTGCCCTACAATGGTAGGACCTCATTTTAACTAATTACACCTGCAGCAACCCTATTTTCAAATAAGGTCACATTCTGAGGTACTGAAGGTTAGAACTTCAGCACATGAATTTGGGGAGGACACAATTTACCTGTAACAGGGAGAGTAGAGGCACATTTTCCTACAAGGGTAATCCTTGAATTCATTGAAAAGGATAAGGAAGAGTAACCCAGGAGAGATGAGGAGGCAAGATGGTTCATGAGAACAGGAAATGCAAAGGCAAGAAGGCCTGGAAGGTAAGGTGTGAGTGTGGTCCACGGGGAGACTGAAGTCTTGGCAGAGGATTATACATCTGGCTTGCGAGTGCAGGATTCATGGTGAGGTAGCAGGGAGCCTGTGAAGAGTTTTACACATGTTCAGATTTGAATTTTAGAAATGATTATTCTGGTAACATGTGGTCTTTTTGAAGTACATTCCATCTACCAGCAGGACCCTGTTAGTTCCGCATGCTCTTTTCATTCAAAGAGCTCACCTGCCTTCTTTAGGCCTTTTCCAATTCTCTTTGCAAAACTTTTGCTCCTGATTTTATTCTCTTAATTCTCTCAAATCCTGTTGCGTTTCATCATCTCCTAAATCATGTAATTCAGTAAGAATATAAACCAAAAAATTCCATATATAACATATAGTACTTACAAAATTAATAAAGATAAGTATTTAAATACTCAGGATGTTTTAAATTCTTGTTTGAAATTATTCTTTTAATCTCATATGAGAGACTAACAATGAAAAAAATTCAGAATCATAACAAAATGTTTCAGTTTTAAAATGAGCCTCTGATTCTTCCATGTTAAGCTTTCATGAACTTTTCATTTAACAACTATTAAATCTATGAGTGCATTCTCACATGCCTTTAACTTCCTTGCAGAAAGCTTTTGAAATTAATTTTTCTTTTATTTTTAACTCTTCCTTCAGCCCGAGGGTGACCTCAAGCAGGCTTATATGTTTCATGAATCTCTTAAAATCTTTCTAATTATAAAGTAACTGCCTAGATTTATACCCAAAGAAACTTAATTGATTAAAAGGTTATCTCCAGAAGTCCTGTTTATTTTGTTGAGTTTCAAAATTGCAACATTTGCTCTAACTATCCTGAAGGCACAAGTACCATCATCACAAGAATTAATTAAAATATTAATAAACAGAGATAATATCAGAAGTTATCTGTACTTATGATTGAAGAATGAATATAAAGCAGAATGAAATGCCATTTAAAAATGCTTTCTCTAAGTTGTTTATATCAGATTGAAAACATGGGTCTTTCATCATGTCTTGTGAAGGGCACCATATTGACACTGTGTCACATCACAAAAGGCAAGGATCCCTGAGCTGAGCCAACTGCATGGAAAATGCTTTCTTACTGGCTCCTACTGAAACTCCTACTCAAGTCTTTGGAATAAAGTGTGGAGTAAAGTGTTTCACATAAGGTGAAAGTTTTACAAAAATAAATATTAACCATCATATACTGCAATTTTTATTAAATAAAATATTTGATTAAACTACCTCTAAATGTACTATACATATCTCTGGCTTCTCAATAAATCATGCTGAATAATTGATCTTTTTCATAATAACTCGGCCATCATTAAGAACATAAATCATTACCTTATATCACAGAATAAAAATAACTCAAGAGATATTAAGGTATAAGACCATCATATGAGTAATTTATTCAAGGATGAGACAAGTGATTAGACTAAGGTTCCAACCAAACCTAAGATACTATTAATTAAATTGCCTACATCTGACTACTTCTCTTCTATTTTCTTATTCTGTACCTCTGTATAAACAAGTCTTCAGATATTATTCCAGAGACTCATTACTTTAGGTTACCACCTTTTGAAAGTTAGATCTTTGAGAGTACCCTAATACTTAGAAATTTGTTTCTTCATACTGCACATGGCTCAGGTTCACAACTTGCCTGAAAGCAAAATTCTTCAAGAAATATAACTGTAACATTTTATTATAGAATTAGAACTTTTTCCTGAACTTAGGCCACTTTTAAGCTAAGCTTGAAGTTTGCTTTCTACTGTCCTCTACAGTCATGTTTGCATATTTAAGTAAGTCAGTAGATAAAAATTCTAGGAGGGGATGTATGGAGAAAGAAGGACAGGAGTATTAAAATATTGTTTTTCACCTATGTAAAAATAAGGAGAGATTTTTTAGTAAGCTCGTAAATGCCACTACTCAGTACAAATCTTCTCTCGAGATTTTTTTTCAGATTGATTCTATAAGCCTTACGTTGATGTTCTTTAGAGTAGTTAGTGTTAAGATGACAATAATAATAGTAAGGAAGAGGAGGAAGACAAGGAAAGCAGCATTATTTATAGTCTGGAACAGTTAGAGAAGACTTTAAAAAGAAGAATTTGAGCTTCAATAAGTGATCCAAACTCAGATTCTGTGGATCTCTTTTCTACTGGAGCACACTATGACTAGTAAGCAAGGACTTAAATAAATTAAAGAGTAAAAAAAACATTCTATTTGTCGTTCCCAGAAGTTCCTAAACACAAGCTTCTTTAACATCAGCGACTGTGATGTTTTAAGACCTGCGAACAAATTATAATAACCAATAAATAAAATTACTCAACATGATTTATAAAGATGTAATGGTATTACTGTAGATTGGCAGGATTGGTATAGATGAAGAAAGTGGATCAGGTACATTAAGTATTGGGTGTGGTTTAAGGTAGAGCACAGACTTGGAAGTACTAGATAAAACAGCTGAAAAGTAGATTAAAGAGAGCTTGACTGTCAAGCTAAAGAATCTTGTAGACCAGCCTTTCCTAAAATGTGTGATTCAGAAGACTAATTCCTAATTATGGTGATAAACTATAACATTTTACATGTTTTAAATTTTAAGTGGTTTAGGAAACACTGGTTTGAACAAAAATAAGCATATTTCTTTGTCACAAAACCTCTCTGAGCCCTTAATTTGCTAATGCACAGTGCTTATTTCTTAGAAGAAATACGACCCAGGGACATGGACTGGGAAATACTGCTATTGAAAATGTAGACACAGTGAAGCTTTTAGAACTGGGGAATGGACATGCATTTTAGGGGATTAATCAAGCTACTTAATGTGTAAATATATAAAATGGATAAAACTCTAATATTTTCTTTTAAAGCAATTATTACAATGTACAAGTATGGATTTACTTGCTTAATTTTTTGTTCAATATTTATCTCCCTCACTATCCAGGAAATTTATTAGAGCAGGGAACGTAGCTCTTTTACTCACTGATTTTTCCCACCATATAACCCAGTACCCAGCACATAGTAGACACTTAATAAATATTTGCTGCATAAATGATTGTAAAGGAAAGATGTCTGGAAATAGTATACTTTCGTACTGTATTACTTTGGGCAGTACTACTAGGAGATGATATGGATCTGAACTAGATTGACTGAATGGTAAGGAAAGGAAAGGGAAGACATTGAATGTCTAATAGAGAAGGAAATAAAGGAGTAGTAAAAGATGACTCCAAGGTACAACATTAAGAGAATTAAAACACAACTAATCAAAGCAAGAAATCAAGAGGGAAAGCACAGTGTCTGGTACAGAGTAGGAACTTAGTAAATATTTTCATGTTCTCCTTTAGACAAGTTGAGTTTTATTTAAAGATAGGTGGCTCATTAAGCAGTTAGAAACTAAATCAGGGATGATGGTTTATATTAGGAATCATTCATAGAAAGAGACTTTCTGGAGTCAGTGGATGAAAATTCCTGGGAAATATGTGAGGAAGGAGAATGGAAGCACTGCTATTCTTAAAAGAACTCACTTGTCTAAAAGCAGAATTAGAAGTATTAAAAAAGCTTTTTCTTGGTACCAGACACCATGCTTTCCTTCTTGATTTCTTGTTTTGATTGCTGATGTGATAATATCAGCATTAAAGACCACTAATGTGTTTATCCTAATAACAGTCCATTGATCTTCGTGAAGACAAACTGGTTTCCTTGTAGTGATATCAAATCAAATTGTGGATAACAATTGCAGGCTTTCAGATATTGTAATGGTAAGATGAAAACAAACCCATGAAATCTGAGTATTTTTGAAATGTGAATATTTCAGCAATCAAAAAACAAACAAACCTCAGATGCTCCACTTGAAGTCCAAGAATCACCATGTATGTTGTCTTGATAAGGGAGTTTCAGAGACTACTTCAGGTTAGGTAATGGTTTTAAAGATGTTTCTTGAAGTAGGACATGGAGAGAGTTTGGCAGGTTTCCATATCTCTGTGGCACACTTAGTGAAGCAAAGGGTTTCTCAGTGAATAAATTAGAAACATTTGTCATTTGAAAAATGTAAGACTGTGCCAACTAATGAGGACAGCCAGAGTATTTATCACAAGAAATCTTGGAAAGATTGAACTTTCCCTTATCCCTTTAACTTTCCAGGGATGAAATATTAGGCAAGGGTAACACTGGCATACATGGGTCTAAAATCCTAGAGAATGCAGTGGTACTGGAAATCAGGTGTTTTGATACATATATTCTTATTGCTTGGGTCAACTACTGCAGGCATATTTCTCAAGTGGTTGAAATTCTCTTTGGTTTAAATTATGAACAGAGAAGGATCTGATGACTGTAGCAAGATAAGTCTTTTTGCTGTTTCACCTATGTTAGGCCATGTTAGCGAGCCCTGCTATTTAAATACGTCTGACTCAGGGAGAGTGTTGAAAGGGAGACTGTTGACTGCATGCTGTGGTTATAGAAAAAGAAAAATCCCCTTTAGCTATTCAATTCAGATATATATATATATATATATATATATATATATATATATATATATACATATATATATATATATGATTCAAGAGAGAAGATAATCCATGCAGTGAGAATCCAAAAAAGATAATACTCTTATCTTTGATTTAAGGAATTTATTGGAAGGACTTTAACAGGAAGAGATGAATACTTGTTTTCCTCTTGCCTTTTTAAATCCCTTTGAAAAACTGAAAATCTAAGAATTCCTCTTTTGGATGTTTGCTAAGGATAGTAGTAAAACCGGAAATCTGGTCGCTTCTGAGTCAAAGTCCATACACTAGATGTGAAGCCGCATGCTTCTACGGTATACTGGGCAATGGTCATGTTTCAGAAAAAAGCAAAAGTTGCTTCTATATATCATGTATGAAACATTTATGTGCTTTCTTGTATGTTATGCTCTACTCATTCTACCCTACTGTATTTTCATACTTTTGGCATGCAAAAAAATGTTTAAACTCTTATCACCAGATAAGAGAACAATGTTATTTCCCTCACTGCTACCCCATCATTCTGTTTGCACCTATGAAGTAGTCTATGTGTAAATAACTATCAAGTGTGTGAGTGAGTGTGTGTGTGTGTGTGTGTGTGTGTGTGTGTGTGTGGTATAGAACAACTAGTAAATTCATGTTTGATAAATTCTCATATGCTGATCTATGTGTATCACTGTAAATGTAATGCAGGGTCTGCTAATGGGAAAAATGATGACTTTGGGGTCAAGAAAAATGAGATCTAATCTCAATTCTACTAATTACTCTGTGTGTGACCTTATGCACATTACAGACTCACTAAACCTTAATTAGTTTATTATTGAAATACAGAAAATAATATATGAATGCTTATTTGTCGTGAAAAAAAAGGTGATAAATTGTAAATTGTTTTGAAATTTTGCAAGGACTATGCAAATAAAAGTCATTATAATCATCTTTAGTTACCATATTCATTTACTAATACAGTTAATGTTTTTAAAGTATCTACTCTGAACTAGATACTAAAGTTACTGGAAATATAGTGTTTAAAGGCTAGACATGGTCCCTGTCCTCACAGAAGTTTGAATCTAGTGAACAAGATTGATTTGAACATGTAATTAAAATGTGATCAAAGGGTATGGCAACATATAATTGAAACATATAGAGATGATGACATACAGAATTGGAACATATTGAATAAAGAGAGGCTACTTTCCCTTCTAATCTAAATTTTTTTTAAAGAGCAAGGAAATGTACCCTGTGCAAAGGCAGCCCTATTTCTGAAGGCCCTAGTAGAAGAAAGATCATGTAGTCCTAGAAATGCAAAAGAAACCATGAATAAGAAGAACAAAGAAAACAATGAGAAGAGTGGTACCTGGCCAGGCTGCACAGAGAGCTGAGTGTGAGTGTGGAAGACAGCAGTCAGGCCAGAGGACCATATCATACTTTTAAGCCACAATAAAGACTTTAGACTTTGTCTGGAGGGCAGAGAGGAATCATTGAAGTATTTGAAGAAAGAAGGTGACATAATAATGTTTGTGTTTTTAAAGGTCACCCCAGGTTCACTGTGGTGGGAGAACAATAGAAAGAGAGAGACAGGTACATATGCAAGAGAAAATAGTTTGAACTATGTTGCTGGGCAGTTGAAATGAAGAAAAACAGACCTGAATCAGGATATGTTTAGGCTCTTGAAGGTTTAGGACTTGGTGATTGTTGGATGTGGGAAGTGAGGGAATGAGAGGAGTCAAGAACATTGCCAAGCTTTCTATCTTGAGAAACTAGGTGAACTGTATTGCCATTCACTGAGACTGAGAGCACAGGAGGAGGAGGAGGAGGTTTGGGCAGAAGAGTAATTGCCAACACTTAGTGAATGCTTAAAACTTGAAGACACAATTCTATGAGCTTGGTATGTACTCTGTTATCTTAGAGATGACTAAACTGATAGAGGTTAAATATGTGCTGAGAGTCACACAGCCAAGGAGTTGGCTTCAGTGTCCAAGGTCTTGACTACGATGATGGGCTCCATACCTTTGAAGAGCATCATTTCAATTTTGAACATGTTATGTTTGAGATGCTCATAAAACACAAAGTTGAAATGATGAGGGAAATAAATCTGAGTAGAAATTTGAAAAACTTTATAGCCATCACTCATCAAAGTTAAATGAAAAGAGTTGGGAAAGGTGAGTGAGATTGTAAAGATTGAAAGGGAGAGAGCATACAATTGGAAGGGCAACAAGCCTAGCCAGGGAATAACTCTCTAATACTATAAATGTCAATATTTGCTAGAGAAGATGGATCTTCTTAAAAGATTGAAATTGAGGAACCGAAGTGGAAGGATAAATGTCAGAAGACTGTGAAGTCAGGGGAGCCAAAGGAAGAGAGTGTTTCTGAAAGAAAAATATAATTCTCCGTCCAATGCTCCTAATAGGTCAAGTAAGAAGGGATTAAAAGTATGAAGGGGATTAAAGGAAAACTTTCTTTTAAACATGGAAGTTAATCTCCCACCTTCCTTATTGATCTGTACTTACAACCAAAATTCCACTAAACTAAAAGAAATTCTAAGATGCATATACTCACAAAGAGAGAGAAAATTGAAGAGAAGACACCAGGAGATAAGAGATTTCAACAAATTTTAAGAAGACAGGGAAAGAAGATGTAGTTTATATTCACCTATATAAAAAGTACATTGTCAGTTACATTATAAAGCACCCACAAAGGGATGTAAAAATTGATTTGCTTCATAGTTTTCCTTAGAGTCTTGGAGACAACAGGTACCAGACAAAGAACTGAGGAGACTTAGTACTGAAAATAGAAAAATCGACTTAAATCCTTATTTACAAAACTGCATAGCTCTTCCCAGTGAATTTAAGGTCTTTCTTCATCGCCAAAGAATTCAGAGACGAAGTGATAGGTAAGAATCAGGTTTATTTAGATAGAAACACACTCCACAGACAGAGTGTGAGCCATCTCAGAAGGCAAGAGGCAAGAGGCCTCAAAATATGGCATGGTTAGTTTTTATGGGCTGCATTTTTCATAGGCTAATGAGTGGGAGGATTATTCCAATTATTTTGGGGAAGGGGCAGAGATTTCCAGGAAATGGGCTACCACCCACTTTTTGGCCTTTTATAGTCAGCCTTGGAACTGTCATGGCACCTGTGGGAGTGTCATTTAGCATGCTAATGTATTACAATGAGTGAATAATTATGCTCAAGGTCCACTGGAAGTTGAATCTTCTGCCATCTTGTACCTAGTTGGTTCTCACTAGTTTTCATCATGTACTATGGCTATGTCATTCTTTTAAAGGTTGTGCCCTGCCTCCTTCCCTCCTGTTTCATAGCTATGCCTCAGGCTGAAGATCAGAATATTCTTTGTCTTGCTGCCAGTCGTCCTGCAGTGATACCTATTATGCATACAAAGCTTCCAATTAGTTCTTTAGAGAGTCACTCTTCAATATTGAAGGACAGCCAGGGATCACCAGATATTTGTGGAAGACCCCTATCATGAAAAATAAAGACCAAAAGAAACAAACAGCAAATGGAACTCAGAAAAAATACAAGGAGCAGGGGGAAAAGGCAAAAAAAAAAAGTCTATAGCTAATATCTTCTTAGAGAAATGAAATGACATGGCACCCTGAAATATAATCATGATACTGTTAAAAAGGAGCATGGGGGCTTCCCTGGTGGCGCAGTGGTTGAGAATCTGCCTGCTAATGCAGGAGACACGGGTTCGAGCCCTGGTCTGGGAAGATCCCACATGCCGCGGAGCAGCTGGGCCCGTGAGCCACAGCTGCTGAGCCTGCGCGTCTGGAGCCTGTGCCCCGCAACGGGAGGGGCCGCGATAGTGAAAGGCCCGCGCACCGCGATGAAGAGCGGTCCCCGCACCGCGATGAAGAGTGGCCCCCACTTGCCGCAACTAGAGAAAGCCCTCGCACGAACCGAAGACCCAGCACAGCCAAAAATAAATAAATAAATAAATAAATAAATAAATAAATAAATAAATAAAATTAAAAAAAAAAAAAGGAGCATGCATTTAGGAAGCAAGTTTTGAACAATAAAAATATGTTATCTAATAAAAGATAATACAGGAGATGTATTTAGAAGATGAAGTTGAGAAAATCTTCCAGAAAATAAAATAAAAACACAAAGACATGGAAATTACAAGAGAAAAAATAATTAAATTACTGGACATTTCCTACATTCAACTAATCAGGATTACAGGAAAAGAAAATAGAAACAATGAAGAGGAGGAGAAAATCATCAATTAAATAATAACAGAAAATTTAACGTAATTTAACGATAAATGCTTCCAAAGTGAAAGGGCCCATCTAGCACCCAGTACAATGGATAAAAACACATCAAAGCACATTGTCATGAAATTTCAAAAGACTAAGAATAAAAGTTCTAAAGTATTTTGGGAGAGGGGAAGGTGGGCGTAAAACAGGATTTTGAATAGTAATAGAGCTGGATTTCCTGACAACAACCTTAAAAGCTAGAAAATAATACTTTAAAAATGCCTTTGAATTTATAAAGAAAATTATTTCTGACCTAGAAGTATATATCCAGCCAAACTTTCAATTGTTTGTGGGTGAAATGAAATCATGTTCGTATATGCAGAGGTCTCAAAAATGTTCCTACTGTAGATTCTTTCTCAGTAAGTTACTGGATGTTATATTTCACCATTGGATATCATAGTCCAATAAGTCTAGAAAGAAGAGACATGGGGTCCAGGAAATAGGAATAAAACAGAAGGAAATGTAAAATTCACAGAATGACAGTGAAGAGAAATTACAGGATCACACACACACACACACACACACACACACAAACACACACATATATATATCAGGTCTAGAAAAGTAAAGTGACCACTCCAGACTGAAGCAGGAAGATATAATGCTCCTGAAGGATTATTCCAGGGGGAAATGTGATAGATTACATGTTTTTCACTATACCAAGAGAAGAGGAGATAGTCAGGAAATTGAATTAATGAAAGACACATAGACAAGCCAAACAAAGGAAAAAAACATTTTTAAAGAAACAATAAGATGCAGAAGAAATACAATGTGCCTGAATTACAGTGACATTTATAGCTATAATAAAATAAGTACTATTAATTTAAAACAAAATTGCTATATATATTTTGGTTGGTTAGAAGTTTGTTGAGACTTTGTTAGAAGAAAGGTAAACTACCATGTTACATACTAGATATCTGCAAGGGAAAAATCATGTAGTAGCACTACAATCAAGTTACTTAGAAATTTCAGATGGAAAAAAAGTTGAAAGCTATAATGTGTAGGGAGCATAAATCAGGAAGGGAAGGAGTTCTGATTGAGAGATAGTCCATGAATCACATACCAAAGTCATCAGTGGGTTCTAGAGGTGGTAATGAATGATATGAGAAAGAGTAGAAAGATGTTACTACCAGGTAATGAGACCATCAGAGGAGCAGGACTTTTTTTAGGATGAGAGAAGATTAATAATTTTTAGAGAGCAAGGGAGGATATCAATTCCACTTTCCAACCTTGAAGTGTTTAAGGTATGAGAAAATCAGCATGCTCCACTTTTAAAGGCTATAAGTGAACCATGTTTTAGTTGAGACTATGAAGGGGAGGAAGCCTTCAGTGGAGAGAATCAATGAAGTTATTGATCATGACATAAGGCACAATTTCAGAGTTCAGTGGGATTGAAGAAAAGAGAAGTTGGGTCAGGGGGAAAGCTCAGCACATTGTAAGAATGAGACAAGGGACTGAAAAGATGACCAGAAGAGCCTACTTTTTTGATCAACAAAAGGGAAAGCAGTCCTAAGTAAATTAAATTGCAAAAGTCTTAGTGGACAGTGGACACTCTGGCCAAATGGTTTAGGTCCAGGCCTGGATGTTCTCTTTTTTCTCTTCATAATAAAAAATTTGCAATTGCAGCAACAGATGGGTATCAAGAAATAGCTACAAGGTTCAGCACAAAAGGGTGAGTGCAAGGAACTGGGCAAAAACAACATATGAACAATTGATTCCTCACCTGTGAGTCATAGACACAGACAGGATACACACCTTGAGTCAGCTCGACGGCATCACAGCTGGATAGTCAATGTGGCGACTAGTGATAAATTAAAAACCTAGGAATTTTTCAAGACTTCTCCCTCTCCCCACAGCACCCCTTCCACCTCTCATCTAATCCATTACCCACACTTTGGATTCTCCTTCTTAAATACCTTTCCAGTCTATCACTTCTCCCCATCCTCACTGCCACTATCATAGTCTGAGCCATCATCACTTACCTTTACAACTGCAATAACCTCAAAAAATATTTACTAGGTACCTAATATATGTCATATATTTATTAGATGCATTTACTGGCTGCTTGATACATTCTAGATCCCATGTAGAGACCAACCTACAATCAGGGCTTTCAAGGAAAATCGAGTAAAATAAAAGTTACAAAACCTTGTGATTCAAGCTCCCAGAAATGAGAAGTGTAGGAGTTCAAGAGATAGAAAGTAATGGAGAGGAAAGACCATCTTCTTAATGTTTTTAGTTAAACCTTCTAAAGATTACCATGTTCTTATAACCTTCTATAAGAGCTGACTCATGAACCTGTCCCAAAATATAATTTTATTAATTTCATAAGTAAAAGAAGGAATAAAAATGGCTTTCGGCTGAACTCTCAACATCTCTTAAGCATACTGTATTCATTTGCCTCCAAATTTGATTTAATCTAAGCCATTGCAAAACAAAATGCTATATTATTTTTGTGAACTATTACTACTTTCTCTTTCGGCAATAGGTTTATGCTGATAAGTAAAAACAAATCAATGAATAAAATGCAAGTTTCAAATTGATGCTCATTCAGTACTATTTCTGCAGATGGCAAACTGTGTACTGTTATTGTGAATTCAAAGATGAATAAGACAAGATCCTCTCCTTCAAGAACTCACCCAGTACACAAGGAAATAGTACACATAATTAGGAAGCAATATGATTAGTGCCCTGGGAGCTCAGAGGAAGACGCTATTCATTTATCCTGGGGAGACATTCACAGAGATAGTGACATTTTAGTTAGAATGAGCAATTTTTCAAGCAAATTATCAGTATATGTTGGTGGTTGGGGAGAGAGTCCCAAATGTATCCATCTATTCATTCATGAACTGATTTGTTCATTTTACGTTTGTTATTGAATATCTACTATATGTCAAGAACGGATACAAATGTAAAAATGAACAAAACACAGTTTCTACCCTCAATAGCCTTGCAGTCTAGGGAAAGAATAACATGAAAAACAGTAACTTTAATAAAGTGTTATAGATGCCATGATACCAATTTTGTGCAAGATTTCATGGCATTTGGTCATTTTAACCTAGAGAAAGACATGCCAGGATGTCACAGAAATTTCTGCCATGATTTTTTCTCCCATTAAAATAAAAGGATTCATAGGCACACATTCTTATTCTGAAGCGAATAACCAATACAACTGTAGCTCCAACAGGAGCTTTGTTCAATTCATCTCTCTATCCCCAGTACCTAGTTCAACGTTTGGAGCATATTAGTTATTTAATAAATAATTATTGATTAATGGAACAAATTTGAGTCAAAAAGAGGATATCATAAACCTTATGGGTAAAATTTGACTATTTCACAGAAATGAGAGAAATGTGTTTTTTTCCAACAAATTCTGGCGGTTTCTGTTCTGCGCTGCAGTTTGTATAAAATTTTAAAAACTCATATTATAGTTCCATGTTTCAAGTGTGAGTGTAAGCATTGCACTAAGTCAGGATTGTATTCTGGCCCAGTTCTGCCATTCCCAAACTGTGTGATGATGGGATTCTGACCCTTTCTGAATCCATTTCTTTATTTGTTAAATGGGAATAAAAACCTGTCTTTACATACCTTGGCGAGCTGTTTAAGGATTAAATGATCTACTGCATGTGCATGTCTTATGTAAACTTTTTTAAGGCATTATATAATTATAAAATATACAACATAAGTAAATTTCTAAGCTTTAAATGTTATAAGAATGCCTTCCAAAGGCAGGTGGTTAAACAGGTGGCTTTTTTTTCTGTTTTTCTCTAGTGCAGTGCCTGGAGATGACCACCAAGCGGAAAATCATCGGCCGTCTGGTGCCGTGCCGATGTTTCCGAGGTGAAGAAGAAATCATCTCAGTTTTAGATTACTCCCACTGCAGCCTTCAGCAGGTGCCAAAGGAGGTCTTTAACTTTGAACGGACATTAGAGGAACTTTACCTAGATGCCAATCAAATTGAAGAGCTACCAAAGGTAATTTTTGACAACCTAAAATATGTACTTCAAATGCGTATTTCATAACTCCAGAGACTTGGCATAATGATAACGCTAACTACAGCCTTCTAGCTAGGTCATTGACAAATCATTCAAATTAATATAACTTTTCCCAATATTCTCATTACCTTTTAATGCGACTCCGTTTGCAACTTCATGTAATATGCCAATAACCAACTGAGCTCCATTGAAATCATCATTTTACGAAATATGCCTTTTTATTTTAACTTAAGATGATCTCCAAGAAAATAACAGGTTGGTGGGTTGAGATCAATAGCTTATGTTTAGAAAAGAAAGGGAAAAGATGGTACTCTCTATTCCAGAACTGAAAATTTGTATGTTGTATGTTAAGGTGACATTGTTTTAAAGCCTTGAATTATATAAGTCTAAGAAATGCTTTTACACACACACACACACACACACACACACACACAAAGAGTCAAGTATACTATTATAAAAAACATCCTGTTATTTCTAGAATTTGAAATCTTTGGTTATTACAAACATCACTGAATTTATATGGCATACAACTTATAAATATAGTGTAGCTAAAATTTTTTAACTAATGTCAAACTTTACACACACATACACACACACTGCCATTATGATGTTGTGCTATGCAAAGAAAATGTCTCCTATGACCAGAAAACATTGGAGAGATTAGCTAAAGTGGACTAAGGCCACACAGCAGAAGGTTCAAAATCTAAATCATTGGATCCTATTGTTCACCTAAATAAGTGACTCAGATTAAGTAGCTGGAATGGCATTCACCCGTGAAGAACTTAATGGCTAAGAGGGGAAAAATGTCATGCAATACATTTCCATTGCTTACGCTAAAAAAAATGCATGTTAAATATCCAAGAACCAGAAAAAAAAATCTCCCATCATAAAAACTAACTTAATATCAAAAGCAGAGTAAAATGTTCTGATCAAAAGGATTTTTGAATAATTGTTTTCATTTAGGATGATGGATTACGGAGTTTATATAACACTTCAGAGACAGGAACTCTTTAACGTGTACTTCAAAACCAATATCCTTCATTTTTTTTTTAAATTTATTTATTTATTTTTGGCTGAGTTGGGTCTTTGTTTCTGTGCGAGGGCTTTCTCTAGTTGCAGCGAGCAGGGGCCACTCTTCATCGCGGTGCACGGGCCTCTCACTATCACGGCCTCTCTTGTTGCGGAGCACAGCCTCCAGACGCGCAGGCTCAGTAGTTGTGGCTCACGGGCCCAGTTGCTCCGTGGCATGTGGGATCTTCCCAGACCAGGGCTCGAACCCGTGTCCCCTGCATTGGCAGGCAGATTCTCAACCACTGTGCCACCAGGGAAACCCTATCCTTCATTTTTGACAACCTATGTGTATAGTGTCATCTTGAATCTTTGCCCAGGAGGGCTGAGTCAGGCCTAAAAAAATTTTGGTCATATGGATTAACATCCAGATTGCACATAAGTGGAGGCTGGACAGAAATGGGCTGTGTCTTCCACCAGGCTATGAACTACTTGAGGGTAGAGGGAAAGATCTTATTCATCTTAGATGAATCTTTCGTTCTTATTCATCTTTGCCTCCCTGTACAGGAGGATACATGGTGACTTTCACATAATGGATACTCGATCTATGTTTTGTCGCTGCTAGATGAAACAATGCAGAGAACTTCATGTACTATAGGACTTGATTAGTAAGACTGTATAAGGTTATGCAATTCATAAATGTGGCATTTAGCTCTAATTTAAGAAATTAAGCACAAAGTTTTGGGTTTTTTTAGGTCAGGTCAATCTAGAATTGCCAGATGAAATAAAGGACATCCAGTAGAGTTTAAATTTTAAACTAAAAAAAAACAGGCCATTTTTCAGTATAATTCTATCCCAAATATTACATTGGATATACTTATACTAAAACACAAAAGTTTGTTATTTCTTTGAAATTACAATTTAACTGGGCATTTTATATTTTTATTTACTAAATCTGGCAGCCCTAAGGCAATCCAGCGATTTAAAATCATTTTCTAGATGCATGCAACAGAGTCTGTAAGACAAATAGTAAAAACATGGTTAATTAATCGAGTACATACTCATTTAATATCTACTCTGCTACACAGTATTTGAAGCTTTAGGGGGGTTATAATAGAAATAAATCTCAACCCTTGCTCTCAAGGATCTGACAACCTAATCACAGAGAAAACTGAAGCCTTAGAGGTGAATACACAATAAAGTATAATCAGAGACAAAGAATCAAATCCTGTGGTAGAGCTTATGTATAGAGAAGAGTTCCACTCTTGGAGGGGATGGGGAAGGGCCTGACCAAAAAGCACAGATGCAAAAACCAAGATGGAATATACGTAGAGGGGGAGGAGAGGAACACCAAAGCTGTGAAGAGTCTGCAGCTGCAGGTGCAAGTGGGCGAGTGCTGACACATGTAGGTAGAGTAGGGAGAGCAGAGGGAACCCAGATTATGAAAGGTCTTGAGAGTCACACAGCATTGTTTGACTTGATGCATCAGGCAGAAAATGCCATTGGAGAGTTTTACATATCAAGTCAGTCACTAGGGGCTTAATGAAGAGAGCTTGGATTAACAATAAATAAAAATAATACAAGTGAACCAAGGACATAATAACACTTTTGCAATGTATTAGAATTCAGGAGAAATGGTTATCTTTTGTTGTTGGTATGCTTTATGTATTTCAAAGACCTCTCCATAATCTCTCAAGGTTTCTTTGACTCCCAAGGTTCAATATTATTAGTTTCCTAAAACAGCCCTGTAAGTTCCTTTCTTCTAAAGTATCTGATATTGAGATATGATCTAAATTATCTGACTTGGAGATTTGATTATAATAATACATGGATATATTTGTGCATTATTAGAAAAATAGGTAAATTAAGAAACAAAAGGACTGACATATCAATTAGGGCTCATTATGTGTGTTTCAAGTAATACAAAACCCAATCCAAACTGATTTAAACAAGAAATAGGCTTGATTGGCTCACAGAAGTGGAAAATGCATCTCAGAACAAGCTCCAGACTTGGTATGTTTCTATTTGCTTTGTGTGGGATCAGCTTTATTCTGAGGCGGGCTTTCTCTCATGCGGCAGAATGGCTAGAACTGTTCCAGTGTTCATGTCCACAGCATCCCAAATTAGACAATTTTGGCTTCTGAAAACTCTTTCTTTTTCTGAGAAGGACGAGAAGTGTCTCCCCCAGAATTCTTCAGTTAACTTGTCCTTAGGTCTCATTGACCTTAATTGTGTCACATGTTCATTGTTGATCCAGTCCATTTGCTATGGGATCCACTATGTCAAGAAAAGTGAGATTACTCTGATAGGGTTAAACAATGATGGGCCACCTCTGTGGAGTTGTGGTTACTGGCAGCAACACAAGGAAGTGAGGTGGAAGAACTGTTGGAGAGATTACCACAGTGTACACTACAAACAAAATGCTGTAACATCGCTGTTTTGCGAGGAAAAGTTCCTCTTAATCAAAGTTTGTAAGGACCTGTAGGCAAAGTATTGCGCCCTTAGGGGATTTAAACCTTTCAAAGTTAGATTAAATAAAGTATTTTTTGTCTGCCATCTTATTTTACTGTTTTCTTGGTATTATTTTGATATTATTACCATTGTGATTTCAGATTTATTGTGTAATGAGATAACCATTTGTATTCTTGCTATTACATTACGGCAAGAATTACCTTTTATACATTTTAAAAATTATTTTCGTTCAGATATTTTATACTGAGAATGTTCTAGCTGGCCAAGAGTCTGTACTGTACATTCTTATAAAGCAGGTAGATAACAGAATCAAGGTTAATGGCATTAGGAAAAGAATGTCAAGAGTGTGTCAGAAAAGATGCAAAAAATAGATATGAAAGAACAGGTAGTGTTTTGATTAGGAATAGTTCAATCTGTGTTGCTTAATTTTTTGTAGTAAAAGGTAAAAATACAAAATAACATGCCTTTCACACAGTGATAGAAATCCACACAGCTTATAATTTAGTACTGCTTTGCTTGTTATTTGGAACTGGAAACTTAAAATTATAGACAGAGTAAGAGATGATCACAGATGTATATTATATATGAAGTAATAGAGTGGAAAGACAAATGTGAAAAAAAAGAGCAATAAAGAGAAAACCTACAGAGAAACTTCTTGAAACTGAAGAGGAACTTTAAAAAAGATTAAAGAAATAATTTTGGTAAAGTCAATATGTGACCAAAATTGAAAGACACAGAGTGAATTTGGTAGAAGAGGTTAATTTATCCATGTATAAAAGAGGATGGGACTAAATCTGCAGTACTGTACTTACAAAGTTTTCCCCATATAAACTATCCAGAAGTATTTTAGAGATTAAGAACTTAGGCTTTGGACTCAGACAAACCTGGGATTAGATCCTAGCACTGCTAATTGGTTGGGAAAGTATTTTATTTTCTGAAAGCCTCAGTTGCTTCAGAAACTGGGAGAAACTGTTTAGCTGGGAAAATAATATCATCAACTCCTGGGATTAGACAGATAGATAGATAGATAGATAAATACATAGGTAGATACATAGGAGGGTAGGGTACTTGGTGTGATAATGTTTGTGGAGTACCTGGAATAGAAAA